>NW_016107337.1:7415890-7479808 GCF_001604975.1 Cebus imitator
GGGAGTGGGGAGCTGGGAAGAGATAGCAAGGGGAGAGATGCCAGATGTAGGTGATGGGGAGGAAGGCAGCAAATCACACTGCCACGTGTGTACCTATGCAACAATTTTGCATGTTCTTCACATGTACCCCAAAACCTAAAATGCAATAAAATAAATAAATGGGGGGAAAAAAGGTAGCTGTTACTACAATGCCATTCCTCCTCAAAAAATGTTTGCATTGAGAGGAAAAACATCTTGCTCCCACTATGCTTCTCAAATACAATTTAAAAAATCTGGCAATGTCTTTATTCATAATGCTACATCATTTATCATTCCACTTGTGAATGAATATTGGCTTTCAATATCTCTCTCAAAATTTGTCACTACGCTTCATTGATCATGCTATAAATTCAAGACTACCTCAAATATGCAGAAAATGTTAACCATATCTACTTTCTGTTCATGTTAAATTAACTGTTTTTAATTTTATAGTATATACTTATGCTCTATTTTCTCCAACCATGTCCTCTCTTGAACTCTTTAGGCAGAAATAGCTGCACCCCTAGAATACGATCTCCTTCTGGGTTAATTACTCATTAGTGGTGAATACAGGCCAAGGGTCATTTTAGATTCTCATTTACACAAACAAAAATTTTCAGTCTTCCTCTGTCAGGTCTTAAAAAT
This sequence comes from Cebus imitator, assembly GCF_001604975.1. NCBI lineage: Eukaryota > Metazoa > Chordata > Mammalia > Primates > Cebidae > Cebus > Cebus imitator. Next base: position 7,416,554 of record NW_016107337.1, read on the forward strand.
AAACATGAAGTCACAAATTGGCCAGAGACCAGAGAGGACATCAAAATTAGGAAAAAGTTTTTTACTTCGGTCTGCATGTTATAGCCAACAAAGCACATATAAAGCTGAATATTGGAACTTTTGATGTAACAAGAATTAAAATACTTAATTAACTTCTTAAAAAAGGGCTTCTATTATAGTCTTATTTAATAAAATTAGAACAATAAGTATTAAATATATCATATACATATGTGGATGTATATATACACCTATATACATCACAATAAAAAGGTAGCTGTAACATATATATGCCAAAGAGTATGTTAAGAGATGGTTTTTGCAGCAGAAGGAAAACCTAATTCGACATTACAATAGTTGCCCTCAAAGAAACTTATAATTTGGAAGATGATTGTATATACAAATGCAAAAAGGAATAAACCCAGACCGACAGTGGGAAGTAAAAGGGTCTAAGTATGCTTTACATTGTTAAAGCAAGGCATGTCTACTACAAATATCTGAATTCTTTATGAATTAGAGAGAGATTACAAATTGGATTTCATAATAGTATCCTACTGTAAAAATTACTCTTTTGTAACATATATAAGGGTCCTCCTTGTCCTTTGTTATAGGACCAGCACCTGTTTTGGAGACATGGAGTTACAACTGAGTTGGAGAGATGATCATAACAGTAGCTTCTAAATATAAACCTGATGCATATACAACCATTATACCAAGAGTAAAGGTACCTGTCTAATTCCTTTCTGTGAAGCATGGAAAATTCTATTTGCATATGCAATAGGCCTTTCATGGGCAAATTTGAATGTATAATAGACCATTCATAGTTGAAAACTTAGGGAAAATGAACTACTTTCTTTATATCTGAGTATCCTCTTACATAAAAGGGGATACAAGCATTCAACATTCAAAGCTGCTATGAGGACCAGGTGCAAAGAAGACCTTTTAACCTGCTTCCTGACTGTCTAAATTATCCATTTGTAACACACTTATTCTCTTGAGGTTGTCCTTGATATTTCATTTTAGACTAATTTTATCTGTGCAGTTTTATGGACTAACAAGGATAATATACAACGTAGTTTGTCCAGTAACACTTAGTAGATGAGTCTTCTTAATAGTCAAATTTTGTAATCTATAAAACGCGCAGAATATTTAGTCTATGACAATTTCAGAGCAATGTGACAGAGTAGCTTCAACCATAATTGAAATCAAAATAATTACCACAGAGACGTATTATTTTGTTCCATATCCTCAGAATAGTAAATCTTTTAAGGCAATTGTAGTCACTGGTTTATTTTCTATGGGGGAATGCTCTCTGTGGCATTTGTAATAAAATCTTCCTTACTAAAATCTCATTTATTCTCAATGATATGTTTTTTTTTTAATGAAATAAATGTGGCATTCTCAACCAAAGTTAGGAAAGAATAATAATTATGTTACTCTTTACGTTAAACTGCTTTCCATCCCCAAAGCAAATACACAGCCCTAATAGGTAGCCTGGGACATAAAGGACCCATTTGACATCTTGTTTAACAGACAAAGACAACTGCAGGGCAGCCAGAAGACAGATTAAAGTTGTGTTAAGAATAGCAGGAAATATTTTAGTTCTCAGCAGTATGACACCACTTGTGGTTTCCTTAAGCATACAAGACAAGTCAACTCAAGTCTGTGGATTTTGGGGGTGAATAGAAAAACTCCTTTCTGAGATTGTTTTTCACTGGAATGCTGGCATGTGCAATGCTTGAAAATTTAGATCAGCCAGAGTTTACCATGGCATTTAAAAAGACAAAACTATTTTAGTAGTACATCAGTGTCCATTTTCAAGTGAGCAAAAGTGTAGTGTGGTAGGTCTAAGGAAGAGAAATCATGATTACCTGTTATTTTTCTTAAACTCAGCAGAAATAGTAGAACAATCAAGAAATTGTTCTCTTAAAACACTAGAATGTAGACAAATTATAAATTTTTGATTAAAATTCTTCATACAGGTCACTAGGTCTCCACAAATGTGAACCTTTCTAGTCTGTGACTGTGGAAATAGTCTGGTCATTCAAGGGCTGTGGCTGTGAGTTATACCTATGCTGTCTGCATGAGCAAAAATGCTGCCCAATGAAAAATCAATTGGAATATGGAGGTATAATTGGCAGTAAAGATAGAGATAACAGTTTGCTGAGTGCCTAAGATGTGCCTAGCAACTTAAATTCAGTTTGGTTAGGGTTAAGGTTAATGGTAGTTGCTAATTATAACTTTGTACTGTGGAACCCTGTTAAGAAAAGAAGTTGTTGCAGCAGGGTGCTGCTTGTCAGGCAGGTCTCTTAAGTTTCACAATTCTCTTTAGTTCTTCATGAATCCCTGGTTTGTTTGTTTTGTTTTATTCAAAACTTAGGTATCTCACATATCTTTCAGGCTGGATTTTCTAGGAAGCAAATATCACATTTAATGTCTTTAAAAGATGCATTCTTTCTGACCTTACATTAACTTTATGATATCTTTTTTTTTTTTAATGGGCCAGGGGCATTGCTCAATATTTTCAACTATGACTTTCAGTAAAAATGCAGAAACAATTTTATAGTGGATGATTTTTTATACTTTCATCAATGTTAACTGTTGAAAGACAATCTTAACACGGAGAAGGCATTTTTGAAATGGGAGATTGTAATAATGTGGTTCAAGTGTATTGTATATTGAGTATTTAATCTCACCAGAGCCGAAGATTTTAGGTCACAAGGAGTGACTATTTCAGTGAGTTCATGAAGCTGCATCTCTCATACAACTTGTTTTTCCAAGGGAGATTTTTATCACAATGTATTCTTATTTACATTTCCTGAAACGTAAAATAACAATATTCTCTAGGGTTTGAAATGAATTTTATGGTCATCCAAAATCAGGACTCCTGGAAGCAGGGTCTGGACATTGGCATCTTTCTTCCCCTCAGAGAAGGAGGTTTTTCACTTCTCCATTGAGAAATGTCAGCTGGGTATGGTGGCTCACGCCTGTAATCCAAGCACTTTGGAGGCCAAGGTAGGCAGATCACCTGAGTTTGGGAGTTCAAGACCAGCCTGACCAACATGGTGAAACCCCCTCTTTAAAAATAAATAAATAAAATAAAAATAAAAATAAATAAAATAAAATGAAAAAGGGAAAGGTTTCAGGTCTGACAGATGGAGGCAAAAAAATGTTCTTCAGATAACTTGTGTAGGCTAACAGATAAATGTGGGTTTTCTAAAATTTAATAAAAATCTTGCCAGACTTGGCAGAAAAATAAGAAAATTTTATAACAGACTAATCTTACTTACATTTAATTTAAAAGCTACTAAGTGAAATATTAGCAAACAAAATCTATCATCACATTTAAAAGTAATAAACCATTCTGTGGGTTGTCTCATCACTTTGTTGAGTGCTTCCCTTGCTGTGCAGAAGCTTTTTTGGTTGATGTGATCACTTTTGTCTATTTTTGTTTTGGTTGCCTGGACATTTGAGCTCCTACTTAGGAAATCTTTGCCCAGTCTTATGTCCTGGAGTTCTTCTCCAATGTTTTCTTCTAGAAGTTTTAGAGTTTCAGGTCCTAAATTTTTCTTTAATTCATTTTGAGTTGATTTTTGCACGTGACAAAAGATAGAGAGCTAGTTTCATTCTTCTGCATGTGAATGTCAATTTTCCCAGTACCATTTATTAGCCTGTCCTTTTCCAATGTATATTCTTGGTGACTTTGCCAAAAATGAGTTGACTGTAAACGCATAGACTTACTTCTGAGTTCTCTATCCTGTTCCACTGGTTTATATGGCTGTTTTTCTGCCAGTACCATGCTGTTTCAGTTACTACAGCTGTTATAGCTTTGTGATATAATTTGAATTCAGACAATGTGAGGCCTCCAGCTCTGTTCTTTTTGTTTAGCGTTGCTTTAGCTATTCCGGGTCTCTTGTGGTTCTATACATATTTTAAGATTTTTTTTTCTATTTCTGTGAAGAATGTCTTTGGTATTTGATAGTATTGCATTGAATCTATAGATTGCTTTGCATAGTATTGACTTTTTAATAGTATTGATTTTTCTAATATATGAACATGGAATATCTTTTCATTTTATTGTGTCCTCTTAAATTTATTTTATCCATGTATTACGGTATTCCTTGTAGAAATCTGTCACTTCTTTGATTAAATTTATTTATAGATATGTGAGGAAAATACTTGCAAATTACATATTTGACAAGGGATTAATATCCAAAATATATAAGGAGTTCAAACAACTCAATAGCAAAAATGAGGAAAATATCTGATTAGACATTTTTCAAAATAAGACATACAAATGGCTAAAATGCATATGAGAAAGAATACTTGACCTCCCCAGCCAACAGAGAAATACATATCAAAACTACAATGAGATAACATCTCATCCCAATTAAAGTGGCTACTTATCATGAAGACAGACCATAATTGACATTGGCAAGGATGCAGGGAAAGAGGAATCATTGTACACTGTTGGTGAGAATGTAAAGTAGTACAGCAACTATGGAGAACAATATGAAGGTTTCTCAAAACATAAAAATAGAACTACCATATGATCCAGCAATCCTACTGCTAGATACATATCCCAAAGAAATAAAATCAGTATATCAAAGATATATCTGCACTTTCATGTTTATTGCCACACTTTTTGCAATACCTAGATACAGAGTCAACCTAAGTATCTATCAGTGGATGAATGGATAAAAAATATGGTATATCTACACAATGGAATATTACTCAGCCGCAAAAAGTAAAATTCTGTCATTTGCAAAAACATAAATGAAACTGGAGGACATTATGTTTAGTGAAATAAACCAGGTAGATAAAGGCAGATATGTGTTCTCCCTCATATGTGGAAGCTAAATTGTTAGAACTCAGGAGATAGAGAGTAGAATAATCATTATCAGAGGCTTGGAAGGGTAGTGGGGAGTGAGGGTAAAGATGGAATGATTAGTGGGCACAAAAATACCTCTAGATAGAAGGAAAAAGATTAAGCATTTAGTACCATAGTATGGGGACTATAGTTAACAATAATTTATTGTATATTTCAAAATAACTAGAAGAATGGAATTAGAATATTTCTAACATAAAGAGGTGATAAATGCTTGAGGTGATGGTTATTCCAGTTATCTTGATTGGATCCTTACACATTATATGCTTGTATCAAAATATCACATGTACCCACAAATATTTAAGTGTTAGATATTCAAAACAAAAGTAAAAAAAAAAATCTAAAGAGAAAAAACATTACAAAATGATATTATTATAGGGATCTAAGAGATATTTAATACTAGAAAACTATAAATTGAAACCTATCAATTCAAAAACGTGCAGTAAAAAATTAATACTAGCATCTTCTTAGGTATAGAAAGGACTATAATGCCAATTCATGTTTAAAAACTCAAATAAATAGAATTTGATGGACTTCCCTTTAACATGATACTCTACATATGCAAGAGGAAGTATCTTACTAAATGGTAAATTAGCTGAGACTCTCTAGTAAAATGATCTGTACAAGAATACCTATTATCTTCACTGTTATTTCAAGTTAAGTTGTAAGTAGTAGCCAATAAAATAGAGAACAAAAACGTTTAGTGACAACAGTTTTGAAGAGTTAATACTATCTTTATTTGTAGATTACACAATCATATGTAAGAAAAACTAGAAAAGGAACAATGCAAAAATACAACAAATAATTGGTCGATATGTAATAATAAATAGTCTTCATACAGGTAAATGAAACTAGTTAGAAAATTTAATGGAATAAAAAGAAATCTCACTTATGCAGCAAAAAACAAACAAAAAAACCAGATATACAAAAATACAAAAAATTTGTAAACTTGGCATAAGCGTGAAAAGAAATACCCCAAACCTATGTGACAAAAACTATAAAATACTCCTATAAGATGCAAAAGCTGAATTAAGCAAATAGGAAACAACTTATTTTCCTGAAGAGAAAAACAGCATTAAACTGATGTCAATCCCTTCTATGTTAATGTAAAAATTTTAAATAGTTCCAATAACCATAACACTAGAATTTTTTTTTGGAGATGAAAATTTGATTATAAAGTTCATTTGGAAGAATAAATAAACAACAAATGGTTAAGAAAAAGCTTGGAGAAGGGGTACAATAATGTAGGTGATAAGCTATTGTCCTTAGCAGATATTAAAGCATCTTATATTTTGTCTTTACAATTAAAAGGGTATGGTGTCCTTGGTTGACTGGATCTACCAAAAATAGAGCAGAAAACAAACTCCAGAAATAGACTCAACTGCATATGAATATTTAAAATAAGATAGTGGTTCCTTTTCAAATATATGAATTTAAGACAGACATTTAAATAAATAGTATTAGGAATCCATATAAAATAAGTTAAAATTTCAGCAGTTCTATCAGGACAAACTCCAAATGTGTCCGAAACTTAAATGTAAAAAGTAAGATTATAAAAGAAGCAGGGGAAATGTTAGTGAATTCTTCTATAAATTGGGAAATAGAAATATTCTCTTATGATTCAACACCCAAAAGTAATACTGAAAAAGATGGACACATTTGACTATATAAAAAGTGTTCTTACATGGCAAAAATGCTAAAATCAATTTTTTTTTTTTTTTTTTTTTTTTAAGACGGAGTTTCACTCTTGTTACCCAGGCTGGAGTGCAATGGCGCGATCTCGGCTCACCGCAACCTCCGCCTCCCGGGTTCAGGCAATTCTCCTGCCTTAACCTCCTGAGTAGCTGGGATTACAGGCACGCACCACCATGCCCAGCTAATTTTTTGTAGTTTTAGTAGAGACGAGGTTTCACCGTGTTGACCAGGATGGTCTCGATCTCTTGACCTTGTGATCCACCCACCTCGGCCTCCCAAAGTGCTGGGATTACAGGCTTGAGCCACCGCGCCCGGCCTAAAATCAATTTTTTTAAAATGACAACCTGGGAATAAAAAAATATTCACAACTTAAATTGCAAAAGAAAAATCTATCTGTCTGTACAAAATATCTATCCATCATCTATCTATCTATCTATCTATCTATCTATCTATCTATCTATCATTTTTTCAAAAGGCCAAAGTAAAAGACTAATGGTACTGTAAAAAAATGGTCAACGTATCTGGACAGTTCAACAAAAGCAAATACAAATGGTGTATACCTAATTAGACACAAATACTAACTGTACTGTCATACCTTTTCTCATTTAAAGTACTCTGTTGGTGACCAGGCATCATGGCCCAGCCTGTTATCTCAGCACTGTGTGAGGCGGAGGTGAGAGGATCCCTTGAGGCCAAGAGTTCAAGACCAGCCTGGAAAAAATAGCGAGACCCTGTCTCTAAAAAAAAAAAAAAAAAAAAAAAAAAAAAAAAAAAAAAGAAAGAAAGAAAAAGAAAAGCTGGGCTGGGCATGGTGCCATGTGTCTGTAGTTCTAGTTACTCAAAAGGCTGAGATGGGAGAATTACCTAGGCCCAGGAGTTTGAGGTTGCAGTAAACCTTAATTGAACTACTTCATTCTAGTCTAAGTAACAGAGTGAAGTCCTGTTTCTTAAAAAATACATAAATAAATAAAAATTAAATAAATAAAATAAAAAATAAAATACTCTGTTGGTGATCTCTGTAGAAATTGAACTTTTCTACATTGCTGATTGAAATGTAAAATAGTTCATCACTATTGAGGGGGAATTTTTCAATATCTAGCAAGATTATGTATGCATTTTCACTCAGGCTTATAGCTCCTATTTCAAAATGCACTGGGGAAAATACAAAAAAAAATGCATTCCCAATGACATTTATTACTGTACTATTTGTAGGAGCAAAACATAGGAAATAATTCAAGTGTCCATCAATAATGAACTGGAATTATATATCCCAATAAGAGAGACTCTGTTATGTAAAAAGGAATGAAAACTATCTATATATGGTGCTATGGAGTGAACTCCAGCAAGTTTTGTAAATCAAAAATAGTAATGTTGGAAAAAATGATGTTCATCCCAATGCATATGTAGATTTATTTAGAGTAAAAACTGAAAAAAAGATAATGACTACCTATGAGGAAGAGGGAAAATTGTAGAGAGGCACAAACATAGCATGTTGATTTCTCTAAATATACACATTATACTATTTTATAGAAAAAATTTGAGTATCTGTAGGTTTTAGTATCTACAGCAGTACTCAAAATAATCACCCCATTACAATCCTTCCCCCAAATTACAGGGAGGACTGTAATTTGTTTTGGAAATATTAACAAAATTCAATAAATAACTAAATTGAAATTAAAGCAAAATAAATAAATGATCCTAATTGTATATCAGTGTGAATTTGTAACTACCTAGAAAGGATAATTTCAAGTGATTTTCTAAGACCCTAATTTAATGGTACATTCAGAGCAGCCTATATTCTGAGAATAAAAATATTTGCACAGTCTCAACAGTCATATTATATCTGTATGTTTGTATGTGTATGCATACATATATGCCTGTATATATTCTAAATATATAAATAATATAGTACATTGTATTCTTTGACATATTATCTATGAAATGCCATTAAGAAAAAAACAGAGCTAGAAAATAGAGTCAGAAAAAAGCATGTGAATTAAAAGAGTTTCAGGAACCTGACTCTTCACATTAGCCTTTCGATAAATAATTACAAGCTATGCTCAAAGGCCAGGAAAAAATAGTTTGAGGAGACCAAGCAAACATTAGAAGTAGGCTTATATATGGCAAGATTTCAGAAATCTTATACAGGAAACTTAAAATAACTATGATTATTATGCCAAAGTCACTAATAGAGAAAGTAGAAGGTATGCAAAAGTGGATGGATAATGTAAATATAGAGATACAAGCTCCAAGGAAGGATGAAAAGAAGTGCTAGAAGTCAAAAGCACCCTGAAAGAAATTAGGAATACCTACATGTCAGGGTAAAGAATTGGTGAGCTTTGATATGACGGTAGAAACTTCCCTAATGAAATTCAAAAAAGTATAAAAAATAGCACAGAATATCCTGGAACTAGAACATTTAGAAAAAATGTAATATAGGCATATGGGATGACTAGAAGAAGAAAGAGAGAAAGGAAAATAAGAAATATTTGAAATAAGAATGGCTGGGAATTTAAAAATAATAATGACAGATATTAAATCTCAGATCCAGGAATCTCAGAGAACACCAAGCAGGATACATACCATAAAAATCTATACCTAGGTCTATCATATTCGAGCTGTAGGAAGCCAAGCACAAGAAGACAATTTTTGAATTAAGGTGGGGGGAAAAACAAATAGCAAATACCTTATGACCTTAGCTATGGAGGAAACTATGCAAACAAGAGAGTGCCATGAAATATCTAAAGTATTAAAAGAAAAAAAAATCTTAGAATTCTATATCCAGTAAGATTATTCTTCAAAAGTGAATGAGAAATAAGGACTTTCTCAGACAAATGAATGCTGAGGAATGCCACTGCCAGCAAATCTTCCCTACAAGAAATGTTTAAAAAAATTCATAAAAGAAAAATCATAGAGGTCAGAAACTTGGATCTCCATAAATAAAGAAAGCGAGTCAAAGAAAATCTAAAATCCAAAATGCTCTGAAAACCAAAGATTTTTGAGCACCAACATGATGCCACAAGTAGAAAATTCCTCACTTGACCTCATGTGACAGGTCACAGTCAAAACACAGTTAACACTTTGTTTTGTACACAAAATTATTTTAAAGTATTATGTGAAATTACCTTCAAGCTATGTGTATAAGGTATATATAAAACATAAACTTCATGTTTAGAATTAGGTCCCATCCCAGAGATATCTAATTATGTAAATGCAAATATTCCAAAATACTCAAAAACATCCAAAATTCAAAACTCCTCTGGTCCCAGGCATTTGAGACAAGGAATGCTCAACTTGTGTGTATATATACATAGGTGATACATATATATTTCTTTATTGTGTCTCATGAGTCGGCCTAAAAGAAATGAGACCCTAATAGCAATGGGAGCATCTAGCACCCAGATCTTGAATTTGAATATTATTTTCCAATTAAAGAATCAGGGCTCCTTAGAGAAAATGGCTGATTCTAGAGCTGGGCAGAAATATTCAAGATGAGCCTATATCATTCTGTAGTGCCAGAAAGTAAGAATGTATTCCATTACCAAAACCAAAACCAAAACAGAAATGAACCCCCTCAAAAATCCTATACTGGTTTGTGATTGGGATATGTCAAAGGAGCACAGGAACTAACTGAAAGAGTTCCTCATGACCAAAGCTGAAACTACTTAGTAACAAAATAAAGAAGTGTTATATTATAACCGAAAACATAAAATAAATATCTGAATCTATAAGAACTGAATAAATAAGTAAATGGGAAAGAAGAGACAAATCTCCCATGCAGAAGAACCCCAAATAAATTATACATAAGCTTCACCCAAAAGGAGCAGTTGCATGAGTCTCCACAACTTAGTGTGTGCTTCATATCATGTCTTCTTTCTCAAAGGTAAAGTACAGCAAAGAGGAAAATTAAAAGAATTACTTTACAAGGGAGCAACCTGACAAAAATGTCTTCTGCTAGGTAATTAAGGTCAACATCAACAGTGATAAGTCAGGGTGATAATATCTATCCTTAATATGATGTAATAAAAATGGCATTTTCCTTCACAGTCTTCTTCTCCCAAACTCACAACCTCAGTCTAATCATGAGAAAAACATCTAACACATTTAAATTGAGGGACATCCTACAAAACATCTGACCCAATACTCACCAAAACCATCAAGTAATTAAAAAGAAGGAAAGCCTGAAAAACTGCCACAGGCAAGAAGCGCCTAAAGAGCTGTGACAAGATGTATACATAATGTGGTAACCTGAGTAAGATCCTAGAAAAGAGAAAGGATATTCGGTGAAAACAAGGAAATATGAATAACATACGGACTTGAGTTAATAATAATTTATTTTTCTATCTATCTTTCTTTCTATCTATCTATCTATCATCTATCTATCTATCATCTATTAATCTATCTATTGAGATGGAGTCTTGCTCTGTGGCCCAGGCTGGAGTGCAATGGCATGATCTTGGCTCACCACAGCTTCCGCTTCCTGGGTTCAAGTGATCCTCCTGCCTCAGCCTCATGAGTAGCTGGGATTACAAGTGACTGCCACCATACCCGGCTAATTTTTGTATTTTTAATAGAGACAAAATTTCACCATGTTGGCCAGGCTGGTCTCGAGCTTCTGACCTCAAGTGATCATCGGCCTCCCAAAGTTCTGGGATTACAGGCATGGTTTATTAGTTCTAATACATTTACCATACTAATGTAAGATGTTAGTAATTGGGGGAACTGTGTGCAAGGTTTATACGGGAAATTTCTGTAATGTATGCTCAATCAATCTGCAAATCTAAAACTATTCTAAATAATAAAATCTATTAGTAGGTTGGTGCAAAATTAACATTTTTTTTGGCCATTACTTTTAATGCCAAAAAAAGCAATTACTTTTGCACCAACCTAATAATACAGTTTCAAGGGACTTAATAATTACAGTATATGGACCTATTATGAACCCAGATTTAAACCAACTAACTATATAGTTATGTCTGAGACAATTGTAAACTGAAAGGGTGACTATTTGATAATAAAGCATTACTCTTTCTTTAAGTTATAATAATGCTATTATGATTATGTGTAAAACACTATGTTTGAAATGCAAACTGTAGTATTTAAAATTAAAATGATAGGATGTTTGGATCTTCCTAAAAGTAATCCAGTGGGTTATACTCCTGGTGGAAATATAGACAAAAAAAGATTTTCTAAGTATGTTGGAGCTGGATAATGGCTACATAGAAGTTCATTACACTGCCTTTTACTTGATATATGTTTAACAGTTTCTATCAATATTTTTAAAAATTATAATTCATATTAGAGAACTGTAATGAGTGCTTGTTATTAGTAATCAAATATATTATCTCTTCTTGTGAATTTTTTCTTCAGTTGTTTAAGTAAGCATTCATCTATGATAATGTAATCCTGTTGTATTTCTCAAAACATAATTTTTAAAAAGAGAGAAAGAAAATATTTCTGCTAGAGTTTAAAGAAATATCTTGTATACCAGTAGGCTCAATGACATGCATTCAGTTAACTTGTCTGTTATGTTTGTTACTTATGTTAAAATAATAAGCATTCAATCCTTTCCCATCTGCAGAACAGCACTAATCACTAACATGTTTGGAACAAAATATAAATATGTTCTGTATCACTTTCCCAGTAGCAACTTTATATTCCAATAAAAAGTGATTTAACAGCTTAATTAGTTTTGGGTTAATTCATCTAAACATTTAAAAATTACAGGATAATTTTAGCTTCTCTTATTGTCTATTGAAATGTATTTCTCGTATTCAAAGTATTATTCTGTATCATAAAGTTTCTAAGTATTAAGTTAAATATTTATTACTTACTTGAAATACAATATATGTAATTTTTTTTCTACTGAGGCAATGCTTCAAAAATTAAGATTTTTGATAATTGATAGTGAAAAGTTGCTTCAGTTCATTATTGTTTTGGCAAAGCCTCCTTTATTTTTAGCAAGTAGTTCCAGTAAGCAATACTATGTTTCTGTCAAAGCATGTTTGATACTTCCCAAGAGGTTTATTCTGTTGCCAGATAAAGACACTTAAGCAAACAAAAAAGCATGTATTTTTTTGGCCATATCTAATTGGCCGAGAGGTTTTAAATAAAAAAAACTAATATGAAGCATATTCTGGCTAGCTAAAGATAACAAAGGCAACTTGTGCTGTAAGATCTCAGAAATTTCGAGAAGATATTCTTGATAAATATATTAGAATTGCCAGGCAAGCATTTTAATTCACTTCAAATTGGTTTTCCTAAGAATATTTTGAAGCTCACATACATATGTTTATCGCTTACAAGTCAACTGAGTGAAAACGGGATCTGTTGTGTTCCACAGTGTTCTTGGAAGACAGTCATATTGGCCACCACTGTTGACTTTTTCCCTGATTGGTACCAAGCCAACCTACATTGCTTTTCTGAGTAAGTAGTTTTCTAAAACAGAATCCTTTGATTGTGCTTTAAGAGACACAGGGCACTTTTTTTTTCCTCCTCTGAGAACTGTATATGGCCACCAGGAGGCAGATATCTATTACTTATTATTTGTCATAGTTATAGAAATAAAGATTATAAAATAGAAATATGGAAAAATAAAAAAACATAAAAAAGCGTACTTTTATTTTTCACTTGTGATATGTGAAAGACTGGTTTAATGTTAAATAACCTGACTTTCCTATCTGATTGAGAAATGTGCTTTATTAAACATATATATTTATTCAAAGACACTTACAGTAAATATTTGATTACCCAGAATGTCTGTTATGTGGAGTTTTCTTAGGTCTGGAAGGAAAATACTTTTTATTTTACTACTGTATAAATAATTTTATAATTATTTATTTAATTATTTACTGTATAAATAATTTTATAATTATTTAGCTTTTCTAACTGAGTAATTAGATTGATAATCATCATAGCCCCTATATATCTTAGCTTAGATTATGTGAGTTTCAGGACTATCTTTTTAAAAATTAGTCAGTAAATACTTCATCAGTGTGATGAGTAACATTTGAGTGTTATGCTAATCACGTAATTAACACTATATGTGAAAGTAGGTATTTATTTAAAGATAGCTTTCATGATACATCTAACTAGTAGAATAGGAGTCTCTCTTAGTCTAGAAACTGGAATGGAAGAGCCTATAGCTAAAAAAGGGGAAATGTTCTAGACAGAATCTTATCTTTCTTTGGAGAATCCACGTACAATATGAAGGCCTAGAGATCCTCGGCTGAGGTTAACTAGATTATAAATATTTTTTAAAAATTAAAAAAAGAAACCTTCCTTTAGTCAGCTGGTCAATGTATACGCTCTGTTTTTCTGTCTTTTATTCTTCCTCAGTGTTTACCAGACTCTACCTGAACTCATTTTTACTAAGGGAGACAAGAGAATGGAATTTTATCTGTACTTGAAACAGAAAATTGTCAAGAAAGCATCTCTCAGAGGTGCCAAAGGAAATGTCATCAAATGACTAAGCCTGTCCAATGCTTCTTACTGTCCTTCTAGTGCCAATCTCTGATGCCTTTATATTTTATATAATTAAAAGAATTTCATGCCCCCCTTCTACTATCTAATGACATTGTGAAACTGCAAAGGTAACAGTTATTAACAAAAAGTTAGAGCTGAACTTCTTACATTAACTTAAGGTAGTCCTGAAGTAGTCTCTCTCTCTCTCTCTCAGGTAGTTTCCCTCTCCCCTCACCCCTATCTTTCTGTTTGTCTCAGCCTCTGCATTTCTATCTTTTCCTATCTTAACTACTGATTCAAATAGTTGGTAACACTCTGCTCCACAAAAATTTGACTTTCCTGCACTAACCTAGAGGAAACCCTCCAATATAAATATTTGGTTCAGTGGGATGCAATTAAGCTGAGTTTTATGACTATGGTTAAATCATTAGATAGTCAGCATCTTGAAAATATCTTATTATATTAGGCACATATTAGGTCGGAACTCATTCATATCTGTTCAGTAAATAAATGAATACAACCTCTTTGAAGATGAGAGCACTAATTTATAAGAGTTAAAAGCCATTTGACTGAGTCATTTAAGACTATAATCTACGTATCTCTGTAGATAACAAAAAACAACAACCACATTAGAAGCTAATATTTATTTACATAAAGTGCCAGACACTGTTCCCAATACTTTATATTTATTGATTAATCTCAACATTTTAACATTCTTCTTAGGAGCTTTTATTCAACATTCCTAAGAGATGCTTTATTATTTTCTTTTACAGATAGGAAACTGAGACCCAATTAGTTAAGTTGTCCAAAATTATACATTTAATGAGTAAGGAGTCTAGATTCTGAGGCTATGCTATTAAAATCAGCTTTTCATACATATATTTTCCAAGTATTTTCTAAAATTGTCAGTCATTTGGAGTTCCACTGGATGGACAGATGAGAAATCAAGGTGTCTCTCTGATATTTGGGGAACTAGTAAAAGTTCTGATTCTGGTGGTGGCGGCAGTTAGTGGAACTGGGTACCACCCACCACCTCTCTCCTAGCTGATGAATGACTCAGAGGTGTCATTCAGTTGATGAATAATAGAGGTGAAGACTACTCTCATCACCAGTGTTATTTATGCATCCCTCCTCTCCTGCTTTGCCTTGTACCACCTGTTCCTTGCCAATACCGAGGGGCTCCATACTTCCAACAAACTTTAGACTGAATTGTATCTTAGCAGCTTGAGTCTGGAGCTCATTTCCTTTTCTTCTCTTCCTCCCACATAAAGGTGGTTAGTGGCTGAGAGGTGTTCAGGAAGCGCTAGGCAGAGAGATTGAGAAAAGAAGCTGAGGCTGGGAGGATGCAGAATGGAGAGCAACTGATTAGGCATTCTTGAGAATTATAAAAATCATGAAGAGATAAAATGAAGGGGAATAGTGATATGTGAGTAGGAGGAGAGAAATGTGGAGAGGCACAATGTAAGTGAGGAAGCTCAAGTAGGAAACTGGCAGAAGCAGGCAGGTGGGCTGAGTGGGATGGAGTCAAGAAGGAAGACAGCTGTATTAGGATATTGTCAGATTGATCCAGAAGGGAGAGAACAGATGGTCATATTTTCCCTTTCTAAACTGCAAGTGCTGTCTTTGCAAAGTCAGATTCATTCAAAATATTCTTGTATGGGCTAGAAATACAACAAGGCATTGTTCTGAGAGCACAGAAAAAAGCAACACTGTGAAGCAATTGTAATTCCAGTAAATGACAGGCCAAATGTTGCTGGGTGTTTAATACGTCTAGAAGCTGTTTCCTCAGGACTTATTGAATCACAGGGTCTAAGGATTCAATCCACTTTATGATTTTCAGGTTGGCTAGAGTTAGGAAATATCTTAATTGATGATTATTTTCTGATTATATCAGTGAGGGAACACTGTTGTATTAAAGATACCGATTTTCAGTTTTCATAGTAAATATATTTAAAAACACTTAAATCTGAAGAAGGTAAATGACCAACAGGAAAAACAAATACTGTTTCTACAGAAATTAGCTTATGGGACCAGAGGATCTGTGTGGTAATCAGAATTACCAGGTACCTGGTACAGGTACCTGGTCCAGGTCCCACCAGCAAAATGTTGGGAAATTATGTACCAGGAAAAGAGGAGTAAGTCTGGGACTTATAACCTGTTCAGCAGGGAATTGAATCTGTGATATGGGCTTCATGAAGTTGTCGTTCATCTGATCTTTTGATAATGAGGGAGGGAAAGCTCAGGTGAAAATAATAGATGGATAGTTCATGAAAGGTAGGGGCAGGACCAAATCCCTGGGATCATGCAGCTAAGAAGAGCTGAACAAAGATGGAGCCGGCTTGATGGTTCAGAACTGAATGGAGATTGGACCTGCATGGACCAGAGAATATAGTGGTTTGAAGGACCTGTACTTTCTTTGGTAAAGACTTCTGAAATATGAGTAGGTTGGCATGTGAGTTATGATTTTGGAGGCTTCAGGTTGACCTGAGAAACATGATAATAGAACTCTACAGAAAGGTGATTTACAGTGAGCCTTCCTTAATGCATTAGGTGACTGTTCTGGGCTGAATTTAGGAGCCTACTCTGGAGGGGTAGATGAAGATTGAGCCTTCACCAGTCTCTGAGGGTACAGTTTTTTCTAGTGAGTAATGACCAGAAGGGAGTATGAGAGGAGCTTCCAGGATGTTATGATATTTGGACCCTTGATCTGAATTTTGGTTACCTGAGTGTTCATTTTAGAAAATCCATCAAATTGCACATTTATGTGCACTTTTAAATATTTATTATACTTTAATACGAAGCTAAAAATACAAATACCTGAACCTCTCCTTACAATCAAATCAAAATCTATGGAAATTTGGCTGAGTTCTTAATCTTTAAAAAGTTTTCTAATTGATTTGGACAGGAAGCCAGAGTTGAGCATCACTGAGAAAAAGCTATACACACATATCCACACTGTACACCTCCATCCTGCAAAAGTGAATCTTCTCCTTGCTTAATTGTTGGAAAGCAGAATATGGTATAGAGTTCTGTGCTGTATAATATGGTAGGCAAAACATTTGAAATTTGGCTAGTCTGGATTGAAATCAGCCAAAACAGACACTGGATTTTGAAGAATTGTTCTGAAATAAAGAATGTGCAATAATTTTTATATTATGTATTGAACAACCATATTTTAAATACATTGAGTTATTTTGCTGCTTTCTATTTCTTAATGTGGCTATGGAAAATGTAAAACTACATGTTCAGCTCGTATTGTTGTTCTATTGGGTAGCTTATGTGTAGTTGAAAGAGCATGAGAATTGTCATCTGAGAAGATGGACACAATTTTCAGTCCTGCCTTTGTAACACAAAACCTACATGGCCTTAGACAAGGCTCTTATGTTGTCTGAGTCTTAGACTGCTCATTTATAAGGAAATAAATATATCCATATTTCAGAGTAACTGTGAAAAAAAAGAGGTAATATAGTCAAGCATCTGAAACATGTTCAGAACATAACAGTTACTATTACTCTGAGACAAGTCTTCTACCCCCTTTCTATAGTGCTATATAAAAAGACATCTTTCTCTTATACTTGAATCACATGTTGTAAGTGGAGACACATGGTGCCTTTAAAAACTGAGGAGTGAATCAGGGCATGAGTAGGAGACAGTATGGATAAAGGACAGCAGCAGCTGCTTTGCCAGAAAGAACACTGTCTGTGCATCATCATATGCACCTCTGCTGCTTCTCATTTACCCTCCGACATCTCTTCGGCTTTTCCAGCTACTGAATTATTAACCTTTGAATAAGTCCTATGTCTGCTTTTATCTCTAGCCCTTAGCCTACCTTAAAAAATTTAACTTTCAGAATTCTTTCATTTCCGTTAGACTTCTCAGCATGAGCCTTATCTACGACTCAGGGTCCTTGTGTGTGGGGCATGCCTTGAAGTTTACACTTTTCTCTCTGATCTGGGAGCTGGACTGCTGACCACTTCTGAACTATTCAGGCACATCTTCAAATCCTTACTGACTTTCATCAGCTTTGGGGACTTCCAGGTCCTTCTCCATAGAGTCTCAGATTTCTTCTCCCCCTGGCCCAGTGTCTCTCCTCAAACTTACCGCCTACACACTGTGTTCTGGCTAACAGGAATAATTTTTAAATTATATGATCTTATGTTTTCCTACCTGTGTACTTTAGTTTATATAAGTTTTTCTACATTGAATGCCTAATTTTTCTTTCTTCAGTGAAATACATATTACAAGAAATAATTTCACTGATTTCTTCTTCATAATATATAGGATGTCCCATGTTCATTTGTTACTATTTAGCAGTTTCAGACATTTATCATAGATACATATGTGCTTCTGTTACCATTTATATTTAATGAATATCCTTTAATAAACCTTCGAGTCCCCCGTGGCCTCCTCTTTGTATGGAGCCTAATCCAAAAATGTCTCATCTGAAAACCAGAAATAATTGAAAAGAATTTCCAACATTTACTTATATACCTTTTAAGATATTAAAGAAGATCTAATTTAGAACCTATAAAAGGTTTTTTTCTCTCCTTCCAGTTTTGTTTCATTCTGTATTTTCATTTAAACATCTTACTTGTCAAACCTCTCAAACTTATTTTAAAAACTTATTTCACTGCTTTTAAAATCCTTCCTGTAATTCTTTATTCTAAATTATGCATGTTGTCTTAAACACATTAATGTTAAAAAATTTTTAAAAAATCTGTTACAATCATTTCCTGGTTTATTCTCAAGAAAGAAAACCTCTAGTATTTTTTAAGAATCTTCTTTTTCCTTTTATTACTCTAACTTGTATGTCTATTCTCCCAATTCTGTGTTGCAAAAGGCCTAGGAATCAGCTGAGAAAAAACTAAATTCCCATTAAAGAGTGGAATTGAACAATATGTTCTTAAAAGAAAGATGGAGTGGTGATGGGGTAAGACTGGAAATACTGATAGAAAAACTATGGTCCCCATCATTATTTCAGTTTTTATTGGTCTATTGGATTATGTGGTCTTTTAAAAATTTCACTCTTATTGCATCTAACAAAAAAGACTTAGTAAATGCTCAAATTTTATTTCATAGACAAATTTGATGATTTAGTAAGTTGTATTTGGGACCACCTGAGAAGGCAGAATCAGCTTATGTTGTCCTTCTTTAGCTACCGGTATTTTTTACCCTTTACACTTCATGGTTATATATTGGCTTGTGAATTTCAAAGAGGATGTGGGATAAAGGAAAACTTAGAAATTCAACAGGACAGTCATAATAATCACACCATCCTACTCAAGCAATGTGTAAAATGAATCATGGCAGCCAAAGTTTAAACATATTCTATTAGCAGTAACCTACATCATCACCTTTGTCAGTCTTATTTCTTTATTTCAGAGTCCAAAAATTCACAGTACTTCTTTAGTCTTATTAGATCTCCAAAGTTAATTTTATTACCAGTGTTTTTGTTTTTTTAAAAGATACACTATTCAGGAAAGTCTTTAAGTTTCTTCACATGTATATCAGTGAGTTTTCTTTCTTGAGCATATAAAAATGTATTTCTTAATACCTTTCTACTCTTTTCCCTCTTTTTTTCTATGAATTCCTGATACTGAGGTTTATTCTATTATTATTAGAACTCTCATTTCTTTAGGCTAAGTGCATTTCTGTAAAGGCATATTCTCAAAAACTCAGTGAACTTTTGTTCAAGGCCTGCAAGATCCTTCCTGGAGATCTTCCTCTTTGAACAATGTATTTCTTAGGCCAAGAGAGTAAGATATAATCCCCTTTTCACTCTTCTTAATTCCAGCAAACTGAAGAGAATTCCTGCTACAGAATTCTCAGAAATAACTTTACCAAAGACATTATTTAGCTGGATGACTTACCTTAATTTGCTCGTCTAGTTATGTGTTGTCCTTTTGGACATCTCGTTTCTCTATGTCATATCAAATCTGTGTGTGTGTGTGTGTGTGTGTGTGTGTGTGTGTCTGTGTACAAATGCAGCACATCAGTTTGTGTCACAAATGTTAAAATAGTTATTCTTGTAGAAACCAGAAAAAATGGTGATAGAAAACAAGCTTTTTTTTCCCTCTGCAATGTAATATTCTTGAGAGTTCACTATTTTCAACCATCAATTTTATCTCTGAATTGCATTTTTCCCTAACTGATCTATGTGTAGATTCTGTCTCTTAACTTTATTGTGAGCTTCAGAAGGGCAGATATTATTTATTTATAAACATTTACTGAATAATAAACAATGAGGATACAAAGATGAATAAAAGAGGGTTGATGCCCTCAAAAAGCTCACACTCAAGGTGGAGAGATATGCATGTGAGTAAACAGCTATGATAGAGAGATCCATTTGTGGATAAATTGTTAGAGAGCAAGGAGTATAGAATAGCTGATTTCCTAGGGTAGATCTTGGGAATGGATATGTGAGTCAGAAAGACTCTACCAAAAAGGATGAAATGAGGCATAGTCTGAAAGGATCAATGAGATTTTGCCAACAAGCATGAAGCATGTTTTAGGAACAGGATAAAAGCTAACACAGAGCAAGGAGTTATACACAAATACAATGTGGTACTTATACCATAAAGTTTTGTCTGGCTAAACTTAAGGATTTTTTAATTAGGAGAGATACATGATCAGAATAATGTATCAGAGCAATACATTTGGTGGCAAGATGGCTAGAAAGAGTGCTGGATAAGGCAGGTCATTGAATTATAACAGATAAGTAATGATTGAAAGGATTGGAGTGCAGATAAAAAGAGGGTAGTTTCAATAAATAGTGAATAATTAGACTCCATTGACCAAAAAACAAACAAACAAATCAGAGGAAGAAGAGCTAAAAGAGCTCCAAGAATTTTGATTTAAGGTCAGTGGAAAATCAGTGCTACCATGATCTGAAATCTGCAGCATATGAGGAAAAGCAGGTTTGAAAATGCATTCATGCACTGGATTTAGTATTAGAACACTGAATTTTAAATTTTTTTTAGCGATCCATGAGGAGTGACTCCTGGGCTAGAGATCAAGATGTGAGATTCACCATAGGGAATGTAGCTGCTGATGTGGGAGTGGAAGAAGTCATCTGGAGAGAGAGATTAGAGAAGAGGAATGAGAATGGAAACCCAGGGAACCATTAAACTTAGTTGGGAGGTAGACAAGGAGGAACTAGTCTTAGGAGAGTGAGAAGGTGTCAGGGAGAAAGGAACAAGAAATCACTAAAGACACCTGGAAGAAAAAGGAAGGTGAACGAAAAATTTTTAAAAAATTCCATGGTGAACCAGATTAACTGTCATTGAGTAGGCTAATGAAACATACAAACATGACCCATTGCATTTGGGGACAGATATATTTGTTTAGGCATAATTCAGAGAAGTACAGCAAGACTGGGATTTTACTCATACATGGCTGCTGTTTAGAGGAATAGTGATATCATTAACATTTATCCAAGAGTGTAATGGAACACAGAACTTTGCAACATCCCAAGATAATCTTGCCCATCCATGAACATCTAGGCTCTACGTTGGTGCCCAGATATGTGACAACTACCCCTGTAAAGAAATGAGTACTATAGGATCTGAGTACATAGCAAGCAAACATGGGGAGATTGTGGTCACAGAATAAGGGCATATTCATACATAATGGAAGTTCTATCTTTGAGAGAACACTGACTTTTTCTTGATATATGTTGATTCTATATAGTCAAAAAAGACTTTATTATGCAGTGATACCCTCTCATACTAGTATTAATTAAAAATATAAAAGAAATAAATTTGATTTAAGGTGAATCTGAGTCCTCTGAATCATCATCACCTTTTAATTTCCACATTGGTCAGAGATTCAATGACAGTAACAGACTCAATGAGCTACTAAAGATGTCATTGATAATGAGAAAAATTTTACTGGAAGCCAAATTGCAAAATAATAAGAAATAAGGAGGAGAAGAAGCATGAAAATGGGAGTATATATTACTATTTTGAGAAACATAACTAATGAAGTAAACAGAGGAAATGGAAAACTTGAGCACATTTGTGAAAAATGGTAAAGTCAGTAAAGAAAAAAGGATAATTAATAGATCTCCTGTTAAAGTCAGAATAAAATTGTTTAAAAACATCAAGTGAAGGAATAAATCTTAGCCAGAATGTGGGAAGCTTCCTCTGTCCCCAGGGACATAAAAAGTGAATGCTGTGCAGCACTTACATTCAGACTGAGGTTGCAAACAATGAATAAGCATTGTTTTAAACTTTTTACAGTCATCCAGAAGACAAGCAAAGAGAAACGAGATGGTCTAATTGATTTTGATGGGGCAGAGATGGCAGAAAGGCAAGAAAATGTGGCACCTGAGGAGCACCTAGGAGAAAGATGAACAATGGATTCTAGTCTAGGACTAGGACTAGGGCTAGGACAAAGGTTGCTGAGGAAGCATCCATATTAATCCAGTCAGAAAGATGTGTTGCAAATTAGGAAGTTAATAGGTTATAGTCAAATAATTTTGTTAATTTTGACTTTAGTATTAAAGATGAAAAGGATCCCAAATCCCCAAGCCTGAACTAGACAGATACAAGAAATACACAAGGAGAAGAGACACTAGAGGCTCTTGTTTCACTGGCTGGCATTTTTTTGGTCTCAAAACCTGTGTAGTGTTTTATCCTTGCAATCTGAGTAAGGTGAACTTACATATTTATATCCCCTTTTGCTCTTTGAGCTGTAGAACTTGCCTGGATTCAGGCTAAGTACAGTTTGATGCCTGCTTTCTCCCAAGCTCCACCTGGGTCTCTGGTCATTACTGTCTGTATGTGATAAAGATAAAATGATGGAGAGAAACACTAAGAAAAGAAGATAAGCTCTCTTTGCTTCTCTACCCTAAAATGTTAAGCTCTCTTTGCTTCTCTACCCTAAAATGTTACCCTTAATGCAGTAAAACCATGGGTGTCTGTGAGGACTGCATTTTGTTCCTGACTCATTTCAAAGCCTTGCAGTGGAGTGGGCAGGGTGGGTGCATCAGGAAGCCTTGAATTTCTAGATCAGATCTAAAGTGGTGGGGTTGCAGGTGGGTGGAAAAAAAGGATCAAAGTCATGTAGAAACTTATTTTAAGAGAAAGAGTGTTTGTGTGTGAATGTGTCTTTATGCGGAGGGGTAGAGGGTGGGTGCTGTAAAAACTTTCCAGGAATTCTGATAAACACCTGTCTTTCTCCTGACTGAAAATCATCTCCCTGCACATAAGCAAGTAAGAACCATAGGCATGGTATTGGGGCTTAAGGTCTAGGAGGTGGGATGGTTCTGATAGTTGACAAAGACCAGGAAGGGGGCTACTTGAGTGGAATGGAGTTGAAAATGATTATTGTAAAGGCCAGGAAAGAGTGAACCTGGAGTCCTAGCTTTGTCCACTGCAGGATGACTGAGGCATTGAATTTCTCTTTTATCACCTGCAGCACTCTCTAACACCAAGTACATAGTGTTAATTCAATAAATACTCTTAATAGACTGTGTACATTTCAGAAAAATGTGTTACTTTTAATTATCAATTATGTGAGCATGCAACATTGATAAATACAAAAGTCATACAAGCTCACAAATGACTTCAGAGACTGCCACCCTTATAATTAAAGAACAATTTAGGGTCTATTAAGACATCATAAATCATAGATCCTTTCTTATTTTCACTTGATGATTACACATTTTCTCTCTACTGCTACTATGTGTTTCACTTAGAAGCTTTGCTGCCCAGCAGTTACATTTCTTTATCCATTATTGTTTCCCTGAAGAGAAACAGTATCGTTCATCTTCTAAAATGGTACATTGCTACCGTGTCTAAGTAAGACTCAAGTATAGGGCATTTACCATTTACTGTTCTGGGAGTATTATCTGCAAATTGGATTTCAATCTCTGTTATTTGTTGGAAAAATATTCATATGAATTTATGATAACAATATGTTGGCATAGGATGCTTACAATTGATAAAAGGTAAATTTAACAATTTCATGCTTATTGTAAATAAGTCAAAAAACCAAAGTCCCCATGTTTGTTGGTAATTAAACAAAATGAGTAGCATGAAACAAAGACTATGATTCATGGCTGGGTGTAGTGGCTTACGCCTGTAATCCCAGCACTTTGGGAGGCCGAGGCAGGCAGATCATGAGGTCAAGAGATCAAGACCATCCTGGCCAACATGGTGAAATCCCCATCTCTACTAAAAATACAAAAATTAGCTGGTCATGGAAGCATGTGCCTATAGCCTCAGCTACTTGGGAGGCTGAGGTAGGAGAATCACTTGAACCTGGGGTGCGGAGGTTGCAGTGAGCCGAGATCACATCGCTGCACTCCAGCCTGGTGACAGAGTGAGATTTCGTCTCAAAAAAAAAAAAAAAAAAAAAAAAGCAAAAGAATCATTCTATGTTTACAGACCACATGCCAGAAAAATGCCTTCTGGGAAATATACACCCCAAATAAGATATAATTGAATTTCTTTTTTTTTTAAAGGTATACTTTGTATGACCTACTCATATCTGAGTTATTTCCCATCTAGAGCCTTAAGAAAGGCCATTTCTCCTTCTGGGATTCAGCTTCCTTCTCTAAACTATGGAGGCCAAAGAAGTTCATCTCTGAAAGTTCCCTTACAGCTCTGCAGTTGGCTCTAATTTTATGACATGTGCACTAGAAAGCTCCTTGGTGACAAACATGGGTTCAGATCCTAAGTTCCTCACTTACTAGCTTTTTAAGCCTCTAAAGGTGATACTTTATGGAGTGCTAATATTTTAATCTGTGAAATTGGATAAAAATACCACACTAATAGAATTGTCTGAGGATCAAATGGGAGAATATGTGCTGCAAAACCATTAGCATATGAATAGTTGGTTAATAGGCATCCAATGCTCTGGTTTCCTGCCCTTTCCTTCTCTCTTTAAAAATTCAGATCCATGTATATTCTTGACTTGCAAATAAAAGAAATTAAAATAAAATTTGGAAGATACTGTGGATAAGCAAAGTTTATAAGATGTAGACATTTTGGAAAATTAATTTTTATCTCCCCAGCTTGGGAAAGCCTTTGGGTTTCGATATAGCAGACAAAGCAGTGGTAATAAGTCAAACTAAATCAAAGGCTCCATATGACTTTGCAATTTAGCACTATTTGTATATTCAAAGACAAGCATGGCACCACATGCATGAATAATAGTATATCACATAGGAACATAAACCTTCCACATATACTCAGCACTGGTTCTAAACTTTACAAAATCACATAAAATCAGTTTGGAATTTCACAACCTTAAGAAAGAAGAGAAATTTAGGTTCACAAGAAACTTATTAAAATATTAAATGAGGATACTGAAAACTGACTGTAGAAGTTGGATGGTTTAAACAGATTACCAGAGATTGCCTAAAATAAGCCTAGAAACCTCTTTTCTCACTTGTGAGTCTGTTAATGGGTGATGTGTTTGAATTTTACTGGGTACCTCGCTTCTTGGCCTTTTGGCTAAGATCAAGTGAATTTTACTGGGCATTTTGGCCCCTGATGGATTAGATAGAAGGATAGCATTTTAAAATTTAATCTTTCCTCTTCCTGCTCTTGGAAAGGCTGACATTATTAACTTCTTTTCTAGTAGTATCTGATTGAGGACTAAATGCCACCCATGCCCTTACTTCCAGTCATTTGAAGTGTCCTGTAGAAGGAGATGTGAGCAGACTTACCTTTTATCCTGTATGTAATTTTACATAGAAAAGCTGAGTTTCTGGCACAACCACACAGATTACCTATTGAAATTCTGCTCTACCTACTTCATATGGAACAGTATCTAAGTCCTCGAGGACAGCTAAGGGGGCTTGTTGCTGTAAAGTGTCTCCCATTGTCTGCTATTTGTCCAGTAATTCATGAACCATTGGCATAGTACTGGTTCCTTATTTATTACCACTGACAAATGATTTCATAATACTGACCAGAAGCATTACACAGCTCACAAAAACTTTCCATATAAGAACCACGATGTTAAAACACAGCAGAGGCTATCAAACACAGTAGTAACAAGAATTTTGTTAGCTTCTAATGATAATCATTATTGTATCAGAATGCAATTCACACTAATTATTAGTAAAAGTTTACAAACATTAAAAAGTGCATAATAACATTTGGATCTGAGAGGGCTGAAAAAAGACATGAAAACACAACACCAGGGCTTTGCTTTTGTGATTGGTGTCCACATGATTGCAAGGAGATTACTTTTTCCACCTTATTCAGCTTTGTGAAGATAAGTTGTCCTCCAAATTTAAATAGTATCATACAGCATTGTGAGAAATTTGATTCCATAAAACAAACTACTTCCAGTCCTCAGTGTGATCTTGGCTTTTCCTTTATACTTTTCCAATTGTCCAAAATTCTCATATACATACATGTATATATATATTAGATGTGAGAAGTTCTCCACTTGAGAATTAAGCAAAATTGACAGATTGAATTTCAGGCTGTGCAGACACCAAACAGACTGAATTCAGGTAATATTCACATTAATGGATATTTTCAAATGTCTGTCTAATATAGCAATAGAGTTTTGATAAATCTGTTAGACTTAACTCATCAACATACAATGAGCAAGGGGAAAGACTGTTTTTAAAAAGTATGTTCTATCCTGTGTACACCACCACAGCATGGAAAATAAAAAAAAAAGACAGCCCTTTTAAAAATGATTGGTATAAAAATTCACAGTAATGTACATCATTTTGTTTTTCATAAGCAATCAGAGAAGGGGGCAGTGCTGAGCATCTATATTGTATAATACAAAACAGTGTAAATAACACAGCAGTAACACACAGATACATAATGCTAAAAACAGTGCTTTCTGGATCTTTCTTTTACTGGGTGAACACTTGAGCCAGAGATATTTAAACTCTGGTGTTCAATCAACCCTTCGCAATTAGACACAATTAAATCCTCTGACATTGTGAGGGGCCAGATGCTACAGGAAGAATCATCATCTAGGTCGGTGCTACTCTCTATAAGCATTTCATCATATGATCAAGTGAAAGGATCCATACAAAAATGACGCCCAAACAAAAGCCACATGATTTCAACCATTGCTAATGACAGAGGTAGGGAAAAGTCTGCCTGCAGCCACAGCCTCTGCCCCCATTTTTAACATGATAACGAGCAGGTTCCTGCAATGCAGCACAGCCATTTTCTTTTTCCTCTTTTCACTCATGGAAACAAATGCATTCCAGACACTCCTGGAGATTTGAGACATTGTCAGATGTTGCCGAGGGTCAAAGTGGGGTGTTAGCTTTCAGATTTTGCTGCTTCTCCCTGGGCTTCCCCACTTTGTTCTGTAGAACTTCGTTGTGCATCTTCTTCACCTTCTGCAAAAGAAAAATAAAAACAGAATAAAGGCAAAATAAAAATGATTGCTTATATTTACCAACTCTTAATATGTCATATTGGCAACTTCAGAAATACTAAAGAGGCCTGAAACCCTCATAGGGACAAGTGTATTTCTTGGTAGTCAGTTCACCACTAAGAAAACAGCTTAAGTTTTCAAGGACTGATTAATTCTGTGAGCTTGCAATAGCATGACTCAAAAACAAATAATATTCAAATTTTCAGAGTAGTTGGTGATCAGCTAAGCCTCAGATAAACAGCTCAGAAATCTCATGGGCAGTTCATGTCACTTAAATATACTTTCACAGGTTGCAGAAATCAGAAATATATTTAAGCTCAAATCAGATGTGGTAGCATGTTTACCTTTTTATGCCTAATTGTCTTATTTGAATAAATATTTTAAAACTGCATTTTCTGCTTTTTATAGCACTTGACGATAACCTAGCTAATTTCTCAGAGGTTCTATTAGTTCAAAGTAAAAGCAGTATTGGAAAATGAAAGGACACTATGTCAGCTGGCCAGTCCCTTATCAAATAGTTATAATGGCCTCTGGTCTGCCGTTAGAGAACATGTGCACAATTCCAATAAAACCACCCTCATAACTGCACCCTCAGTAGCAATCTTATCCAGTGAACATTAAACCTAAACAATGCTTTCACTCCATATTAGGTCACTTTATATAAGTGCAAGCTGTTGGCAATTCTAGACTCAAAGATTCAAATATCTGCATGCAATATTTGGTTATCAGACAGCCAATATTGGCTTAGTGGACAAAATGTTTTCTGGTGTTGCAATAATATAAATGAATCAATATTTGCTAAGTGTTTGTTATTATAATTCAAATGAAAGCAGGTAAGTGGGCTGGTCCATTCTTTAGACCATAATGTTATAATGCAGTTTCTCCTCTACTCTTAGCAAGTACACACAAAGCACCTCACCATACTCCCACGACATTAAATCTTTATGAAAGTTAAAACCAATTATTCTATATAAAAATATTTTCTTCTAGTAACAGTACCAATGGTATGACCAGACATTATATCTGATTTTCATGCACTATTTTATTATGAGAGCCTCCCATGATGTGCAGATGGCCTGGTTCTGAGATGTGTAGATTAGCATGCCACAGGAACTTGATAAATAGGAGAAGCTTTTGGTAACCAAAGAAATAAAGTCAAATTAGGGCTACATAAGACAGTAGAATATTTAAGGATGAAAGAGATTGTATAAATACAAGATTGAGGAATTTGATTCTCATGGGGCTTGAGACCTTGTAGGTGTCTGGGGACACTTTTCAGAGCTTGGCATTATGCTGCAAACATAGAGGGTGTTGCTATATAGATGCTATTAACAAATAAAGGTAAATGTGAAATAGCAATATTGCTGAGTATAAGCTAAAATGAAGCTGAAACATTTACAAATTACAAAGGAAATTCCTTGCAATTCTCAGTTAGTGATGTTGAGCTTGTCATTACATATTTGTCTTTTTTTATGTTTTAGACCTTCATATTATACAGTTCTTATTTTTAGATTTTTTGTACTTAAAATAAACAAAGTTATTGCTTTTTATACTATGCCTGGCTTTGGACTTTATAATTTGAAGAGAAATAGAAAATGTTGCAGGAGTCTAGTGAATTGCCATTAACATGCAAAAATGTTTAGAAAAGAAGACAATCAGAAGTTTAAAGATAATTTATTTTAAATTAATAATATAACAAAAATTATTTATATTTATTAATATAAAATTTCAATTTATTTTGTAAATGATGTATAATAATTTAATATGTTTTCAGGAAAATTAAACAATCTTGGGGCTAACAATTCTCAACTTCAGGAAAAATAAAAAAGAAGAAATTAAATTACGCCATGAATAAAAATATCTTAATATTAAGAGTGGCTAAAATTAATGCAGGCTATTTAAAATAGCATATTTGTATGAAAAATAACATATAGCCTGGGTGCAGTGGCTCACACCTGGAATCCCAACACTTTGGGAGGCTGAGGCAGGTGGATTACGAGGTCAGCAGTTCAAGACCAGCCTGGCCAAGATGGTGACACCCCGTCTCTACTAAAACTACAAAATTTAGCCAGGTGTGGTGGTGGGTGCCTGTAATCCCAGCTACTCGGGAGGCAGAGGCAGAAAATTGTTTGAACCAGGAGGTGGAGGTTGCAGTGGGCTGGGACTGTACCACTGTACTCTAGCCTGGGTGACAGAGCGAGACTCCATCTCAAAAAAAAAAAAAAAAAAAAGGAAAATATAAATCTTATGAAAGACTTCAGGAAAAATGTATTTATCCATCTCATGTTACCAAATTGGAATAATTCCCTATACAGTCTTTCTCAGAGCTGTTCTGGGAAGTAACTACTGGTGGTAATAATGGCACAACAATGAAACCTAAGATATACACAGGTCTACATATTCCAAAGTGGTGATGTTAAAGTTTTATTATTAATGTGAATTTGAAAAGACCAGTCAGGAACTACTAAGCTTTAGCCATTGAATAAAATACTATCCTTATGTATTTTAAGGTAATGTTGCTGAGCCATTTCATTAATATATATATGTATAAATATATGTGTGTATATACATATAAATGTATATATATATATACACATATATATGTGTGTGTATATATATACACATACACATATACTCTTCAGTTTTCTAATAATCTAAAAGTTTTTCCTTAAAAATTCTAACAGTGAAGACCTATTGAATAATTAGGATTTGGAATCTGAGATAAGTGCTTTCCATGCACATAATATCAGAGTTCCCTAATCATGAATTCTTTTTACTTTTAAAGGTTATTTTTATACAAGTCTTCTCAAGGAAACACATTCAGCTTTGATATCTGCAAAAGCTATGGGTGGAGGAACTATCAAGGGACTTATTTTAATACTCAGAAGTAAAAATGTCAAGTATTTTAATCCATCAGACTTGTTTTTCATTAATAAAGATAGACTCCTTGGGTAAGAATTTAAGGTCAGTAAGAAGACAAATTTTTCACAAACCCGTTCTGTCTGGAAAGGGAAACCAAAAGGCCCTTTTACCTAAGACTTACTTACATAACAGATCACTTTACTTCCATTCTTAATAAAACTCTTCCTGGAGACTCTTTTTTCTAAAATTGTTCTTAGAATTGAAGTCTGTCAGAATTACCTGTGAATCTTGTTAAATATCTATCTACTAAATGTTAGTAAATGTTAGAGGTGGCCAATAATGTCAAAGGTAGGAGCTCCAACTTTCCTAAATACTGAACGTAAGCAATTTCAGAACTTTTACAGAAATTAGGATTAAAAAAACACCATGTGTTTTATTGATTGCATTAATACAATCAGATTAAGGACTCTGCATTTGAGTGGAAAGCCTTCTAAAGGGACATCACTGAAAATAGAGCAGGAGTGATTAAGAGATTAGTCTCAGACTTTCATCTTGCCTTAGACTGTTTAAAACTCTTTATATTAGATTACTTTCAAAGATGGCTTTTAGTGTCTTAATCCCACTTAGTAAAATGCTGCAAATCATTCTATGCTCATAGAGAAATGTGTGCCACATGACTTACCTGTCTTGTTGATATCAAGACCTGCTAATTTCAAGGCTAATTCATTGCTGTTGCCACTTGCAGAGGAAACCAGGATATCATGTATAGCATTTCTTCTACCTGTTCTTCCTGAAGCAATAAAATCTGCATAGGTAGTTTCCACATCAGTCATTGCTACCAAATATCCACATAGCAGGGACTACAATAAAAAGAAAAATTAATGGGTAAATATAATGATAGTCAATGCTAAACATTTAACAAAGACAACTGTTAAACTACTGGCCTAGTATATGAATGTGAAACACTTGGCCTGTTTACAGGTTCACAAAACAAGTAATGCCTTTTCTGGTCCTAAGTATTTAGAACAAAGGTCTGGGAACCTTTAATGTTCAGGGCCTGATAGCGCATATTTAGGCTTTGAGGGTCATATGATCTCTATTCCATCTACTCAACTTTGTCCTTACAGTGCAAAAGCAGCCATAGCCAATATGTAAAACAAATGTAATAAGCAAATCAGGGAATGGGCCAGATTTGGCCTGCATGCCATAGTTTGTTGACATTTAGTTCACATTATAAAATTATCTCTTTCTACTACCATTTTAGTCATTCTTCAACTCCAGAGAGAACTTGAGATCATGTTGGGGGCATTGAGTGAAAAGTGGTTCATCCTAGGGATGAGCAGTAAGTGAGTGCATTGTTTGTATCGTCTGTTAATGCAATGGAACAAAATTCAGTTTTCTTTTTATTACCACTATGATGTCATGCACCCACAATTCTAAATATCTTCAGTGATCAAATACTTCTCCCAGTCCAGAAAAACAACTCCCCATGTACCCCTTGGTAAGTCATTGCTTGAGAGGAATAACAAACACTCTTGATTAAATCTTGGAAATAAAATGTCAAAAGGTACAAAAACAGTGATTACTCAAAACCCTCTCATTTCTATCATTAAAATTGCCATACTGTCCAAAGCAATTTATAGATTCAATGCTATTCCTATCAAAACCAATGACATTTTTTACAGAATTAGAAAAAAAAAGCATTCTAAAATTCATACAGAACCAACAAAGAGCCCAAATGGCTAAAGCAATCCTAAGCAAAAAGAACAAAACCAGAAGCATCATACTAGCCAACTTTATACTACAAGGCTACAGTAACCAAAACAGCACGATACTGGTATAAAAACAGACACAAATACCAATGAAACAGGTTAGAGAACTCAGAAATAAAGCCACACTTACAACCATCTGATCTTCAACAAAGTTGACAAAAACAAGCAATGGGGAAAGAACTCCCTCTTAAATAATTGGTGCTAGGATGACTGGCTAGCCATATACATATTGAAACTGGACCTTTTCCTTTCACCATGTACAAAAATCAATTCAAGGACTAAGTCAATTTAAATTGATTAAAGACTTAAATGTAAAACCTAAAACTGTAAAAATTTTAGAAGAAAACATAGGGAATACAATTCTGGACATAGGCCCTGGCAAAGAATTTATGACAAAGACTCCAAAACAAATTGCCACAAAAGCAAAAATTGACAAATAGGACATAATTAAACTAAAGAGCTTCTGCACAGCAAAATAAACTATCAACAGAGTAAATAGACAAACCACAGAATGGCAGAAAATAGTCTCAAACTATGCATCTGACAAAGGTATAATATCCAGAACTGATAAGGAACTTAGATCAACAAACAAAAAGCAAACAGCCTCATTAAAAAATGGGCAATGGATATGAGCAGACACTTCTCAAAAGAAGACACACATGTGGCCAACAAGCATATGAGAAACTGCCCAACATCACTAATCATTCGAAAAGTGCAAATCAAACCTACAATGAGATACCACCTAACACCGGTCAGAGTGGCTATTATTGATAAGTCAAAAAATAACAGATGCTGGTGAAGTTGCAGAGAAAAGGGAACACTTATACACTACTGATGGGAATATTAACTAGTTCAGCCCCTATGGAAAGCATTTTAAAGATTTCTCAATAAACTTAGACCTACCATTAGACCCAGCAATCACATTAGTGCGTATACACCCAAAGGAATATAAATTATTCTATCATAAAGACACATACACATATATGTTCATCACAGCACTTTACACAATAACAAAGACATGGAATCCACCTAAATGTTCATCAACAGTGGACGAGATCATGTCTGTTGCAGGAACATGGATGGAGCTGGAGGCCATTTTCCTAAGTGAATTGATACAGGAACAGAAAACCAAACACTGCATGTTCTCACTTATAAGTAGTAGCTAAAAATTTAGTGCAAATGGACACAAAGGAGTGAACAATAGACAACAGGGCCTATTTGAGGATGGAAGGTGGGAGGAGGGTGAGGATCAAAAAACTATCTATAGGACACTATGCTTATTACCTGGGTAATAAAATAATCTGTACATCAAACCCCTCAAATATGCAATTTACCCGTGTAACAAACCTGCATATGTACCCCTTGACCCTAAAATGAAAGTTGGAAAGTAAAACAAACAAACAAACAAAACCAAAAACCACCTCATTTCTAAAATCCTGAATTTGGTAATTCCTCTGGCCACAGCCACCTTTTCTTTCTCTTTTCCTCTTGTACTCAGTGAACCAATTCTTTACACTAATGCTGTCTTTAATTCCTTGAACCACTTTTATTTTAGTTTCCCTCTAGGTCCAGTCCTACGTGAATCAGTTACCCACTACTTTTTGTAGTTTTTTTATTAGCATCAAGAAGTCCCTTTGGTCTATTGCTATCTTTACTTTCGTACCTACACTTCACTGCTGGGAAAATACTATAGTATATTTTCTCTGATCTCAGTACTGGGTGGCTGAGTGTTACCAGAAAAAGTCACAAAATTGTGCCAACTGGCTCAACTAGAAATTTTGGACTCTATTATTAGAATACATTTGGATGGAGTTGCTCAGAAATTCTTCTGTTCACCTCCAGTTGACTCTTCCTTATGCTATTCTCTGTGGGAATGATTCCAAACCCTTTCCAGTCTACACACCAGACACCACCTACCTTAAGAGATGACTCTGCATCTTCCTCTGAGAAGACAGGACATCTGTTACAAATTCTCTAAAATTTCTTCCTTTTTCAAACAATA
Source organism: Cebus imitator (assembly GCF_001604975.1). NCBI lineage: Eukaryota > Metazoa > Chordata > Mammalia > Primates > Cebidae > Cebus > Cebus imitator. The sequence goes on from NW_016107337.1 coordinate 7,450,605, forward strand.
TTTTTCTGTATAATCACTATTCTTTCTTTTATGGACAAATTGACCTTTCTTTTTAAGACACACTATTGATTTTATTTCCTTCCACCACTAATGCCATCACCCACTACCTATTAACATGACACATGTTGGAGAATATATTTTCCCTCATTTCCCTCCCTTGATATCCATGTCTAATCACTTGCCAGGTCATATTGGTTTTTATTTGATGCAACTCATATTTACTCCCTGTAAAACATGGGAAAAACATGGGAACATGAACATCAACCAAATACTGAGTTTTTCCATTCCCTGTGTTTCCCTGCATCCCAACCTATCGAAAATGCTGTTATCTCAAAGGCCCTCCAAGCCTGCTGCACAGCCTATGGAACACATTTTGAATTTTTTAGCATTTCTTGATCTGGAAAAGATTTTCATGATCTGGAAAGGACTCACTTGTTTTTTTTTTTTTTTTTTTAACTTCAACCACTTGCGATCATATTTGGCATGTTTTAGAAAAATAAGCAATATTTTTCCAGAGCTTCTCTGCTGGTGTACTGGTTCAAGCCTGTTATTCTACCTGTAAAAGTATTTCCCCAACAAACTTGCTTGTTAAATTTGACTTAGCTCTCAAACCTCAGCCAAACATCATCTCTTTTACCTCATTTCCCTGTCTCTTTAGCAATTTACAGGTTTGATTTGTACTTGTACAGGGCATTTAAATTCTAACTAGCGTTATGGTTACTTCTCCTTCTCAATAGATCTGTTGATGCCGATAAGGTCTATTGGCTCTGACAAGGCAGGAACTGCTTTTGTTAGTATTTTAATCACATACAATTTCTAGCAGAGTCCTTTGCACATGGCCAATGTTAAATAAGAATATGTTGTATAGCACTAATCAGTGAGGAAGAAATACATTAATTGCGTTATATCTGTGGTCACAGGAAACTTTCCTGCTTCCTGATAGTACTACATTACTAAAAACTAAAAATTCATCTACTTCGGTCTAGAAGTTTTTATAGATGAAGAACCTGAGGACCAGATAATTCAAGTGTTCTGACCATATTCACATAGTTAGTGAATTAATCTGCCCATATTCGCAGAGTTAATGGATTAAGTACTTGGAACTCAAGTCTGCAAAGTTTCTGCCCATGCTTTTTACTTTATCATGCAGCCTGTCTATGAGTAAGTCAGAGTTTGAATAAAGTTTTTGACCTTGGAGTAATTCAGTGTTATTAATTGTAAAGACATTTTCATTATATCTGCATTACCATTAACCAACACAGTATTTGGTTTCTGCGTTACTTCAGAGGTTTAGAACTGAACATGCACGTCAACCTAGCAAATACATCTTATAAATATTTTAGGAGAGGTGGCATCCCAAGATATATTCAAGCTCTGTTCACAAAGATTTTCACTCAGCCTCTTTTTATGGCTTTTAAAAACATAGGCTTTAATAAAAAGAACAAGTGCTATTATTTCTCATCTGATAACAATGTTGTAAAGTAGGAAAACAAATCCTCATTTTTCAGATGAAGAAAATAAGTCTCAGAGATTTTAAGTAATCACTAAATCATACATATAATTATGACTTAAACTATGTCTTTGTGTTTTGTGTTAAAGGGCATTCTACTTTGAGGTAAAGGTTTCTGTTTTTTGCCATTATCATTTCTAAATGCAGACTGCCATAATAATACATATCTTTGTAGGGGTTTATATCTAATTCTCCTTGCTGAAAACAATTTTTAAAAGATATGAAATATCAAAAATGAGGCAAAGAAAAGTGGCAAAATTTTCCATGAAAAGATAAGTATTAAAAGAATGTGTCTTGTGCTATGATTTATCTATTTGGGAATTTTAAAAGACCTTGGTAGCGATTCTACTTATATGTGGGTAACCAACAACTTACTTTGTATTTTCCTTTAGTGCACTCCCAAGTAAGGAGCACATGAAGGAATAAATGAGGTAATGAAAGACATAAAAATATTTTGTGCTTACTTTTAAAATCTTCATATATATATATAGCTTTCATTTCAATAGAATGAAAGATAATATCGACAATTATAAGAAGAGCTTATTCCTGTAAAGTTGAAATATATTTTTAGTTTAATGTGCATCCAATTCTGCACCTTTAAAGTAACATGGAAACTAAGTACTGGATATCCAATTACAGTAGCCATTATAATTATTATAATACAAATAGCTATTACTATAAAAGTAATATTTCATTGCTCATTATGTTTTCTTTCTCTAGACAATAGGTCTATTTTCCAATAAAAGAACAATAGCTAACAAAGAGCATACACCAAATACGTGAATGAAGGAAAGCATACAATTACATTTTTAAACAAAATATATACTGTAGACTCCAGATGTTCTCTAGGATTATAGTGATTTTAGTGAATTCCCATTAGGTGCTCAAAAATAGTTATTTTTACCTGCAAGGTGGCTATTTTTTTTAAGTTAAGCATGTAGACATAGGCCTTCTAACTTAGTGATGTGGCTCCAAGAGATAAATATCTTTTACTTCAGGTATACCTGTATAGATAAACTTTTGTTTTGAAAATTTGGTGAATGATCATAAAAATTATGTCTGACAGATATTCAACCGCCCAAAATTACAAAATTCAAAAAAAGTCAAATAAATGTCAGCAGCAGATGGGAGTTTAATAGAGCAGCAACTAGCACATATTCTGACTTTATAAAAATAATCAGGAAAAAATCTGAAAAACGTATTAAAAGTAGACCTTAATTCTTCACTAGAATTTCCTTTCTATGTTGCTATAATTAGAATTTTCTAGACATGACAAAATGATGGTATTGAATACAGACAAGGTAATATGGTGATTTTTTTTTTTTGTATCCAGTTATACAAAAGATCAAATTATACTAATATTCAGCCTCATGGGATAGGGAAAGAGGAAAATGGATATTTTATTATTTAAATACTGAACCATTTAAAGTTATATTAAATTTTAAAGCATAAATCTCTAAAACCTGACATCTAAAAATTCAATCAAAATCTATGAATTAGAAATAAGCTTGCTCTTTCTTTTCTCTCTTCTTAAAACAGCCTCACTCTCTTATTCTTTCGCAACAGAAGCAATATTGCTGCTTTACAAATTCTTTCTTTGTATAATGGATTTCTAAACTGAGCCTCATGATCTGTGTTGAGCTTTTCCTTTCTTGTACTATCTTTTAAAAATACCATACACACAGATTATCTGAGAGAATAAAGCAAAAGGTATTACTATAGTAGAATTTACAGATTTAGATAGATTTCAAGAGGCTATGAAATATATGTACTTACGTCCCCTGTGTTAAACAAACTGAAGTGTTCCACATCGATGGATTCTAGAAGTTAGGCCTATGATGTTGCTAAAATGATTTTTATAGTGACATTGAGTCATGAGCCAAATGGTGACTGGATAACATGCTAATTTTACTCCTGTAAATGGGACACATGAAATGAGACTCACAGACTTGGAGGAAAGAATGGAGAGAATGTCATCAGCATGCACTGAAGACTTCTCTTTAATCTGAATAGTATGGTTTATTTTAATTAAGAAAGAAAGTAAGAAAGATAAAGAAAGTAATTCCCTTTTTTCCACTATTACAAATGCAATTATATAACTTCTCAACTTTGATTTTGTAAAATCATGGGAAGTATGTTTAAAAGCCCTTGAGTAGTTTACTATGTGTTTGCCATAATAATACATGTCTTTGTAGGGGTTTATATCTAATTCTCCCTGCTGAAAACAATTTTTAAAAGATATGAATTATCAAAAAGTAGGCAAAGATGAGGTATACTAACTTGGTTTACATTAGTATATCTTAATTGCTTTGGTCTCAGATATCTATTATGTTCTCAAAAATTATGAAGAACCCCACTTAGCTTTCACTCACCAGGGTTAAATCTACCAATATTTAAATATAGGAAATTAAAAAATCTAAAAAAATTAAATAATTATTAATTCAGCTCCAATACTATTAACAAACCCATTAGACTTTATATAAATATCTTCAATGAAAACAAAATATATTCTCCAAAACAAAAAAAAAATAGTGACAAGTATGGCATCTATTTATGTTTGAAACTTACTGGCTTAATTTTGCAAACGTCTGCTTAATAAAACACATCTGGTTTCTAATATTTGCTTCTGCATTCAATCTATCTCAATATGTTGTTTTAGTTGAAGTATATAAGAGAATCTGGTCTCATACAGATATTACTGTTTTTAGCTGGAAAGGTAAGGAGAATTTTAATAGCCTTTTCAGATAATTGTGGCTTTTTTTCAGTGTGGAATCTAAAGTCATATCAATATGTTTCCATACTCTGCCTTTAGAAATTTCCCATTGCCTTTCTTGCACTTTAAAATGGTCTTTTGTCCATGCATTTTTTTTTCTTTCTTTCTCTTTTTTTTTTTTAACTATCAGATGTTGGTCATCTGCAAAATAATGCTACACTGGGTTATGTAAATTTCCCAAATGGTAGAACATTTAATTACACAATATCATATTTGTTAGCAATACCACCTAACTCATCTGAAAGGTCTTTAAGAATTGGAAAACTGACAAGTTCACAGGGGCAGATAATAAGTTTTCCAAAATTGTAATTTTTGTTTGAAAGCTCAGATTTTTTCATTGGCAACAGATAGTGATAGATTTAGCTTTCCCAGAAGTGACAAGCTCACTTTGTTCATTTTCAAGAATGTCTAAGTTTGAACTACAGTTTACCTGTCACTTTTTCTTTCAAGTAAAAATGGTGATCCATGAAAAAAGTGTCTGGCTCAGCTCTCAACCTACAGTTGCACAAAGTGTTTTACTTGTGATAATCACCTGTTTGATACACAACAGGAGTGCTGAATTTATGAGACATCCTATTCCATCACATGAATATTAAAAAGATGTGTTCTCAAAGATTGAGATTGAAGAAAATAAATTTTTTTATTGCTTCATCAAGTACATCCTGGCACTAAAAAAATACTAATTGTGTGTGTGTAGGGGTGCAGAATACATAGATCCCTAGGAGTGTTTAGTGCCACTGACTTGCTTTGTGCAAAAGTGCCAGCAGTTCCCTGCCCACCCCCACCTTGCCTTTGCATAATTTCTGCAAATGTCAGCCTTCTTTTTTCTCCCCTACTAATGGCATCTTTACTTAATTTCTCCTCCCAAAATTTTTAAGATCAGACTCAAATACTATTTTCCCCTACAATGTTTAACAAATCAAAACTTTTTAAAGTTTTTTTTTGTTTTACAGATTTTTGTTTATTGTGATAAAAATAACATACAGATTTCTCATTTTAAAGTGTACTGTTCAGTGGCATTAAGTACAATTGAAATATTGTGCAGTCACTACCATCATCCATTTCCGGAGCTTTACCAAGGCAATGAAAATTTTTAGAAAGGTTAATAGTTACAAGTAGGCTGGACTTTACTAATGGTGAGCTAGTATCTGAAATTAAACGACAGAAAATTAAAATGGAAACAAATCAAAACTTCAAAATGAGAAATCTTTACCCGTAAATGTTTAAAATGTCAGAAACACTATCTTTCTTTAGAAAATATTTTTATGATTTGGGCAAAGAGTGACCTCAAAGCTAGTCATAAATCCTTATACTCATTTCTGGTTTACCCCTATACTATCCCTAATAAAAACAGTTTATTTATATGCTCTTTAAATTTTATTTGTATCTTCCTTTCTTACTCTCCATAGCAAATCTTACCTAATAACTTTGTGGAGATCAAGGTCATCATTCATCTTCAATTCTTTTTCTCTTCTCATATTTAAAGCCGTCCATCTCTTTATTCAAGAGTCCTTTCACCCACTGTTAATACCTGACAGGTGCTCTTGATTCTATCTTCTCCCCTATTATCATTCCTTCAATTCTGCCTCTTGCTTCTGGAGTCACAATTTTACTTCAGCTAATTCTCCAATGCCTTTCAAAATTGCTTACACCTTCCCTGTTATAAAATCTTTTATCTTTTAACTCTGCATTTTTTTTTTCTTTTCTCTTTTCCTTTCTTTTTGAGACAGATTTCCCTTTTTGCCAGGCTGGAATGCAATGGCACAATCAACCCTGAATGCTCTTTAAGTCATTAATCTCTTTTATTATATTTACTCCCATATAGGAAAAGAGGTAGATACTAATTTTCCCTGCTTCCTCTACACTGCTTTATTTTTAATTTCCCTTGTAATTTTACAGATACATATCTATTAACTTAGGAGAATATATATCTGTAGTGATTTATATCACTACAGATATATCTATCTATATATGTATATAGATATACTGATTTATATAGATATATATAGTGATTTATATCACTACAGATATATATATATATATATATATATATATATATATATATATTTTTTTTTTTTTTCTTTTTGAAACATTCTTCTCCTTGGCTGCCATAGTAACTGTACTCTTTTGGTTGCTTCATAATCTTCCTGTGCTTTTTGCTTTTCCCAATACTTACCTCTTAAAATAAATATTTTCTTTTTAATGCTCTTTCTGGTAACCCCATTTACCCTAATAACCTTAACTACCACCTATAAATTGATGTTACTCAAATCTATAATTTTGGAGCCTGATTTTTAAAAAAATCTTTGCTAGAGAATTTCTACTGACTATTAAATTTTACTCCACTATGGATGCCTTTAAAAGTCTCAAAATATGTTCAAAATGGGATCTTTTGCTTCCTTCACCTTCACTTCTGCTCACAAAACTGTTTGTTCTTTCTATTATTTTGTTTATATTTCCACTATTTTCTCAGGCACAAATGATAGAAATCTCAGAATTGTATTCAATTACTCCCTCTCACTAATTCTTCACATCAAATCATTTATCAAACCTCAGCAGTTAATTCCATCCATTCATTGTCTCTTAAATATTCTTCATTCCATTCTTCTGGCAACAATCTTCATCATCTCTTTCTTGAGCATTGCAATTATAGGCTTAAACGCAACTTATCTAAACCCCTTCTTCTCTAATTTACCCTCTAAAGCATCAGCAGAATTAACTTTTTATAAAACATAAATAGTACTAAAAAATGTTCAGTTGTTCCTGGGAACTCACAAAACATAGTTCAAAATTTTTGATGGCCCTTAAGAGTTTGAACTACTTTATTAGCCTCTTTTCCCACAATATCCCTCCTGTTCATAATCAGGTCCAATCACAGCAGCACATGCAATGCTCTTGGTATTCTCCTGTTGGTCTTCTCCACCTGTTCTCTTCTTTCAAGTCCACCCTGGAAGTCACACTCATTCTCCATCTCCAGGTAGAATAAATAATTTTGTGATTGTGTTGATTTAATTCTGTCTTATGTGAGAATTTATTATTTTCATGTTGGCTTTCTCTTTATTTTATATTTTCCTAGGGATTTTGGTCTTTGATTTTTGAATCCATTACAACGTATGGCACAGAATTTTGTATTTTATTCTTAAATCCACAAAACGTATTATGTAGATTGTTCTTGATTATCTTACTGAAAATCCTTCTTGTTTAAATAACTTGATTGGGGTCATAGAGTTGTTCATAGTAAAACTAGGCTAAAAGAGCATGTTTTCTTATTCTTACCCAGTTCATTTTCCTGTTTAACAAAATATTTTTATAAACTTAAGAAGATAAACTCCAATTATGATATCTAGCACATTTTCTTTTCTTATATTCAAAATTAGAAGATTTTTTAAAATAACAGCAATAGAAAGCATCTAGACTTACTAGTAATCTAACCTATTTTCACTTTTTTGATGGCTCCCTAAGTTTTTATATATATATAAAATATATGTGACTAAAGTAGCAAATTAATGCATGGAATAATTTGTTCTGTCCTCTTGTTAAGGCTTTTTATATCATTTATTTAATATTTCAAAGGGTTTATAAATCATTTATCTGCTAATCTTTGCACTCCCCCTGCTGAGACAGTCAATTAGTTGCAGTACTGCTGGTTGGCAAATGACAAGTAATATTACCTGCACATTACAAATGAAGAAATTAAAGCAGCGAGAGGTTAATCAACCTGACCAATGTTTTACCCAGTCAGTGGCAGTGCTGACGTCAGAAAGGGAACCAGGGCTTAGTCACATCAAAATCACAAAAGCATTAAGGGCCTGGGGCTGGTGGTGTTCCTTGTTACATAATACTTTCCAAATTATTTTTTATCCTTTCCTTTACTGGCCCTGTAAGAGTCCAAAAATGTAGTGTGGAGCTTTCGAAAGTGCAATTGTCCAGGATGGCAGAAAGCTTCAAAATGGCCCTGCTCATAATGAACTAGAAGTGACTTCAGTTGGCAGGTTGAGGCAGAGATGCTACGCCCTGAGAATAAAAGAACAGGGGTACACTGGAGAAGACTGCCTCGTGAAACAGGAGCATCAGAAGTTAGTGGTTTTTTGAGTAAGAAGCATGAAGGTAGGGAATTCTAGGTTGACAATTTTAGAATTACACCTAGATTTCTAACTTGGATAAATGAGAGGCCAGTGCTGTTTAGTGAAGGCAAAAGGAACAACAACATGGAAAGTCTAAGAATGCCACTTTAATATGTCACAATGCCACATTTAAGTTAAACTCAGCAATCTTTACTTTTCTGAATAAATGAAAATACATTAGTTAAAAACACATATTTTATACACACATTAGTATCTGCTATTATGCAAGCAAATATTTTCTGTAGAGTGTCTAAATACTACTCCATTTGAAAACTGCTTAAACATTTCAATATGCTTCTTTTCAGCCAAAAAAAAACAGTTGCTATGACCATGTTTCAACATATTTTAAATCTATGCATAATCGCTGCCAATTTATAATATCTTCTTTTCAGATGCTAATTTCCTATATAGCATTTTTATCCCCTTTAACTGCTGAAAAGGTCATCGTTCAGTATTAATTTTTTCATTGCTATTACATGTCTGAATAGTGTTAGAATTCCTTGTTAATCTTTTTATTAATGGAATGCTCTTCAGTACAATGTGTAATACTCTTCTCTGACACCGTTATAAATTATTTCAAAGAGTTTCCACACACTTGTTTTCAATAGAATTTTCAAATCTTTCAGGCTACTTTAAGTTAGTAGAATAGGCTCCAGAGAAAAGAAAATGCTGAAGAACAGAAATGTGTTTTAAATATAAGTGTAAATAAGAAAGTATAGATTTGGCTAATGAGAAATATACCCATATGTATAAAATATCTAATGGATATATCAGTCAATAGACATTTCAAAATGAGATTATCCACTGAACTATTTTAAAATAGTAATAAAAAGATGTGATCAAATCACTCTATGAACAAAATAAGAAAATATTTATATGGTAACAAGGTGAACAATATGTGTATTTATTTTGGCCAAGAGACAAGTTGTTATATCGAAAATCATGGCAAGTTGTATATTATCAAAATTGTTATCAATATTGAGCATCTCTACTACTGATTCTATTATCAGGACTAGAAATTATTATTATTACTCTATTCCATTACCAGGAATATTCAATAAAGTATTTAAAATGGTAAACATTAATTTTAACAAATAAAAGTCAATCCCTCTGATGAAGAGATTTCAGTGAACTGAGACATTAAAAGATCTCAACATCTTTTCTTTGACTATAATATAAACTAATTGAAATTTATATTTTTCTAGTTTGCACTCTAAATTTTAGAAAAGAGTTTTATGCACAATTCAGGGTACAAAGTCAATCCTTAAAAAATAAAAATGCTTGAATTCGTTACCTTATGGTACAAATTAGAATTTCTTTCGTATTTATATAACTACAAGATTTTTATTTCAGCATTATGCATTAGTAATGTTTGTGTCTAATTCCTATAATATTTTGTTTCAACCAAACTTATTTGAATGATAATTACAAGATCTGGGCTTATCTTCCAGGCTTTCATCATTGCGTGTCACTTCATTAATTCACACCAACTTTTAATATTTTATAAAACAACCAAAGATTCTATAAACACATAGAATAAGCACTATCCAAATGACGCAGGATAAAACAGGTTTCAGATGTGAAATTATAGCCATGCTTTGCTATACTTCCATCTAAATGCTTCATCTGAATGGAGGTGTTAAACTCAGCTGCATAGATAAATCACTGAGGGTGACTTTAAAACTTACCAGTGGCTGGTCCCACTATCAAATCTGATTATTGTCTACGTGATAACAATCATTTTTCAGCTGAGAGTGTTTTTTAATTGGTTGCAAAGGCAGGCACACACACACACACACACACACACACACACACACACACACACACACACACAAATTCCCAGTACTTTTAGAAATTGTAGAAAAGGGTTAATCGTAACTATTGAGTTAAAATGCTATTTATCAACATGTTAAAATGGAAATGAATAGGGTAAAAATGAAAGATAAGCTGTTTTACATATTTTTTTAAGTCTTATAGAAATCCTTCGGAAATTAATATGAAATGGAGAAACACAAAAATCTTGTTTCTTTCTTTACTCCCTCATCTGTGGCAATGCAAACAACATAAATCACTCTTGGACTTCATTTAAACCATTGATGCTAGAGGTTGCAAATTTCTTCTGTGGAAAATCAGACTTTGGTGATGACCTTGAGCAGTAGGACATAGATAACTCCCACAAGCTTAGTGTTCCAATAATGAAACACTAGGCATAAATGGGTTAAGGGAGGCTACAATATATTAGGTCTAGCCAACATTGTCTCTTTCTTCCATCTCCCTCTAAGGTATGACAACTCCAGTCCCCACCTTGTTGTCTCCTAACTATAATCTCCTCTACTAAAATGTGTTTTTATACTTATTGTTATACAGTAATTCAACTATAAAAGACTGCAAATGCAAGCAGAATCATTTAAAGAAGAAAGGAAAATGTAGTCACAAATTTTTAACACAGAAATAAAATTTCAAGAGTGAGGTGTAAAAAAGTAAAATTGAAAAGTATTTCTTACAGTCAATACTTGCAGGTAATACTATCGTCCCACTCACAGAAGCAAGAGGGATGAGGCATAGAAGGAACATGGTGTTGAGGGTAATGAAAATATGCAGTTACTGCAATCTGTTACATGCTTCATTCAATTGATTAGAAGATAGGGGTTTCAATGCCGTAATTTTTATACTATTTGCTTGCCATTTGATGTTGGGAAAAATATTAATTTCTCTGCTCTTCAGTTTTCATGCCTTCCAAAATAAAGAAATATTTCAAAACTTTTCAAGGTTTAAAAGTTGCTGACCTTAGTGTCTGTGTGCCCTTCATAAAGGGCAAGTTTCACAAAGTATGGTATTCTTCTAAAAGGTCTTTGAAGTAAGAAAAAAAAAACTATATTTAGAAAGTCCATTCAGTGTCCCTGGGTGTTCCCATGTCTTACTGCTATTTATAACCAGGTGTAGGCCAGTAGGACAACAGATTTGCTTTAACTAATAAGTGCCCAGGTTTCTGAGAGTTAAAGAGAAGTTTTTGATTTTTCTAAGTGTGGATTTAAGAAACTGTGGAAAACAGGAATTTTTTGAACTTGGTTGCTGAATTGCCCAGTTGTTATATGGCCTGACGTGGATAATTTAAAAGTTTGCATGTCTGTTTGGACATATAGTTGTCACCCTGCTGTTTTATTACAGTCCTTTTAACAGGGTAAACATGTTCAACTGTTTTGAGTTTGTGAGTGTGAATGTTCCTTACGGTTTGTTTTTCTTATAAATTTCATGCTCATTTACTCCAATTTTGAATGCATGTAGAAATATATAAAATTCTTGAAGAACTTATTTCCATTCTTATGAATCTTGTTAATTTTATTTTAATACAGAGAACTTTACTAATTTTATTTTTATTATTACTCTACATTTGTAGAGTAAAAAATCAAAAGAAAACAAAACATTGATAGAGTTTGGTTTTGTGTCCCCACCCAAATCGCATGTTGAATTGTAATCCCATAATCCTTATGTGTAGCGGGAAGGACTCAGAGGGAGGTAACTGAATCAGAGGGGTGGTTTTCCCTATGCTGTTCTTGTGCTAGTGAGTTCTCACAAGTTGTGATGGTTTTAAAAGTGTCTGGCATTTCCCCTGCTTGCACTCATTCTCTTTCCTGCCACCCTGTGAAGTGGTGCCTTCCACCATGCTTTTAAGTTTCCTGAGGCTTCCCCAGCAATATGGAACTGTAAGTCAATTAAACCTCTTTCCTTTATAAATTACCCAGTCTTGGATATGTCCTTATAGCATCATGAGAATGGACTAATACAAACATCATTAGAAAAAATTCCCAAAGCCTCAAAAAGGAAATGAAGTATTGAGGGAAATACATGGTATTAGCAAGAAAGATTAGCACCACCAGACTAGAAGCCGACTACCATTGTAAACAGCTTTTAACTATACTAGCTGCCTGAAGAAGGGTTATCTGACTCAGGGAGGACTTGTTTTTTGTTCATAATTTTTAAAATACCATCTTACAGTTACAGAACAGTTGAAATGACAGTAAAAAGACAGTAAAATTGCTTATTTCTCAAGCCATTTGAGAGTAAGTTGTCAACACCATGCCCTGTCAACCCCAAACACCTTAGTACTTCCTACAAACATATCCAAATATAAACCTGAAAATCTGACAATTAACACTGATACATTACTATAGTACTGTCTAAACCTCCGACTTGGTCAAGTTTTGTGAAGTATCCCAATAATGTCCTTAATAACAAAAGGATTAGTCTAAAATCACATTTCATTGAGTTGCCTGTCTTAATCTCTTTTATCTGGAAATTTTTCCTGTGTTTCCCTTGAATTTCATAGCCTTGCAACCTTTAAAGATACAGACTAGTTATTCTGTAGGGTTTAGCTGTATGTATTTGTCTTATCATTAGATTCAGAAGATGTGTTCTTTGGCAGGAAAATCACAGTGAAGCTCTATTTTCACCACATTCTATCTACATACAATTTGGGCAAACTTTTCATTTGTACCCTTATTGGGATATTAATTTTACTCATTAGATTAAAAGGTGCCACACAGTCTTTTCCACTGTAAAGTTATTTATTTCTTTTTTAACATTATACGTTTTGTGGTAAGGTACTTTTTGCTTAAGTGAATATCCTATTTCTCACCAAACATGATTTATTCAATTTCTTTATATTGATACAAACTCACTGATGATTTTATTAAATTAACTATAACCAGTTTTTATTATTATTTATTTTGAAGCTCAGATTGTTCAAGATTTCCCGAGGGGAAATCTCTTCAATTTGGCCCATATGTCCTTTGACATCTCCCTGTCATTCTTTGATATGTTTCTCATTTCTTGGAACAGTATGTTCTAGGATCATCTTATGCTTTTTCTGCTCTGAATCAGCCATTTCTCCAGAAAGCTCTGGTTCCTTCACTAAGTTAATTGTATCTAGACACCAAGACCTGGACACTAGGTTTGCTCATTGCTATTGGGGAATAGCTGCCCCAGGCCTTTACAATAAACTGAGCTGGGATTTACATGTATACAGACATACACACATACATACATGTGAAAACACATTCATCTACATTTATATAGTCACACAGACACACACATAAACCTTACATATATGCTTATTTCTGTGTTTGCTATATATATATTGAAAACCAGCACTTTCATTCCCCCTATTTTCACTCAACACCACAGTTCATTCTAGCTCTTGCCTATATCATACTTTAACTTCCTCCCCAGACAATGAGAAACACTGATTACCTTCATCTTTCTTTAATATTCTCACTTATTAGATCAAGCTCCCTGTATTTTAACAAATTATTGTTGCTACCGCTGTTCTACCCCATACAACATTCTCCCCATCTAGCACAGACTACAACTATCTGTACTGAGTGGCTGCTGTGGCCACTCCTCCATGCAGATGCCCCTATCCCTCCAATAGCTTTCAACACCTCACACTAGGCTCCTCTGTGCTGACATCCTCCTTCCACTTCTTGGGCTCTAATAGCCAATGCCCAACCACTGGAACATTGCAATCTCCTGTATACCCCCCCACCCATGGTGACAAAGGCTTACTAGGTTTCATCTAATGGCTTTTGAACTAAATTGTTTAAGAAGGGAATGGACAAGGAAGAGGATGAGGAAAGCAGAGTGGTAAAGAATGGAGAGGATCAATATTTTTTCCTAAACAATATTAGAAGTGGTTCTTCAGGAAGTTATAAAGACAACATGAAGTATCAGCTAAATAATGAAGCCGAGATTACATATTCTTTACATATCTATATCTATATTCTCTATATCTTTATATCTATGCCATATGTATGCATCATTTTATAGCAACAAAACATATGTGACAAAATTTGTAATATTTATCTAAACATTTAATACCTTACAATTTAAAAAGTTATATAGCACAATTCAATTATTTTTTTTTCCCATTTATTTATTTTATTGCATTTTAGGTTTTGGGGTACATGTGAAGAACATGCAAAACACAATTCAATTATTAACAGTTCATTTATATGAATGGATTTGCAAGTCTCCATGCCAACAGTGCTTGGTACTATAGTGGTGTTTATTGGATCCTCTTCCTGTTTTGCCACTCAGGATTCATATCATCTGCTGATTTTCAATTGCATACTGTTGGTGCTCTGCACCAGCCCATGTTTAGTCTCTTGTGTCTAAACAAATATACCAGCTTGTTAGTTTTCAAAGAGTTGTCTGTAAACCATATGTAGCAGAATAACCTGAAGACCTTGTCAAAAGACAGGTCCCCAGGCCATCTCAATTTCCTGTTCACAATTTTTATGGGTGGAAATGGTTGTCTGGAACTTACCTCAGGTTATTCTCATGGATTAAATATTGAAGCCACCTTGTAACTCACACGTCTACAATTCCTCAGAGTTCTCTGTTTAAAATACACACCTTTGCTCTATTATTTTTAAATTTCTTATTTAATAAACTTGCTCATTGATAAATTTGTGAATAGCCTGCCCAGCAAAATGTATCTATCCTTTTCAAAATGTCTCTCACCAAATGTCTCCATAAAATGAAATGCAGCAATCTTCTGAGGTCTTATTTTGAGGTATCTTGCAGGTCTTCCAGGTTCATAAAGTAATAAGGGCAAAGTTCCTGATGCTGGAAACCTCTTTTAGTGTAAAAACATCCTAGAGGCAAGTATGTGAGGAGGAAAGTGGTAAATGAGTTCGGACAGTAAGGCAGAAGGAACTATGACTAAGGCCATGTAGGCCAAAGAAGGCAGTTTAATTTTTATTTTAAAAGTGATGAGAGCTATGGTTTTGGACAGTAATGGTTCCTGGTTTAAATTTCTTTGGAAGATTATTGTGACTACTCTACTGGTTATAAACTAGAAGGACTGTGTCAAGAGGGGAAGGAGGAAGATCCCGTAAGAGACTGCCTGTTGCAGTAGATGAGGCAAACAATGATGACTAGGGTGAAGATGGTGACAGGGATTCAGGATAGATTTTAAAGTTAGAGGTGGAAAGAGTTTCTTATGGACTAGATGTAGAAATTTTGGAAAAGTGAAAGTTTAAGAATGAACCCAAAGCAAATGAATGAGTTGTGGAGATGGAAAAAACTGGAGTGAAAGTGATAGAAAAAAGTAAAATATTTCATTGCATTTGCTAGTTCTGAAGTATATATGATGTATAAAGTGGAGATATCTAGTAGAAAATGAGAATTATGAGTCTCAAGCTTGGGTGAGTGGTGAAAGCTAGAGGTATGAATTTGGGAGTCAGAGTCATACGCCTATTGAAGCAGTGGGACTAAAATAAATCTCACGTGCATAGACAGAAAACTGTAGAGGTCCAGGAATGAGTTTTAGAGCACTCTAACAATAAACACTAAGAGATGGAGGCATCACAAAGGAGACCAGGAGGAAATGTGAAGTGAGAAAGGAAGAAAACCAGAAGAGTATGGTGTTCTAAAAGCCTATCAAACAAAACGTCAATGTTGGAAATTATGAGAGCTTATTTTCCAAATTTTGTTGTATTGATAACTTAAAACTTGATATTCTAAAGAGACCTTTTAGCAAACAGAAAAAAGAATTGTGTTTTCCATTAAAAGTGATTGACTTACAGCATAGGGATGGGAAATGTGAAAAAGATATAAAGAGTTTAGGTAGAACATGATTTTAAACAAAAGTGTTCATTTATGATACAAGTACACAATATAAGACATAATATTTTGTCTTTCTATCAACTGTAGCTACAGGATGCCATAAGTGAAGATGAATGACTATAGTTTAATATCAAATTCAGTGGAAATGGGGAAAATATTTGAGTCTTCATAATTTTTAAATATTTTAAAAACCTTTATACTCTTGAGACTTGTCATAAATGAAACATAATTTTACAAATGATCATAACAATTTTAGAATCAGAATAAAGTTTACATATAAAATGACTTAATTGAATTCACATGATTCATTTTCGTGGGTAAAGACTAAGATTTGAGTTTTCTGATTACTGAGTATTATTTCTTACTTTAGCATACTGTCTTGAATATCTTCAATCATCTGTAAGATGACTAAAAAGAGGCTTATCAATGATATCTTACATTTAAAAATAAAATTCTAAATAATTAGAGCTAGGAGAAATAAGGCTCATGAGGATTAAATTGTAAGAAGATCTTATAAGAGGGAGAAAAAGTAAGAAATGCATTTTCACATGTAAAGATAGGAGATTTTAGGAAAAAGCAATCAAGACTTTATTTATACATGTTTATATTAGTTTAATAAAACAAAAACAAACATCACAGGACTAGCAGATAATTTCGAATATGAAGACTGATAAAGATTAACATCCATTACACTAAAGACCAGATAAGATAAGGTCTTCATTCTATTATAGCATATCAGGAATAAGGATACCTCCTGATACTTTGGTATGTGCCATTTTGGGATAATGAACTTTACTACAAAGTGAACATTTATGTCAAGAAGTAGTTTAGTATATAATCGTAGTCATATGTGAATATGACTCATTGAATTTAAGTATGCCATGAAAGCTATGCTGGGTTACTTTGAAAAGTTAGAAATGACCAGGCTAACTAACCTTTCTTTTCTTTTTTCTTTTTTAATTTTGGTTCACTTTTTAAACTTTTATTTTAGGTTCAGTGGTACATGTGCAGGTTGTTATATAGGTAAACTAATGTCACAAGGGTTTGTTTCACAGACTATTTTGCCACCCAGGTACTAAGCCTAGTACCCAAGAGTTATTTTTCTGCTCCTCTCCCTCATCCCACCCTCCACCCTCAAAAAGTCCCCAGTGTCTGTTGCTCCCTTGTTTGTGTTCACAAGTTCTCATCATTTAGCTCTCACTTATAAGTGAGAACATATGGTATTTGGTTTTTCCTCTTGAATTAGTTGGCTAAGGATGATGGCCTCCAGCTTCATCCATGTTCCCACAAAAGACATGATCTCACTCTTTTTGATGGCTGCATAATGCATAGTATTCCACAGTGTATATGTACCATATTTTCCTTATTCAGTCTGTCATTGATGGGCATTTAGGTTGATTCCATGTCTTTGCTATTGTGAATGGTGTTGCAATAAACATTTATATGCATGTTTATAATAGAATGATTTATATTCCTCTAAGTATATAACCAGTAATGTGATTGTCAAGTCTAATGGTAATTAACTTTTCTTTTTAATGCCAGAATAACTGTTACATAAAATATTTCACTATATCACTGCCAAAGCTAAAATCTTGTGACTAACGGGTCCATTGTCTAACCATCTAAAGCTGCACATTCACTCATTAGTCACATGTGGCTTTTGAATCCTTAAAATGTAGGCTAGTTTGACCCAGGGGCTGAAAATTTTATTTTATTTAATTTACATTTATTTTTTCAAAGAAACATGTGGCTAATGGTTACAGTGTTAGCACTGAGAACACACCCATTATCACAGAAATGTTTATGGAACAGAGCTGACCTACAACATTTAAAAAACTTTGTGCATTCTTCTTTGTTAACAAAATTGAATCTTATTAACAGGTAAAATTAGCAAGATGGTAGATATAAGCTCAAGCTCCAAAATACTATTTGATTGTACTTAAATAATAATGAGAAAAAGTAAATAGAAAATGAACCTAAGATATTCTTCAGAATTTTCCAGAATAGGAAACATAGTGACTGTTAAACAGATGAAAAGATTTCCATTCAATTGATAGAGAAATGCAAACTAAAACTATTATAGACTGAATTGCGTTCCCCAGAAATTAATAATGTTAAAGTCTCATTCCTCAGTGTGACTGCATTTGGTGATAAGCCCTTTAATGAAGTCATTTAGGTTAAATAAAGTCTTAAGCATAAAGCCCTAATCCAGTATAACTGGATTCCTTAGAAGAAGAATAAGAGACTCCAGGGATACGTGCACACAGGGAAAAAGCCATGCGATGGCATAGCAGGAAGGCAGTAGTCTCAAAGTAAAGGAGAGAGGCCTCAGGAGAAACTAAACCTGCCTACATCTTTCTGGACTTCTAACCTCCAGAACTGTGTAAAAATAAAGTTTTGTTATTGAAGCGATAGGCTCTGTAGTATTTTGTTATGGCAGCCCTAGAAAACTAGCACAAAGACCAATTGAGGTTTTATACTAACTAGATTGGCTGATCTAATTGGTGAGGCTATAGAGTCATAGGACTGCAACTTGATTCAGTAACTTTGAAAAACATTTTGGCATTATCTTTTAAAGCTGAATATTCAAATTTCCAATGATCCAGCAGTTCTAATCTTAGTTACACATGTTAAGATACATCTTACATGTGTGTAACAGGAGACATGAAAATACATGCTAATAAAATATTGTTAATAACAGATCCACAGATCCAAAACAATTCAGATAGCATCAACAAGACAATATACACATTTTTTATATTTATACATCATAGTATCATACAGTAGAAACAATGAATAAACACTAAAACAAAATAGATGTACCTTAGAAACATAATAATGTTGAGTGAAAAAAAGCAAACATAGTTACATAAAGCATGATGCCAATTGCATAAAATGCAAAAAAAATACATAATGAAAAATAGAGAAAAATTAAGTGAATGCTAATATAAAATCAAGAGCAGAGTTATACTTTTTAATGCCAGAAAAAAAGAACCAGAGAAAAGCACAAAGGAAGATTCAGCAATGTTGATTCTAGTTCTTAGTTTTGGTGGTGTGTTTGACATCTGGGAGAGTATGTGTGAGTGTTTTGGTTTTGTGGTAACTGGATTATGCTAAATTTTACATTTCCTTCTTCAGTGAAATGAATTTTGTTCTCTCTTGGAAATGAAGGAGATAGCAACAACAGAATGCAGAGACATAGCTGCTGCAGCTGTACTACCCATGGAAAAGTATAAATAGCAATTTAGCAGCTAGTGATTCTGAAATTGCCCTTAACTGTGTCATTATAAAAATGCTGTAACAAATATGTTTTATAGTATGGTAACTATAGCAAATAACAATATATTGTATATTTCAAGATAGCTAGAAGATTTTAAATGTTATCCCCACAAAGAAATAATAAATGCTTAAAATGATGGATATGCCAATTACCCTAATTTGATCATTATATAATGTATATATGCATTGAAACATCACACTATACCCCATATATGTACAATTACTGTATTTGCTATAAATTTGAAAAAAAAGTTTACAAGTAATAAAGTTAAGAAATTCATCTGATGGATTTTCTCCCCATGCCCAAATCATTGAATAGTAAATCTAATGAAGGTACTGTGCCTAAATGTAAAGGATAATATGTAAATTATTTAAAAAATTAGTCTCAGAACTAGAAAAATTGTCAGCTACATCAGCAGTCTCAGAGTCAAGCTTTTATGTCATGGATATTTCTGTCATAGACCCTGGCAAACATGTGTTCTGTGTTAGTCTTATAATTGTCCTTAGAATCATGGAGGCCTATTCATTCATTCAAAAAATTTTATGGCTCATATTTCATGTATTAGTTATGGTAATTGGTTCGAAGACTACAGAAGCCAACACACAACACAATATAAGGACAAACTTTTTTCCTTCATTCATCCATTATTCAACATGTGTCTTCATTTTGAGTATTGACTAGGAATCAAGTGCTGTGCTAAATGTATATATTAATAAGTGCATATTAATATAACTGCAAATGAGAAGACTAGCCGTTTATGATGTTATTATTGTCTTTTTCTTTTCTTGCCATAAAATGGGATGTCCCTTTGCCTCAGGTTTTGCTCTCAAATTGCAAATGAAAAGAAAATTCTCAGTGGGATGCTGATGTGCATAGATAAATGAGAACAGAGCTCCTCTTTCACATGTTCCATTCACCTCCCTTCCAAATCTGTATGCACTCACTTTGATTGTGCCAAGACCAAGACTAGAAGTGCCACATAGGAACCAAACCAACTTCCTCACATCATTCATTAGGACAGTTCCTCTTGTAGAAGACTAAATGTCATCATGACCCATAATTTTCATGACCTTCATAGAGGGTCATGGAGACAACCTATGAAAATAATTTTTCTTAAAAGAAAATACTGAGAGAGTTAATCTGCTGCTCCACAGGCCTAACCTCCTGGGATTAAACCACAAGCATGGAGATCACTAAGTGTACTTAGTAATAACAAGCTAAAAATAGATAAAAACATGGTGCTGTTATTGTATGAGTTTCCCTCCAAGGTTTTGTCTGATAAACATCACTACCTCCAAGGGGATTGTAAACAGGTTTTTTGCAGGGTAGGTTAGATGCCTGTTTTTTTCAGACAGTCATGCCATAACCAGTTCTCAACACACTTATTTCAAGATAATTAAATGTTTAAGATTTAGTGTTCCTACCTGATTGGAAACCTTCTTGTCTTTAATTCATTGACTATTCTCGATCTCTTTTTTCTTGGAGATGACCTCCAGATTTCTATCAGAAATTGCTTCTGTGGGGAAACCAGGGCTTCTCAGAAAGTCAGGAAACTGAAATGGAAACAGTAGGAGAAAGGGAAATTATCTGTACACATAAGTTTCACTTGATAAAATTGTTAAGGAAATGTTCAAGCATCTACCTTTTGAACAGTATCATAACTGCAGGAAATTTCATGATTTACAAGTATGAATTCTCAAAAGACAAATACATGATGTGAGTATAGGTTGCATTTTGGGATTTTAAGTCAAGCAAGCTTCAAAAAAGGCCTGGTTAGCCTTTGTTAAGTGTGTGTGTGTGTGTGTGTGTGTGTGTGTGTGTGCGTGTAGTTTTTTTGTGATGGGGTGGTGGGCAATCTGTTGACTACTAGTCAGTGATTGAGAGGCCAAAAAAGACAAGTTTTCTGTCTTTTTATTTAATGTTCACTTCCATTCTTCAGTCTTCATCTAGATTTCTCTTCTGTCTTCACTTAAGATCTTCAGAAAATTAATCTGACTAAACTTAATTATTAATAAAATAAACATTGGAATTTATTGGAGGATATTTTACAGAGACTTTTAATGTCTTTTCAAGCGTTGTCACACACAAAAGTATTAGAGTGTGTGTGTATAGCTTTTCTTGGGATGAGATGGTGGGAGAAAATAAATCTGTTGACTAGTAGTGATTTAGAAAGATGGACAGATTTAGAAAGATGGCTATTAGAGTAAAGTGAAGCAAATTATGCAATAAAATTCCAACACTGTGATTCCGAAACAATCATAGCAGACTTCTGGGTGACTAAGGGGTAGCCTTCTCATATTATAGTCACACCTGTTATAGACCATCTGTCCACAACTTGTATACCATCATTAATCATTCATGGAAAACAAATGACCTGATCTCTCTTTCCATCCACTTCTTGACCATTCTCATATACATTTTTTCTGTCTTTAACGTCATACTCTTTTCCATCTATTTGAAAACAGGGATATAGGAGGAGCAACACACAATAAGCCAGCCCTCCGCATCTGTACAGTGACGGCCCTGAAAGGAACACTGGCCTATTAGGAAACTAGAAGTGGTTTGGGATTGTCTTTGACTGATTTCCCTCAGAAGCAGAGCCTGAGAGAAGAATTTGAATTCGAACTGTTCCTGGACGGTGATCAAGGAAACTCAGGAGTAGAATGGGTACTGAGAATAGAGACATGGAAGAAAGCCACGAGTGGTACAGCACTGAACAGGTTACTCGAGGAAAACTGTTACAAGTCCGTCAGAGAAGTCCTGTGAAGCACTGCAGAACATTCCCTAGAGTTATCCCTATCAGTGGGCGAGAAAGCTGATGTGTTTATATTCCAAATCCCCTCTGTCATGGACTGAAAGTTTCAACCAGATACATTGTCTCCTGCCCACTTCTGGCCTGCCCTATGGAGATATTTGCAGATGATGGCACAATTCTATCAATATACACTGGAATGCCAAGTACTAGGGAGATGTAGGTGGGCCTCTGACCACGTCGCATACAGTGGCAGGGGGGTATCAAAAGTTATCCTGTAAATCCAAATCAATAAGCTTTGGTTGACAGTTTTCTTTTAAGGTAGTTAAATACTGATGTACTGATAACAATTTCCTCTACGAAATCAAATCAAAGATCCTAAGTTAATCTCCTGGAAAACTGTTAGTATCTTTGATATGGTCCTAGTTAAAAAAAAAAAAAGAGGAAAAATTAAGATTTCAAGTTGATTATTCACTCACTCATTTAATACTCACTGAACACCTAACGTATGCTAAGGATTAAGCTAGACATCAGTGTAACCGTTATTAAAATCATTATCTTACCATCAAGAATTTACTTTTTTGGGGCATCCAGATAGTACAAATTATTACATAGTGCTATGGAAGAGAGAGAGGGTCTTAATTCATTCTGTGGACGAACAATAAGTGAGGAATATTAGCAGGTCTTCCTACAGAAGCCAGTACTGGAGATTGATATGTAATGTGAAGGAGAGGTAAATTTTTGAGTCAAAGAGAAGACAAATTCACAGGAGAGACAAAAAGAATGGTTAAGGAGCAGAAAAGAAAGAAATGCCATATACAACTGGTATAGTGTTTAGAGGGGTGTAAAAAAAGAAGACAATAGAGAGCACGGTAGCAGCCAGATAAAGAATGGCTTGTGTATGCATGATAAGAATGTGGAATTTAATTCTAAGGAAGATGGAAGACACTGAGTGATTTTAACAGCAAAGTTCAAGTTAGAAAGAGAAGAAGATAGGCCGGGCGCGGTGGCTCATGCCTATAATCCCAGCACTTTGGGAGGCCGAGACGGGTGGATCACGAGGTTAAGAGATCGAGACCATCCTGGTCAACATGGTGAAACCCCATCTCTACTAAAAATACAAAAATTAGCTGGGCATGGTGGCGCACGCCTGTGGTCCCAGCTACTCGGGAGGCTGAGGCAGAAGAATTGCTTGAACCCGGGAGACAGAGGTTGCGGTGAGCCGAGATCGCGCCATTGCACTCCAGCCTGGGTAACAAGAGCGAAACTCCGTCTCAAAAAAAAAAAAAAAAAAAAAAAAAAAGAGAAAGAGAAGAAGATAGAAAGGTTTATTTGCGTAACATGATCAGATGTTGTTTGTTTTAGAAAGGTCCCTTTGGAAATACTGGGACTTGATTGTTGGAGAAGGGTAGTTGCAATCCTAGACACAGAAAGATTAGTTAATAGTCCATTAATATAAGCCAAAGAAGAAACTGGGTATGAGGTTCATGTATGGCAGTTCCTTGCTTTTAGTACTTGAGAAATGTTATGCCAATACTTCTGACATCCATAGTTTCAGATCTGAAATCTGCTGTCCTTTGAATTGGTGTTTCTCTATAAGTAATGCATTGTTTCTCTCTGTCTGTTTATCAGAATATTTTTCTTTCTTTTTCAGAAGTTCAATTATGATGTACCTTGACATGGATATCTTTGTGTTTACCCTAATTGAGGTTTGCTTACGTTATTGAACCTGTATGTTTATGTCTTTTACCAGTTTGGGGAACTGTTCTGTCATTTCTTCAAATAATGTTTTCATCTCACTGGCTCTGTTTTCATTCTGGGATTTTAATGACATGGATGTCAGCTTTTTATTTTTTGTTTCAAAGGTTTCTGAGATCCTGCCCACTTCTACATTATGCCTATTTTTCCCTCTGTTTTTCAGATTTGGTAAATTCTGTTGATCTGTTCTTCAGATCACTTAGCCTATGCTTTGTCATTTCCACTCTACTATGGATCCTGCCCAATAAAGGTTTTTATTTTTGTTATTATATTTTTCAGCTCTGTCATTTTCACTTGGTTTTATTTTATAACATCTATTTTGTTGCTTACACTTTCTATTTTTTCATTTATTTCGAGAAATACATAATTACTTTTTGAAACATTTATGTGATATATTTAAAATCCTTGTCAGATAATTTCAACAACTGATTTATCTCAGTGTTGGTGTGTGCTGACTGTAATTATTTTTTTTTTCATTCATTTTGTGATTTCCTGGTTCTTGGTATGATGAGTAGTTTTCAATTGTATTGTGAATATTATGTGTTATATGACTCTGGATCTTATTTTATCTTATTATTATTTTTAGCAGGAAGTTCCCCTATGTTGGGGTGTAGCATGAGGGCTTCAAGGGTGGGAATGTAGAGGTTCCACTGGGCCTGGCTGGCACCACACTGGCAACAGAGGGATGCTGACTCACACGGCCCTACTGCAGATAAATGAGGTGAAGTTTAGCTCCCTCTTTGGCCTTGCTGACACCTTCCCAAGGAAAGTAAGACCATTCATATCAGGTTGTTGCCTTCAAATGGGAATGGAGGCTCAGTACTCTAACAGGCCCCCTGAACTGTTGAGACGAAAATGAAGGGTCAACTTTTCTTGTTCGCACTACCTTATTCTATCCTATTGGTGTTAGGTGTGTGCAGATGCTCAGTTCCTCACTGGTCTCCCTGCCCCCAGGTTTTGAAGGAAAGTGCAATGCCTCCTGCCCCCAACTTGCAATATCCTGTTGCTGATGTCAATAGAGGTGGAGGCTAAGCTCCTCACTGGACCTCATGGCTGTGTACAGGGAGTCCATTTGTAATTAGCCCTGTCTGGCATGATCTCCTTAAGTCTCCTTCCTGATGGGTGGGGTGGAGGCTCAGCTCTCCATTGAACCACACTGCAACAACTCTGGTGCAGGAACCAGAGTGCTCCCTGCTTGTGAAGGGCAGGAGTTGGGTGGATGCATGATCCACTCCTTACCTGTTCCCTCTGAAACAAAAGTCATGTGTCATCAGTGTAAACTTGATCTGTGGTTTCATTAGTGTTTGGCTGGAGAGGTGTGTATACTGCCAGAAAGGTTTTCTTTTGTTAGAAATCTCTTTTCTTATACTTTGGCTAAGAAGCATCGAGTTTTCTTGGAGCTTTTTTTGTCTGTGCCTATTGGTGGTTATGGACTGGAGGTTCCTGTAGTGCCCTGTCTGAGCTATGCGGGAGGCAAGGAGAAAACATAGGGAACTCATTGCCATGTCATTTCTTAAGTCCCAAGATAAGTCTGCCTTCCAGTTTTCACTATTCATGCTTATGTATTGTATTCAATTCAGGGTTTTAGTGGTAAGTGAAGAGACCTGGGAGAAATGCAGCTACTCCACCTTATCAGAACCAGAATTATGGAGGTCTGTTGATGTTAAAAAGTGTTGTTGGCTATAAATTGAAGTTTGACAATATACACCAGACACTTTAGGAATTATTCAGCTAGACAAATGGATTCCCAAGGGTTAGGAAAGTTATTAGAATTTGATTTTCACACTTTTAGAAGTCAAGTGTTCTACTGAAGGTGAAATTTATAGATAAGGCTAGACCATTCATGAGGTAATAGATGAGAGCTGGAGACACTAATATAAACTCATGCTTAGCTTAATGTACATATGCATAGCAACATACAGAAAAAGTTATAGATATGTGTATACACATTGCTAGTATACATACACATATCTCTTCACTCAGTCAGCTAAGACAACCTAGAAACAAAGACACCTCAGTAGCAATGAGCACACATAGCACCCAGATCTCAGTGCTAATACCACTCCCTAGTAAAGGCAACTAGAGCTTCCTGGAGAAAGAACAAATTCTAGAACGAGGGCAAGAAATATAAAAGATGGAACTAGACAATCCTGTAGTGTCAGAAAATAAGGAAGTGATTTTTAAAAACCCACATTGATTGAGTCATGTCAAAGAAGCCCGGGAACCAGAAGCCGGGGAACCACTGAAAGAGTTTGAGACATTGATCATCACCTGCGGGGATGTGTCCTGCCATAATGATTAAGATGGAAGAATTTGAGCAACAAAATAAAGTGGTATATAACCCCAAGGATAAAATAAATTTCCACAGATTCTTACTGGTATAAACAAGTGATTAAATAAATAAATGGCGGGGGGACCCTTTTCATAAGATGGCGCCGAAAGCGAAGAAGGAACCTCCTGCCCCTCCTAAAGCCGAAGCCAAAGCGAAGGCTTTAAAGGCGAAGAAGGCACTGTTGAAAGGTGTCCAAAGCCACAAAAAAAAGAAGATCCGCATGTCACCCACTTTCTGGCTGCCCAAGACACTGCGACTTTGGAGGCAGCCCAAATATCCTTGGAAGAGCGCCCCCAGGAGAAACAAACTTGATCACTATGCTGTCATCAAGTTTCTGCTGACCACTGAGTCTGCCATGAAGGAGACAGAAGACAACAACACACTTGTGTTCATTGTGGATGTTAAAACCAACAAGCACCACATCAAACAGGCTGTGAAGAAGCTCTATGATATTGATGTGGCCAAGGTCAACACCCTGATTCGGCCTGATGTAGAGAAGAAGGCATATGTTCGACTGGCTCCTTATTACGATGCTTTGGATGTTGCCAACAAAATTGGGATCATCTAAACTGAGTCCAACTGGCTAATTCTAAATATATGTATATCTTTTCACCATAAAAAATAATAAATAAATAAATGGCTGGGGGATAGACAAGTCTCCAGTGCAAAAAACTTCCAAATAGCTTATGTAGCTATTCTACCCTAAGAAGGGGGAGTGGAACTCCCTGCTTCTTATTGTTGGCTGAGCATTATGACTTCCTTCTAGAGTATGATACAGAAAGAGAAAAAAAGAGAAACATTACAGTGAAGAAACCTGACAAGCACTACGTCAGCCAGGTGATCAAGATTGACATCAGTAGTCATAAGCCCTTTGACAAAAGGGCCCTTTACCTCTGTATTCTTCTTCCTTAAAACACACACCCCCAATCTTGAGAAAAGCATCAGGCACATTTTAGCAGTGAGGTATCATACAAAATACCTGACCAGTATTATCCGAAATTGTCAAGTTCTTCAAAAATAAAGAAAGCATGAGAAATTGTCACAACTAAGAGGAGCCTAAGGAAACATGACAACTAAATGTAGCACAGTATCCTGAAGGAATCCTGGGACACAAACATGACACAATAAGGTAAAAGTCTAGAAACCATGACAAAAGTATGAACTTCAGTTAGTGACAATATATCAATATTTGTTCATTAATTGAAACAAATATGATACAAGTTGTTAGTAATAGAGAAAAATGGGTATAGTACATAGGGGAAATCTCTATACTGTATTTTCAAATTTTCTGAATAATTAAAACTGTGTTAAAATATAAAGTCTATTTAAAAAGTCAAGTGTTTTCTTGTTTTATGATTATGTTTCTGCATTCCCCAATAAATATTTGAGTTTGATTTACCTCACTGATATTGATGTTGAAGAAAAAAACTAACTCTAAAATGGTTGGTAATTCCAATTTAATAAGTAATAATTCTTGGTAATATGTTTTTGGAAGAACTCACTGAATAAATCAAAGCAAACTGTCTTTAAATGCTAAATTTCTTTTTGGTGTTTAATTTTCTTTAAGATTAATGTTTGCCATGGGCGTTATTCCACTTCAGAGGGCAGCAATTATCATAAACATTGGTTGTAGGCAATGTCTAATGTATGGTGAAATATTAATACAAGATGCTGTAATAACTTTAGCTGAAGTATTTTGTGTTTTCAAAATGTATTGTTATTTCAGTCGATGTAGCCTTTTTAAAATACATTTTCTAACCACCCTATCCAAACCAGAAAACTCACAAGGAAATAATACTATAGGATAGCATACTCATCAGTTTGAAATGGAGGCTCACTTTGCTGGCACGCCTAGTTGCTAATGATACTGGCATACGTATTACTTTTATAAATCCCTTCCATGGCAAAATCTGGTCTCCACGGGGGGATACCTTTGACCCAGCAGGTACCTAAAAGCTATATAACATATGGTTTTGTAGCTATACTTATGAAACATTTTACACAGAAGTACCAATATAATGTAGAAATTTTTTCTCTTTGCCTTCTGCTACTCAGAAATCACTCACCATCTTACTTTTTATTAGCCAACTAATAGACGTTTCATAAATTAGACTATGTATTTGTAGCTCAACATTCTATCTTAATATGACTAATTCCATATGATTTTTGTTGATACAAATATGTAAATCAACAGGAAATTTTGTGCTTAACTCTTAAAAATAATTAATATAACTTACTCAATACATATTTACACTTTTCCTTTGTGTTTTTCAAAACAGAGCACTTCTTCTAAGTTGGGCTTTGAGCACGTGAGTGAGTTGACCATTTTTTTTCATGGACAGTTTTCTCATCTCTTCTACCCTATCAATTTGTTCTACTTTCTCAAAAATAATTTAATAATTAACAAATTAAATCATTATTGAACTCTGATGTAAGGCAAACGCAAAAGGCAGAAAACTAATCTTTTTTTTGTTTGTTTGTTTTTGTTTTTTTTTTGAGTAATGAGCTCAATTAAAATCTCTGCAGTTAACAGGTGTTACTCTATGTAGTGGAAATTGTATTTCCTTATGGGAACTCACACAGTCAGGAAAATGAAGACCTAAATCATAATCAAAAATTTTTAACATCACTAACTATGTAATGAGTGCAGGCTTTGTACCTGGCTATGTAAAAGAAACCATAAACATTATACTGGCAATCCTCAAAAAAAAAAAAAGAAAAACCCTAATTACTTTAGGGTTGTGTGTGTACGTATAAGAGAAAGAGGGAGAGAGAAACTTTAATAAAGGACTTCTGAGAAATAGCAAGAGCACTGCCAGGTATCCATTAATCAATAATTTAGGAACTTCTAACTATGCAAATAATTGTTCTCATATGGATGAATATTGAGGATCTTTCAGGTTTAGACTAAAGAATCAAAAGGCTTCCAGAAGTTGAGTCCAAATTTTACACTTACATAAAATCCTTATAATAGAAGACCAAATTCTAATTCAATAACTGAAGAGTTCTTAAAATAGTGGATATGTTCTTATCAGCATGGCTTCAT
>NW_016107337.1:7479912-7502904 GCF_001604975.1 Cebus imitator
AAAAAAATCTTGAAAAATTTTCTAAAAACTTTTTCTACCAAATAATGTGGAAGTATGAACTGTTACAGAAGTCTAATCTTCTATGATAAAATAATTATTTATTTGTAAATGTTAGATGTAATAATCAGAAAATCTTTAAAAAGGGGCCAAAAAAAACCTCCTTTAACACTCCTCTTAAAGAGCAAAATTATAAAAAGGAACCATTCTAAAAAATTTTGAAACAAAAGTAAAAAGTCCCATTACTGTTGCAGAGCTTTTCAATTTTTATTTTTGTTTAATTTTTAATAAATATTTATGTTTACATAGTTGTCACAAGGCAGACAAATTTGAAATCAGCTCTCTTCATTAAGCATTATTCTATTTTGCTGCATAGTCTCATAATTATAATTTTAATGACTGTGTAATTTTCTACTAATTGGATATAATTGGCTTTTGTAAATCATTTTGTTAGTGTTGAAATTAAAGGTGTTTCCATTTTTTTGTTACTACACATGACAGGACAACGAACACCTTTATATAATGATTTTCTAAATATAAATTATTTGAGTGAATTTCCAGAATTAAAATTGATGAATAAAAAGCTATGACCACTTTAATCTTACTAGACATTGCCAAATTACTTTTCAAGTTATGGAACCAAATTAGATGAAGAGCTTTACCAAAATAAGATACTATAATATGTGCTTAGTGATTTTGATAAATTAATAAACTGGACCCTCTTGTACCATTTCTTCAAATGTTTTGTCAACTATTGAAGTTGAACATCACCAATATCTTTAAAATACTAATTGTATTTCCTCTTAATTATCTTCTCTCTTTTCTGCCTCTTCATAACTTATTCCTAGGTAACTGGAGAAAAATCACGTGACAGGGCACAACTGTATTCCAATAAATTAATGAACATCAACCTCAAATGGGCTTTCAAGACAGGGAATATTGCTCTGACTAACCAGTAAGTTCTTTCTCATTCTATTTAAGGGCTATTCTTCTTCTTCTTCTTCTTCTTCTTCTTCTTCTTTTTTTTTTAAATAGGCCTTCCCCACTCTTGTCAAATTCCGCTCTTTCTTCTTTACTTCCCTCTCTCAGCTGCTGGATTGCTTTATATCTCATTAAGAAAATAGAAGCCAGTAAATGGCCCACTGTCAAATCCATGTATCCATTAGCATCTTCACTGATCTTTGTATTACTGTTTTGCAAGAGTTAATGTGAAAGGCCATTTGCACTGTATGTAGTGGTCATTCCATTTTCCCTTATCTGATCAAGAACTTCACAGCACTGTGTCATCCACAACTGACCTATTCTTTATAGATTATTCCCATAAAAATTCAAACATATTCTAGACCACTAGCTCCTATTTTAAATATTAAAAAGTATACATGCAACATGAAACCTTTCTTGGTAATCAAATATCTTCTTTTACTCATTCACATCTGTCCTCATAATTGTTATCTTTATATGTTTTTCCACTCCTCATGTCCTATTTACTCAACAGTTTACTTTCATCTGGCTTTCCTCACCCCAATATCTTTGTCCACTGCTCTGAAATTTCACTTACAAAGGACATCAGTGATCTCCATGTCACCACAGCCAATGGAGAGTTTTTGTCTTCCTACTTCTAGACTCTTATTTCTAGACCTGTCCTTGAAAAAGAAAGTAAAACAAAAGACAAAAATATTTTTGTACTTTTATACCCTTGTAATCTTCTAACTTGGTATATTTTACTGCCTCCCCTTAATCTGATTTCCAAATATGTTATGAGTTCCACTTATATTCAACAGAATATCAAACTGTATGAAAGATTATTCTCCATATTTAATTTTCATAATAATAATACTAGTAGTCAAAACTTCTATAATGTCTGCCATATGCAAGAAATTTAATTCTCATAGTAATAATACTAGTCAAAACTTCTATAATGTCTACTATATGCAAGAAACTATTCTAAGAGCTTTATTCATGTGATTATTCTTATAAATCTATATATCTTATATTGTTTCCACATTACAAATGAGAAAACTGAGGCATTGAGATGTTAATTTTAATTTATCCAAGGTCAGATGACCACTAATTGATGACGCCTCTGGCTGAGTTAATGCTGAAATTTTAAAATAGAGAAGTTAAATAATGTCTCACAGATTGCCCTTAAAGTGAACAAAATTTAATTAATTACTTGGATAAAACCGGAAAGTAATGAAACATTTTGTATTACATGTTAACTACTAAGTGATATGTTAGTAACTATGTAGGTTTGATTTTAATTGAATGAATATTGTTTTCCTTGTTACATTGTTCTTTCAAAAGGGGAATATTCTTGTTATAGTTTCCCTCATTTTTTCCATTCCTTCACATATTCATTCATTAATTCAACACTCATTTCCTAAGCATCTACCACATACCAGTCTCTGTTGAAAGCCTTGGAAGATTTGGTGGTGAACAAGCACAAAGTCCTTGCTCTTAAGCAAATGCCCAAGGTGTGTGTAGGGAGAGGGGGGCGGGGGGAAGGGGCTAGGGTACATAAGTAAACAAATTGACAAGTGAAACTGGTTAATGGAATAGACAGATACAGAGGAAGCTGGTCTCTCTGGCCAAGGTAGTAGAAGTGGCATCTGAAATGAGACTGAAATGATTGGAGAAAACCTGATCTAAGCAGAAAGATCAGTAAATGCAAAGCCGTGTGATAGCTACAAGCTTCCTGCATCTGAGGGTTTGAAAAAGGCAATCATGCCTGGAACTCTAGAAGTTCTAGAAGAGATGCTGAAGGGGGACAGACACTTGAAGCCTATAAGTCTTATTAAGTGGCTTATGTTTTAGTCTTTTTGCACTACATGACCTTTAGAAGTTTCAAGCAGGACAATGATGTTATATGCTTTGTGCTTTTAAAGAGATTACTTTGACTGTTGAGTCTCCAGTAAAAATAAAATAGCTGTGCCTTTATGAAGTGTGGGCTTAATGATAACCAATTTTTTTAAGAGCCCAAGAAGCTCAAAAATGACTAGTTCACTAATTATCACCATTAGTCCCAACTAGATTATATTAATATAAGCTTGGTGACCCTGGGATCCTGAGACATATGTCATTAGAAAAACTCAACTATTTTCAAACTAGCATGACTTCAACAATTCCCAATCTTTCCTGGTGTTCAGAAATATTATTTTATTAACTGGAGGCTGGATGAGAGGTTTTGAGTAGAAAAGGGGTAGATAGTTGGCTTCTGTCTATTCTTCCTTTCAGTGGGAGAAGTGTAGGTTGAGGGCTGGCAACTACTCTGTTGTTGGTGCGTTGCCTAAGTTTTAGAACTAATTCAATCCAGTAAATATTTGCTGAAGAACTACTGGATGCTAGAAGGGAGCTGGGAATGGGGATGCAAATAAGATAATTAATAATAGAGCAGCTATTACTGACAAGAGGCAGGTACTGTGCAATGCTTAATATGCATTATACCATGTTACATGAATTTACACATTAACCCTATGAGGAAGGTACATTTACTATTCTCTTTTCTGGAAAAAACATACTTTCCACAAGTTTAAGTGATTTTTTTAGGGTGACATAATTAGCCAGAGATGGAAGCAGTATTTGGACTCGGAAAGTTTGACATCAGTGCCAACCGTTGTGCTCTACTGACTGCAATGGCCCTACTTGAGAAGTTCAAAATTATACATCCATGGGTATAGCTGACACTAAGACTGCCTGGCACAAACTTTGTGGGAAGGGCTAGATTTATGTGAGATGTGCTTGAGGTGGAGAAGATTGTGACAAAGGGTCACTAAAATATGCTGCCTGTACTAGGATAAAACAAAACAAAACAAAAAAACACTTGGCCTAGCCTAGGGCAGTGGGGAAGGTTAATTACATGATGTTGAGGAGGAAGAAGCATTTTTTTTCCTCTCTTGTCCTATAATAGATTACATTATATCTACTTCACAGTATCAGAAACAAACCACAGTATAATGGACAGTTTGTGAACTCATCTTAGCTTGTCTCCTATATATCTTAGCTTGTATTCTAGTAGACCAACACTGGCACCTATATGTACTTAAATACATTTTAATTCTCTTTAGCCTGAAAGGAAAATAGTTTCTTATATGTATAATTTGGGAATGTCTTTGGAAAAAAATACTTAAAGCCCATTAACTCAGGGGAAAGCCATTTTGCAAAAGATCTATCAGCAGATGCAAGCCCAAACAAACCAATCAGTTAGTGAGATTTGTACTAATATACCACATCTCATATTGTTTATTTATGCATTTTTTCTGGAAGAAGGCTCATAGAGCTCATCAATTCTCAAAGAGATAAAGAACCACACTGATAAGGTAGAAAGATCTTTGCTCTGGAATTAAATCAGTTTAGGTTTTGCAGCTTACTAGAATTAGGTAACATTCTTAATCTTCCTGAGCCTGTTTTCTATCTACCAATAGAGATAACACAATCACAAAGGGATATGGTTAAATTAAATGACTCGGATAAAATGCTATATATCTTTCCAGACTATTCTGTTAGGACATGACTAGTAAATGTTAAACCACTGGCAAATATTCTGATTTCTTGACGTGAATTGAACCCATTCTCATGTTCTTCATGGTTTCTCTTGGCCACTGGTCTAAATATCAAGACCATAGTTAAAAATTATCCCTGTCCCTTCACAGTCCATCTGCTTCCCCAAAGTATTCTCCTTGGTGAATTGAGTCTCAATATTAGTAATATTCATCACATTAGTTATTAATGTTCATAGGTTTAAGATCTTTTAATGTAAGATAAATCATTACTCAAGAGAATAGCTAAGCTGGCTTTGTCAAAGATTTCAATGAGATACCAGTACATCTTAATCAGAATTAACTTTCAAAGAAGAGGAGAGTAATGATTCAAGGTGTGAATAAAAATTTTTTTTTTTCTTTTTGTACAAAATGTTACTGTCATTTGTTCTGGTGGGGAAAAAGACAGCTTAGATTAGCCTAATTTACATTTTATGATTAAAGAAAGCGTCATATAAATTTAGAATGAAAAAAATCAGTTTTCTTTAAACAGTAATGCAGATTTACACATCATTTTATGCAAGTTCCAGAAGGAAGCAGTATTTTGTCTGCAAATTCCCAGACTCTGCTCTAGTTTTAAAGGCTAATGACTCTGAAATGCAAATATAATCAGGGTTCCAGATGTGGCAATCAGGAAATGATTTGTGTACCAGCTATTTTTAACAAAAGGCTTGCAAACATGCTAAATGAATAGTGAAAGTCAAAATGATATCAAATATGCATGAAAGCAGCGTATATATAATTATAAATTACCTTTGGGGATTAATTATAACATTACTTCAGAGAGATCTGTATGATTTAGTCCTATGGAGAATGCAGAGTCAGGTGATCTAGGTTATCACTTTGGCACCGTGATACTACCAAAAATCTTTATATGTGATAGAAATGAACACAATCTTACAGGAAGAACTAATCAGATGAATTCAGATTTCATTTATACTTTGTTATAAGTAGATCAAATTAGGTTTTCTGAACTAGATGTATAATAATTATAAATAAAAGGAACTATGCTTGTTTGCCAGAATGTACAACACTGGCCAGAGTGAGGGGGCTATGACCTCAGGAAGGCAGCTCCATAGCCTCTGTCTCCATCACACAGACATCTAGTTCAGATGTTAAAGGCAACTTGAGATGAGTAATTTCAACACATGTCGAAACCAGTTATGTTCAAACATGAAAGGATGGACAGATATCAATTTATTTTTTTTTAAACTGCATAAAAGTATCTCTCTTCAGCTTCCATCAAAACCACACTTTTTAGGTGATATGGTCCACAGTTCTTAAGCAAGAAATGCCTGCTTACACTAGTGCTATCTCCCTGCTATAAATTGCTTCTTAGTCTCCCCATCAGTACCCATCACTTCTCTGCTTAATGTCTTGGTCAAATCATCCCCCAGAAGCACCTTTCCACTTAACTGCTGACACCTGATCATGTTGATGTTTTGATCACTTTAGCTACTTCTTAGAGTCAGAAGTATATGTGTGAAATAAAAACTACTCATAAAGGGCCAGGCGCAGTGGCTCACGCCTGTAATCCTAGCACTTTGGAGGCTGAGGCGGGTGGATCACTTGAGGTCAGGAGTTCAAGACCACCCTGGCCAACATGGTGAAACACTGTCTCTACTAAAAATACAAAAATTAGCCAGGCGTTGTGGCACATGCCTGTAATTCTAGCTACTCTGGAGGTTGAGCAGGAGAATTACTTGAACCCAGGAGGTGGAGGTTGCAGTGAGCCGAGATGGGACCATTGCACTCTAGCCTGGGCAACAGAATGAGACTAAAAAAAACCCATAAAGTACTTAATGCACAGTTTCTAATATAATATGAATATCCAGTAGCTGCTGGCTAGCCTTATTATAACATTTACATTAAAACGAATCTGCACTGTTTTAAGTATTGCTTAGTGATTGATTCTGTTTCTTTCATACACCTGTTCTTTTAACCCACCTAGGGTAAAAGAAATAAGTGAACATTTGTTGATTACTGATATGGTTTGGCTGTGTCCCCACCAAATCTCAATTTAAATTGTATCTCCCAGAATTCCCACGTCATGGGAGGGACCCAGGAGGACCTAACTGAATCATGGAGGGGGATGGTCTTTCCGTGCTATTCTCGCGATAGTGAATAAGTCTTATGAGATCTGAGGGGCTTATCAGGGGTTTCTGCTTTTGCATCTTCCTCATTTTCTCTTGCTACTGCCGCATAAGAAGTGCTTTTTGCCTCCCACCAAGATTCTGAGGCCTCCCCAGCCATGTGGAACTGTAAGTCCAATTGAACTTCTTTTTCTTCCCAGTCTTAGGTATGTCTTTATCAGCAGCATGAAAACAGACTAATATAACTATCTACAGTGAGATAGGCAGTGAAAAGTATGGAATTAGTGAAGTTCAAGCCTGAAACTGACCTGGGTTTGAATTCCATCCCTGCCACTTACTTGGATCTCTCTATGCCTCAGCTTCTTTGGTGTTAATTGGAGATAATAGTTATTTTAGGGACACTGCAGAGATTATAAATAATTAAACCAATGTGAGGATCCAGAAGAGGTATACATTATCTGATTTAATGCAAACTGTCAGATAATTTGATTTTGTTTTGAGAATCTGACAATTCAATCTGACTGCTCTGCATCCTTTTACTAAAATAAACAACTATAAACAGCATTTTAGATGTAATTTCAGGTTTTTGCTACTACAGAATCAATCAGTTGGTGGAAAAAAGGACAGCTTAGAGCTAGTCTAATTTATATTTTATAATTAGTTTGAAATAAAGTGTCATATAAATTTACAAAACCAAATAGTTGGTACGAACAATTCAGAAAAAAAATTACAGGGGTAAGAACTATTGTTAATGAAACACAGACCACCAGATTACCATCCTGGAGAAAGACAAGCAACATTGTACTGTTGTCAAAATTTGGATCAAAACTATAACGATATCTGTGCAAGGTTTCACTTTAACTGGGACTGGAGTTCCTGACATAACTGTCCCCATCACAAGTATAAATACCCACAAAATAACCAGCAGTTGAACAGCCTCAGTCCCTTTTCTATAAAATGGGTATTTAATAACAACATTTTGGCAAGAGCCTTATGAATATTATGAGAACATAAATAAATTTCCCCAGCAGCTGATAGCCAAGTAATTACTCTTTCAACCCTTTTCTTTCTCTTTCTCTTTTTTTTCTGTGCCCTGAGTTCTCCTTTATACTTCATGTCCCACAATGCTGAAGTAATTGAAATGTTTTTAGTCAGATAACCTCATAAGACTTCTAGCATAATAAACAAGGAAAGCTTAATGCATTATTGTTTAAGTGTTGTCACTATTACTTCATTCTGATAACCTGATTTCTCCAAATATGTAACCATTTGATTCTCCTATAATACTAGTGCATTTTATCAATGGGCACAAATTGAGTGTGTATCAGAAATATTAAGTCCCTGGAAAATTACCAGTGGTGCCATTTTGGGTTCTATTCATATGTAACAGCTTCCCTAAAACCAAGTTATTATCATTTCTACTTTTCCTCTGTTTTAATGTCCTCAAAATGTGGCTTCCAATTAGTAATTATATTAATTGGCATCACATTCATTCTTGTTTGCTTTTTCCCTGATTATAACAAGAATTATCTGACTGTAAAGTTAGTGAGATGCGCTTTCTGATAAGGAAGGCTGGGAGGAACAAAATGACAAGTAGGGTAACATATGCACATACAAAATTAGAGGAAGCTTCAACAGTAACAAAAATAGCGAAATTAGGGTCAATTAACTAGTAGTCAGGAAGATTTTTGTCATGTGTTGCCATTAATTGACCAACTATAGTAACAAGACTCACATACAACAGAAAGAGTGGCAAATCTATCATTCCTGCCAGCTTCTTCTGCTAGTCACCAGAACAATTATCTCCTAGTTTATGAAAGGATAAAGATGTAGTGTTCAAATTCAAATGTTACCAACATAAGATGTTTGGAGATATTGGAAGCCTACTATAGTATCTTAATAAATATAGTTTTATAGCATCATAAATTTCACAGTAAAATTATCCATGAGAAATGTAAAATTCATACAAAGTACAGTAATATTTTAAACCTCAAAAAATTAAAAAGCATTGCCGACCGTGTCTTGGCACATTTTCCTCTGTTTGTGAAATATGTTAGAGCCAGCCTACTTCTGATGAAGAGCTACTGTACTGGAGAACAAGCCTGTATTCATATTCATCATGATCAGGCAAATTGAAGAGCTGACTTGCTTAGGATCAGGAAGTGCTTTTTTTCCTCACTTCTTAACAAAGAACAGAACATCTGATAAAAACCCCCAAATTCCATTTGTGTTAAAATAATCATAAACAACGGAATATTA
The DNA here is from genome assembly GCF_001604975.1 of Cebus imitator. Classification (NCBI taxonomy): domain Eukaryota; kingdom Metazoa; phylum Chordata; class Mammalia; order Primates; family Cebidae; genus Cebus; species Cebus imitator. The sequence continues at coordinate 7,488,797 of NW_016107337.1, forward strand.
GATAATTTATTTTTTACTTTCCACATAAAATGATCAATAACTACTAAATACTAGTTCATAGTTATATTAATTGGCATCACATTCATTCTTGCTTGCTTTTTTCCCTGATCATAACAAGAATTATCTGACTGTAACACTAGTGAAACAGGCTTATATGGGCAAGTAAATACTGACTCATATAAATAACAGGGAGCCCTCTTTGGCTGCCTGATTCTGTTAAAAGAAAAATGTATCCATATTCATTCAAAGAAAATGTTCTTTTCGTAACGGAATAAACTTAATAGGTAGTAAGATCAGTTTCTTTTAATTTACATAACTGGTAAACATAAAATAAAATTTAGACTTTTTTCACTTTTTCATTTTAACTTTGTGTATGAGACAAAACTGTGCTTTCTATCATATTTTATTTTTTTGCTCAACTACTGCCAACATTCTTAACTGATAGTGTTACCTATTTGTGTCCTTTCAGACCAAACCGCTTTGCCCACCAGTGCCATAAAACCAAATCATAGTCTTGGGAGATATTTCAAGAAAGTCATTGCTATTGATTTGTTCCTCAAATATGAGTTGATATAGCAATAGAATGATTTTGAAGTTAATAGATTCTTTTCAATGCATTGATAACTTTAGCAGTTTTAAATGTCAATAACTGTCAGTTTTAAATGTCTGGTTTCCACACAGACACACACACATACATCGTTTTGACATTCATTTTCCTTTTATAATTCTATACAATTTTTCTTGCATTCACCAACACCAAGGCCACTTTATCCAGCTCCTTTTCACTGTTGGCCAGTTTGAGATCAGAAAACAGGGATCAATTTTAATGATTTCCTCAGTAAACCTACATTGTATTTATGAACTAAGAAGTGATTTTTATTTTTGTTTTCCTATATTTAGAGCCTTTTGAAAGACTACTTCTCTCCAACTATATAGCTTATATGACGAGTCTTATAATTGGGAGAAGCTAAGTAGTTCATCTCTTTGCCTGAGCACCTCAATCCTTTAGCTTTTCTTTTCCATTGAAATCCAAATGTCTGTACTTTAAAATCTTAGTCATTTTTTTTTTAACTTCAGCATGAATGATCCAAAAGCAAGTTTTGACGATGTGGAGGAGGGAAGAAATTTTCAGGGCATACAGTTACTGTAAAGCGTATTAGGTAACAGGGTGAATAGAGTAATAAATAGACTCAAATGGGAAAGAAATTCAGAAAGAGCTTCATGAAACTTATGCAAATATGAGTTTCTCTAAGTCTAATTAATGAAAAGAGAAGGCTGTGAAGGTGACTATTGCTTTGTAAAAGTTTGAAAAATGCAACCTGTAAGTGCTTTGTACCCCTTCAAATTACAGAATATATAATACGATTCACACAGTGCAGAAAACGTAGGATCCCATAGCCTCAGTCATACACCATTTGGTAGCCTCTCCACCTTGAGCATCAGAAGGTAGATTGAAGAAATTTGATTCAATTTATTTTATTTTGCTCAGTTCTCAAATTTAAAACAATCTTTTTTTTTAAACTAGTCTCCTTAAACCACAAAATACTATAAAATTATTCATTGAAAAGAATTAACGTTTACTACTGCTATATATGATCTGCAATTTATTGAGTATGTCTCCTAAATGCATGTTTATGTATGGCATAATCTAAAATGCATATCAAGTATAACTAAAATCGAAATCTTGTATAAACCATGAAAGCCTTTTATTTGTTTTTCTTGAGACGGAGTCTCGCTTTGTCACCAAGCTGGAGTGCAGTGATGCGATCTTGACTCACCGCAATCTCCACCTCCTGGGTTCAAACAATTCTGCCTCAGCCTTCCGAGTAGGTATTACAGGTGTGTGCCATCACATCCAGCTAATTTTTGTATTTTTAGTAAAGATGGGGTTTTACCATGTTGACCAGGATGGTCTCGATCTCCTGACCTCATGATCTGCCTGCCTGGGCCTCCCAAAGTGCTGGGATTACAGGCAGAAAGCTGGTGAAATCCTTTGTTACAAATATCTGTCTCTGCTTTTTATCATTGTTTTTGTATTAGTGTCATCCACATTTTTCAGTGTTACTTTTCTTCCTGGTAAACTTCTAATAGGTCACATCTGAATCACTGAAAAATACAAATTGCAGAGAATTCTCTACTTCTATTAAGAATTTTAAAAATTTCAACTAAATGTGCAAAGCCTTCAACAATTTCTGTAGCTTGCTCTTTCCTAAGCCTACTTGCTTCTTAGGTCAATATTAAGTTCCTGGATTTAAATATTGCTGGCTTTCCTCTTAGGTGTTTCTCTGTTAAAAGCTTTCTCTTCCTTTAGAATCCTTAGTAAGGGAAGTGGTATTTGGAAGGAAGAGAACAGTGTCTTCCCTACTTAGCTGTCAAGACTTTAGGGCCACATCCTAGGTTGTATAGTGAAAAACCTGGCCTGGCATCAGCTGGTGATGGTAAAAATCACTTTTTCACTTCTTTGCAAATAAAATATTTCCACCAATTTACATTTTCATTAAAAATGGCATAAAGAACCCAGTATGGGTATGGCCCATGATTCTACTTCTGTGACTTGTGATCTACGAATTGCTGCTTCCAACATCCTTACAAATGCACTTTACATATTGCTGGGTGCCAGGTTTTTTTGCTGATACTGGTTCCCAACAGTCCAGGGTCATGGGTCATCTCTGGAAATTATTTCTGTAGCTTTCTCTTCCTTTCTTTATGTGGCTCTATAATTTTAAAGATAATATTTACTATGTCTATGAAGTATCTCTCCTCTCTTCCCCATCCCATGTTCTGCTGCGCATTTAAACTTAACATTTGTAAACAGTCCACTGGGTTTGTTTTGTTGATGCACTGGCTGTTTTCCAAGATTTTGTTGTTAATCTTATCTGACTGCTTAAGGATGACCTTTCGTTATGTTATAAAACTCTCAAGAAAAGGAAAACAGATTTGGTCATCTAACCTTCTTCTAAAGACTGTAAGAAAAAAAAATTCCAGTTGTTTTAAGAGTGGCTTGATATAAAAAGCTGCAGCATATGACATCTACACCTGCATGTTTTCAGCTTTCAGGGAACAAAAATCAACCCTGCAACATATAATCACACACAAAGCCAAAAAGGAGCCAGTAGGGAAATTTTTCTGCCTGACATTCTAACAATGTTGGCAAATAGGCCTACTGCTTCTAGTGTTTACACAGAAACAGCAGTCAAATAACCAATTCAATAAAACAACCAATTCTTCCATGAGAAAAAAGAATTACACTACTTAAAAGTTGATGAACATAGATTCAGAAGCATTAGATCTGACAGGGATCTTAGAAGTCTCATTTTAGAGATGAGGAGTATGAGGTCTAGAGTGGTCAAAGCCAGAAATAGGACTAGGATCAGAGCTGGGATTCTCTGCCTCCACAGACAGGACCCTGAGTGTATTCCTTGACTGAAATTTTTAGATGTTTATGCATTACATCAAGACAGCCCACATGCACCGGATTTGTTTCTATTATTATTAAAAGAAGCAAGACAGTGCGTTTACAGGTATTGGAGTATAAAGTGAGCCTACATCAAATTAGTCAAAAGTACTCTAGAAGAGACAGTGCTTTACAGACTTTTTTCTTTTCTTTTTTCTTTTTTTTACTGCAAATGGGAATTAGAGAGATACATCATGTATGCGTGTATATGTAAATGTATATTATTCAAATTTAAAAGATAAAAGTACAGTTTTTGAGTTTCTGATAGTTTAAATTATACATAACTTAAAAATAAAACCCTTGCAGTTCATCAAATTTTTCTAGCATTTATTTTTGTAAGAGCTTTCCTTTCCTGTCTTTATGTATCTCTACAATTTTAAAGCTAATTGGTCAAAATAGAGATTTTATGCATTGTTGAGCTAACCTCGGTAAACAATCTAAGTGCCTTAAATTATATAAAGACTAAAAGTATCATTGTTCTATTTATTCTATAGGGAGACACTCATGATTTAGCTATAAAATAACACTCAGAGAACAAGCCTTAGGTTAAAATACTCATATTCTTCCTATGACACATTGTCTTTTCAAGATTTAGTTCAAAGAATTTGTCTTTTTAAGGCTCAATTATATTTCACCATTGTTCCCATGCATGTTCCTGTTAAGGGTGCCTGATTCTGTTGCTAAGCAACTTTGCAGTCTTGTTGGGGCATAATGATACGCTAATAACTATTTTAAATAAATCTGTTTGAATATGGCCCCTTTACAAATATCCTGATACTTCTAAGAGGCTATACAGTTTTTCATTTTGACTCACAGTTTTGCAGGACTATAAATGATAAAATGACATTTTCCAGAAGAATTGGAAGAATGCCAACAGTGCATCAGACAAGCATTAAGTGGTCCTTTTTTCCAGTATGCAATTTTCTTTCCTTTTTCTGTTTTTTTTTTCTTTTTTTCTTTTTTTTTGAGAAAATGATAAAATCAGTCAAATGACAGGTCCAGGATTTCAAAGAATTGTGAGGAAAATATATAATTCTTTTATTCACTAGATGACCATTAGTTTTTTCTCACCACAAATTCTTGAGAAAAAGTTTCAAGCCATATTATTTTGAAAATAGTATCCTATCAGCCCAACACGGGTATCTGAATTTTGTGGGGCTTTCAGATGGAACCAAATTGTTAATTAAATTCTCTCCACTTTGCCTGCTCTTGTCCCAGACATCGCTCCTAAATTCAGGATGATCCTCCTTTACAATGTTTGTTTAACCAGATAGGACTGGCTCCAATCAGCTATAATATTTCTTGTCCTGACATACAGAGATGTATACAGGAAATATCAATACTTCTCCAGCACATAATAGGAGTTAAAGAAATACCATTCTCAATGCACATCTGAAAACACAGAAAGATTATTCCCCTAAACATCTTTCCCATGATAATGAAACCAAGGAAACAGATATATCATTAGCAAAGAATCACAGAGAATGTTCTAAATACCAGAAAAGAGCCCCACTAACTTCCATCTCAGTGACCATCTAAACCAGATGGTCCAAACCATGTGGTTGGACCAGACCATCCAAACCATTGTATTGCCGATGATCCTCCCCCCAAAAAACAGTTACTCCTTGTGTTGATACTCCCTTCAGACATTTTGGAAGGTACCCCAAACCATACCCATTTTTATCCTTCCTTGTCTCTAGCATTTAAATATATGTCTAATACTGCATAGATTGTATTTATATTTTGTGGATGATCCCTTCTTGGGGGTATCATCTAATATGTAAAGTTAAAAGTTCTATTTTTTCTATTCTCTAAAAATTAAATGATTACAATTTAAGTTTACGACTACCAAGTCTAATGGCTTTATAACTTGGGGCTATCAAGGTGAGGGTAAGCGTAGCTGTATGGCTACTCTATCTGTCAGTTTTCCACTTAGGAAGTGGAGTCTGTAATACTTTTCTTCCAGATGAAGGACTAAATTAGATATGCTTACATGGTGTCTACTATATACCATGCATTAGGCATAAGCTCCCTTTCCTATCTTTACTGGGTATGGCACACTTTTAGTTGTCTAGGATTTACTAGAACAGTTCATACCTCTAGGAACATGTCTCTGATCATATTCCTTTACAGCCTTCATATTACCAGACTAAAGACTCTCAATTGTTTTGTAATAACCACACTCATTCACATATCCTTATTTCTTATTCTCTGAAATCTTTAAAATTGTCTTTTTTTTTTTAACAAGCATTAATTGAATTACTATGAGGTGAGGGGCACTACTGTGAATCCTGAGATTACAAACACACAAGATTCTTGTCCTTATAAATTTCATAGTCTCTTGTCAAGAGTAATAAACAAACAAAAAATTGCAATTCAGCCAGATAAAATCTGTGACATTGGCAATCTTGTGCCTCCATGGTAACCCATAAACCAAACATTGTATGTTATTACTCATAAGTGGGAGCTAAGCTATGAGGATGCAAAGACATAAGAAAAAATATGAACTTTGAGGTCTGGAGAGAGAGAGAAAGGGTAGGAAAGGAGTGAAAGATAAAAGGCTACAAATTCGGTTCAGTATACACTGCTTGGGCGATGGGTTCACCAAAATCTCACAAATCACCACTAAAGAATATATTCATGTAATGAAATACCACCTGTTCTCCCCAAAACCTATGAAAACAATAAAAATAATGGAAATAAATGAAATATCTAAGTCAAATAAGGGAGGATGGGTGATCAGGGAAGCTTCTGTCTTTTCAAACTTTTCTCAGGAGTTGGCAATCAGATCTGAATCTGTGTTCCAGATTTGGATTGACCAAGACAGCTTCAAAGATCCCAGTCAGCTTGATGAACTTCAGGCAGGATTTTTCCTCCTGGGACCATAGACCTCTAACTACCCTTTTTCAAGATCATTTACTTTAGAAAACTTCCAGTTGTAAATTATTTCTCTGACTCTTTGAGCTGTAAATATTCTACTACCCAGGAATGTCTTTCTGATAGACCTGAGGACCATCTTTTTGAAATGTAATAATCAAGAAAGATTTCTGTTTCCCAATCTGTACAAAAGGATAGGACCTTAACTTGGCTAAGCTCCCGTTAGCAAACACAGATGCCTAATCACATTGACAAACTTTCCCTAATGTCCTCCAGCATTTTTCACTAGCTCACCACAACATTTAATAGCTCACCGCAACATTTAAAAACTTACCTGCCTTTTATTTCAGCAGGGTTGAATTCAGTCTTTCCCCCCTATTGAAATAGCCTTGAATACATGTTTCCTTGCCTGTTTAATTCTGTTCTTTAAAAGGATGCAACCAGGTTTTGTACAAGGGGAAGAAATGGATCTTTGCCTAATATTCTACTCAGTGACACCTCTACTCAGTGACATTTTGTCCTTGTAATTACTGATTAAAATAAACCCATCATATTACTGTCTAGAGGAAACTATTTACAATGGCTCTAAACTCTTTCACTAGCAATAAATGAAACCTCAGAGTTCATCATTTTCTAATTGTAACTAGAATTTTTTTTCAAAAATATATTTCTTTGCATTTATGCACAAAATGGACCTTTGTTTCAGTCAGACTGTGAGGAGCTAAAGTAATCACTTTTCCTAATAGCTTTATGCTTTTTTTGTTTTGTTTGTTTTTGCCGTTTCAATGATTAAGGGTTCAGAATTGTGAGAAAACTTGGGAACAATTAATCATGTCCATTTATAAATTAATAAGAACTCTCTCTGCTGATTTTCAATGAAGCTTATTATAGGATCAAATAAGGTACTTGCCTTCATGGGCAGTCTTGATTGAGAAAGGATTTCAGATAACTGATGATTTTATATAGAAATCTGAATTTTAAAATTTGCTAGGAATTTCTAAATCAATGATACAAAATTACAAATAATCTTCAAGAAAGATCAGATAGCAAAATTTTCTAAAGATTGTTGTAAAAGTTAAGCTTAAATTTGAATTTAGTTCTAAGTTAAACAAATATTTCTTTCAACATGTCACCTTTTTAATTATAAAATTTGTAAAACCAGATTTTTGCCTTTTAGTGTGCATATCTGCTATTCTAGCTTTTTCTCTTCTAGAACAAAGTTTTAGTAACTTACATACATCATGTCATACAACACATAGCATCTGAGCATTAAGGAAATACAGGAGAATGGCTTTATCTCTTCTTGCTACATTAAAATTATTACTTCAAACTCCTTTGGATAGTTTTTAAAAATATGCCGGTCATCTAAATCACATAAACGCCCATATACATATACCCAATACATCTTTCTTGTTTGGAAGCAGACTTTTATTGGTATAAATAAGTGATAAAAGTTAGTGTGTTAATTTTATGTAGTCATAATTTAAGACAAGAGAGAAATGTGGTTTTAATGTCAACACATATACCTTTTTCAAATATAATGGAGACTCATGTAACCACACGATAGTGCATGTATTTGTCCACTAAATAAGGCTTAGAATGTACTTTATTATCTCGATGAGTTGGATATGACAGTATGGTATTTAATAATTATATCTTTCATTTCATATGTTGTGGACGTAGAGTCATTGGTGAGAAATATATCCCATGCATTATAACAATATAATTATTGGAAATACAATAGTCTTTTAATATCTAATTCAACATGGAATAAAAGACAGATTTTCAGCAAAAGAAGGGAGTTGCATATATATGACTTTTATTGATAGGCCTATTTGTCTCCAGTAATTACCCAATCTCTATATGATTCAGTGTTCTTAAAGAAATACAACTTTCCTTTCTATTTAATTCTTTGTTTTCACAAAATACTTGCCAAACACATAGCTATTAGCTCTATGTGAGGTGGATGTATTTATCAAAACTTTTTCACAAGCAACTTAACCAAGGTGCTAAGATTTCCAGAATCCAAAACCAACCAGTTTAAGAGCTAGGTATGCAAAGATCCTGTAATACTCTAGATTCCAATGAGTTTCAGTTTTTATTAACTCTATGTTGCTCAAGAAAGTTAGGTTGAATCTTTATGTTGAGTTTAATTAATATATGGTTAAGAACACAATTTAAATGCAATTACACTAGGAGATCATGATTGGAAATGCGTAAGAATAAAGGCAATATATAAAAAATAAAACAACACATATTCCCTAATTGCTTTCTGCTGAAGAGAGAATCTCAACTCCATAATGAGGCTATTAATGTACTACATGTTTCTGGTAGTAAGTTCTCAGCTTTTAAGAAAATTCATCAAACCTTATATCTGTGTAGTTTAATCCCTCTTAAGATATATTTTCTAATATGCTGTTACTGTTATTTTTTAAACTTATTTCATACTATTTATTTCAATATGCTTGTGAGATAATTATTGGGACATTTTATTGATATTTTATTTAGTCCTAGAATTTTAGAGAAAAGTAGACCTAGAGAGGTACTCACCTGGTTCAAATTGTGTACATGAAAATTCTTAATTTAAGTAAACTGGACAAAGTAGATCACTGTAGATTAAGAAAACTAAGATGAGCTTCATCTTTTATCCCATTTTAGTTTCATTTGGATTAATCTGGGAAACTTCACCCAGATTCAAAAATTAGTAAACCTAATTTTTGAAAGTGGAGAATTTCTATTGTCTGGCTGATTTTTAAAAGATTGACCTGAAAAGGGTTACAAAAATCAAATTAGTGCAAACAACATACTATCTAGTCATCCCCCAATCACTTTCCTAATTAAATCTTAAGGTAATTAACTACTCAACTTATGCCTTGAAATTTAGAAAGCCTCAAGTTAGCAACAAGTATTCATATGACTTAAAGTAGCAGTGACTTTACAGAATGATTTTGGTAGATTTATATTTTCCTCATTTGTAAACTAAGTGGTTAAGATATATAAATTAGCTATAGAGAAGTCATATATTTTTTTCAATGGAGAAAGTCCTACCTCTGTGCTCCCTATGGCTATTTGTGTGCAAAATTTAAAAAATACTGGTAAACTTTTTTTTCTTCTCTGATTCATACCTTCAGTGTGTGTGATGATTAATTGTATGACTAACTAGACAGTAAGATCCTCAAACAGTTTTTAACTTCTTAGAATAGTCTTTTAAATGAAATAGCATCTCAGTAAGTGGGTGTTGAATGAATGAGTGGACAGATCTCATTCACATTATTATAATGCTTGGATTAATATGTACAAATACAAGGTTTAATTTTGTGGTCAAATTCTTAAAAAATGGAAAAAAGTTAATCCATTTCATTTATAACGTGATCTCTATCTTCAGTAGCTGATTAAACAGACTAGTTTTACTGGTGGCTTCAGAAAACATATAGACTAAATTGGTTACAAGAATCAACATATTTATGGTATCCATTTAATTGGTTTGAGAGCTGAATGAATAGGAATTGCTTGCAACAACAATCAGGTGCCAATTTCAGTTATGAAGTTTGAACGGCACGGGTTTTAAACTCCACTCCACACCTCATTTAATTTTAACTCACTTTATAATGCTTCCCAGTCCTGGCACACAGCCCTTATTTTGAGGTAATACGATTTTTTTTTTTTTTTAATGTTACACTGAAAGCTAGAGTCAAAAGTTTGTATGTGGCATGAGAAACGTGGTACTTTGGATATGTGGCTATTTATGATAAATGCAGATCTACAAAAGTTTACTTGAAAGAAAAAAATGCTAAGTAGAATTTCAGCCTTAAAATAATTACAATTTCGTAATTATGAATTGTATTTATTGACAATCTCTTCCCTCTTAACTATATGGTCCTATATCTAGGCTGACTAGTTGTGCAAGATACTAAAAGGTCTCCAGTGGATATGTCGTCAAAGAAGCAACGTTGCAAGGCAAAGCAGATTTTGCAAGTAGTTTCCAAATAAACTGGTCATGTTCTCAGCACAGTCACAGAATTAGCAGTTTTAATGTATTAGTTGATGTGTGAGACAAAGCCATAGATTTTATTCACTCTTAAGGAAACTTTCATTGTATGAAGATAGCCACTATGTGACTAGTGGGCTAGGTCAGATTTTGTAAACTCTAGCAAACTTGAGCTCATGAAATAATCTAATTGACATTCTTGTTCTAATTTCAAACAGAATGGAATTAAAATACATAAATTTTTGCAGGAAGTTTGGACATTGAAAGTATCTGTCACTTAAGATGGCAATTCAAATGAGGCAAATGGGACTGATGAAACATGCTCTTTCCAAGGAAGGAGTCATGATGACTTCTATTGATGCTGTCAGTATTTCCACAAGCCTGTGTTTCCAGTAGGTTATATATAGTGTCCCAGAGGAACTCTGAACACACGTAATTGAGTCTTCATAAAGAATTAGAAAAATATTTTAAATTCCCTTGACAAGAAACCTCAAGCTCTTTCGTTGATAATGAGAATTATTATCAGCATAGGATTATAATGTTATTAAAGATGTAATTTTTACATTCAGGGAAGACAGACTGGTATCGTATTAATATTATGTCAATAAAAGCTTATTAGTATACAAAATATGCTAAGCTAGGGATTCTAACTTCTGATCTTAAGTTTATGCCACTTTATCCCAATTTTCCAGAAAAATTATTGATTGGACTTACTTTACATTATCCCACACTGTATCAGAACTATTTCAAATGTGATCTTGTTAGTCATCTCCATTAAAAAAAATCCAAGCTATGCCTTTTCTATGAAATTTTTGGTGGTTGCCATGACAATGGTATTTCTATCTCAGCCTACAACTGATATTCTTCAGCTCTAACCCAAAGTAACCTGATTTTGCTTGCTAGGTGTCGTCTTCTAAGATTCCAAAAGGTACTCCCAATGTTTTCTCCGAAGACGAATCAGAAAAACAATAGCATTACTAAATGTTGAATTAAAAAAGAAATCATTTATATATTTTGCATAATCCATTCAAGCCTTTTTATTTTAATAAGGAAGCATATTTTTACATGGTTACAATTATAGAAAGCATGTAGTTTAGCTTTTTTCTTTACTATTTCCAATAGTGAAAGTATTTTCCATATATTAGTTTGGGAGAGTCTTTAATAATAAAGAATATATAATATATTATGGATAAAATCCATATTTAATCAGGTCTCTAATATGGGCTATTTAATTTGTATTCACTTTTTCCTTACTACAAATAAATCCACAGGTAACATTTTAATAAATATATCTTTTTTTTCTAAGAAACGATTTTTTCAATATGCTTTATTAAGAAGACGGATTATAATTTTGTAAAAATTGAAATAAAAAATAATAGAATCTAAACTATGGTGATATGACTGGGAATACAAAAGAGAGTACAGGTAGGAGGGGCATCTTGGTATTTGGTACATACCATAATATTTTTTGTCAAGCTGTCACTCTGTGTTTGGAAAACAAATTTTTAAAAATTGTTACTATTTAGGAAGAAAAATGAAACCAAATAATCAGTGCCTAACATATGGTAAAGATATAATAGATTCTGGGAAAAAGCAAACTTGTATGCTGAGACTACAAATTTTAGTATTAACAATATATTAATTTGCAGAACATATAGTGGTTGGACTTTCATATTCCTGATGTTTACAATATCTTAATTTCTGGTCACCTTGCATAAGCTCATTTGACCTCGTATTGTTGCAGTGGAGTTTGGAAGCTTGAATTTTGAGAGGTGGATGACAAATGAAGTTATGAGATAGATGAATATAGGTGTTGAAGCTAAAGAAATAATAGAAACAAAGTCAAGTTTGTTGATTACAAATGGACACGCGTTCTGGGGTGAATTCAAGTGACCTGAACAGAAAGAGGGCTATAGTACTTCCTAACATTAAGTTCAAACTAGGGCAGTGCAGTATGGTAGTAGAAGAAAAAACAAAGTGGCATAAATACAAGGAACGACATGGCTCTTCTTATTTTATTTTATTTTATTTTATTTTATTTTATTTTATTTGAGACAGAGTTTCGCTCTTGTTACCCAGGCTGGAGTGCAATGGCACGATCTCGGCTCACCACAACCTCCGCCTCCTGGGTTCAGGCAATTCTCCTGCCTCAGCCTCCCGAGTAGCTGGGATTACAGGCACGCGCCACCATGCCCAGCTAATTTTTTGTATTTTTAGTAGAGACGGGGTTTCACCATGTTGACCAGGATGGTCTCGATCTCTTAACCTTGTGAGTCACCGGCCTCGGCCTCCCAAAGTGCTGGGATTACAGGAATGAGCCACCATGACCGGCCACCATTTTAATAATTGTGTATTATCCAGAAAAATATGAACAGTAGTTCACTGTTCATATTTTGTTCAAAAGTATGAACATTAAGTCAATGTTGAGGAAACTGATATATTTATTTGAAGTAAAATTAAACTGATGTTTTGTAATGCTTTAACAAAAGTTCACATTACTATATATATGTAAATTTATGAAATAATCAAGTTTAAAGAGAGATCATGTTTAATAAGAATGTGCTATTGCTTAATTCAATGCTACTGTGAGAGAAATAGAAGAGTTCAATGGAAATACATTTCTGTCAGATATTTCCACCTGAAGCTGTTGTAAATATGGGATCCAGTATCTGCCTTTCATTTTTCTAAAACAGTAGTTAACTTTTTTGAGGTGGGTTTAGCTTTATGATTAAGAGCCTGACACATTCAGTTGAAACCTTTAGGTCTGAATCCTAGATTGCCACTTGCCAACTTTGCAACTTTTATTTGTAAAATGTGGCTAAAATTTGGAGAGGTAAATGCCACTGATAAATAGTAAACAATATGAATTTAAATGCTTAATAAATTGCAGCTAAGAATATTATTTAGTAGGAGGAAATTGGAGAATAGACAATGATAGTATATGTATTCATAGGGGAAATGCAGAGATGTTGAGGTTGGGCTGAACTGAAATAATAGTTTCAAGAAGGTAAAGCTGTTTTAAAAATTTGTAAATGTACCTTATAAATATATAAACATACATAATATTTGTCAATTTGAAATAAATAAAATTTTCCAATTTAGTTTTGAAATTATGCAGAAATAGCTTAGCAAAGCATCTGGTTAATATGCTATTCAAAATTACTTTTATTTTAATAAAGTGTTACAGGCCTCCTTTGGGAAGAAGAACAGACAGATTGAATTTTTCTCATATGTAATAATTATATATAATACAGATTTTTGTAGATGGAATCATTTTTAGAGTATACATGTGTGACTTTTATGAACACAAAAATAATATTTAACAAAAACTAACAACTGAAAGAAGTCCCTGCCCCATCCCCTCTTTCCCTCTACCAGAAAAAGCAGAATGGTTCACAGGAAAAAGAGAGCAGGAGTTGTAACTGATGAGTTAGACTGTGGCTTGCTTGCTTTATTTATTTAGATTTTAATTTAATGTAATTTTAATCCTTTTAGAAAGGGCACAATCTATACCCAGTTTGTCACAGCCTCTCCTGTCTCTATTGGCTTTGATCTACCCCAATTTGTTTGGCCCTGCACGTATTTGACTAGGAGCAGCATGCTCAAAGTGCTTTACACACACAATCATAAGAAGCTAAATACCATCCAAAAGAGATGTGAATATATAGGTATGTCTGTTTGAGGGACTATGTATACAGTGTCTCATTTGAGAAGTCAGCAAAAGCTTAGCAGATAGAATTCTTACTCTCCCTGATACTTGATAGTAGGGGCAGGGGCAGCAGCAGGTGG
>NW_016107337.1:7503827-7533126 GCF_001604975.1 Cebus imitator
TTTTAAAAATGCAAAAAGCATTCTTCGCTAAGAATGGGTTTGGTTTGTAGGTTGTAGTTTGTTTACTGCTGTGGATTATAGATTGCTTACTGTTGCTTTAACATAAAGACCCCTCTGAGTTAGAGAAACAACAAAGCTCAATAATCAATACTGTTGTTAGATGGTCTACATCTCAAGAAGTGCTATGGATAAAATATACTTATTAATTCCCAAGAAATCTGAGGAACAGAATTAAATGGAGTCAGATCATTTATAAATAAATCAGACAAGTTCTTATCCACTTGCTCATGCCCCCGAGTCTCCCTTTTTGTTTTATGCAACTGCCATTTCCCAAAGATGATTTCTTCCTTACACTGCAACAGGGTTCTCATTCTCACCTCAGATTACCTCATGTGACAAAAGCATTATCATATTCATTTTCTCAATCTCTTATCACATGCCATTTTTGTCTTTGATATAGCCCAAATGTTACTGTTCAGAAAATTCTGTTGCCTATTAATTGGATCTCATCATCCTTTTCCTCCACATTTTTTATGCCACATTTAATTAACTCAAATTACTCACAGCTGATTTCCAGGCCCGCCAATATACCACTTCAGCCTTTCATTACTTACCTTGTTTCTCTGTACTTTTTTTGTCTATCATTTTTGCCTCAGATTTATCTTATTTAAAAAATCCTCCCTGTAATAGCATGCATAATTTACTCACAGATGTGGAAGAAACAGATGTAATACCTTTCTGCCAAGGCACCCACTCTCTTTCACAATGCCCATTTTTCTTTGGGTTTTGTGCAGGATGGGTCATTAATATCTTTCCACATTCAGTACTAAGCCACATACGCTACTGTAACACCTGCAAATCCTGCCCGTCTCCCAGGCTATCAATTTTAGATCAATCTTTGTCTCTTGACCATCTTTCTTCCCTAGGGGAATAATTTCTAAACTAATTACACTGTAAATTTCCTATATCACCTCTGCACACACCAAGAGATGCCAGATGAGGTAAAGTGGAGAAAAGTATCTGAAGAGTTTTATCAGGATCTACCACCATATATATCTGACACTTTACTTAGGAGCTTAATATGGTAGTGGTTGTCTTTGTGGCAGTTTGGACACCTGAATCACTATTCTCCAAAATAAGCTTAACTGCCTCGTTTCTTTTCCTTGAGAATTATTCAAGTTAGTCTTGAAACTTTGACTTGAAGCTGATCTTCAAGCTTGGTGTTGCCATAAATGTTCATGCTCTTGACTTTCAAGAACACTCATTTCTCTCATATTTCCCCAGGATAACAATAGAAGTTTAAAACAATAAAGATTAGCTTACCATGAGAAAAAAATAAGGTGAGTTGTTCTTCATTTATTCAATGTTTATGAATAGTTGTCATGCACCAGGCATTTTGCTTTTGTTGCCAGAAATAGCAAACAGTCCTTGCCTTCACTGAGTCCATTAGCAAAGTCCATAATGAGTTTGCCTCAGAGAAAATAGTATGAAGGGGGGTTAAGGGCCAGCATAGGGTGTGGGAGTTATATGTCAGCATAGGGACATAGAGAAAGAACAAGTTTATCATGAAATACTTTTGGAGAGCAGGACACCTGATTTATGTTTTGAAGAAAATGTAGGAGTGTGAAAGACAAGAAGGTTCATAAGTGAACCTTCTAGGGAATGGCAACAGCATGATTTAAAGCAAGATAACATAAAGAGTGATGATGGTTCTAAAGAAATGTCAATGGGTAAGTATGAACGCAGCAGAAGGCCCATCTGAGGCAGTAGCACAAAAGATGCCCTGCTTGGTAGCAACCAAATTTTGCAGTGGATAACCTACTGTAAGCATACATCACCTTTTTATTTTCTTTCATTCTTGAAGTATTTAGTGAGTGGCTCCTGTGTGCTAGTAATTATTGTAGGCAATAAAAAATAAATAATAAAAAGCCAAGACCCTGCTTTCACGGAATTTGCATTCTAGTTGTCGGGGGAGGCTGGCAGGGGTGGGGATGGGGCAGTAAATAAGCTAACTTAAAAATATATTGATTATCAGATAGAAACAAATATATGGACAAAATCGAAGACTTTGGTAGTACTGGAGGCGGCGTAGATTAAAAAGGGCTTTTTAGACGATCTCTTTAAGGATTTGTCCCTTGTGTCTTCCCACCTCTTAAAGGCAAGGAATTGTCTACGCTTCAGACAATAGAGAGCAAGTACTGGGAAAACTGTAGTCAGTTAAGCTTCAAAGTCTAAAATCTTTCATAGAGGTAAATTTTGCTAAAAGTTTGTAGCTCTCTTTTACTGTTTCAGAGTATTAGGTGGATAAATCCAAATAATTTTCTACCTAGGAAAAAAACATTATCAGGGTATGCCATGGAAGAAAGTTATGAGTGAGAAGCTAAAAAAAAAACAAAAAAACAAAAAAAAAACCACACTAAACCTTGTTATTTGGGGAAATTTTAAGAAAAGAACTGGCACAGAGGTTTAGAAAAAGGAATTGACCTATAGATCCTTCAACCCCTTCATGACTGGTCTCCAAGGAGTTCTATGTAGGTCTAGGTACCAACTTTCTCGTGTCACATGCCCTGACACTGCTTAGAGGAAGAAAGGTAAAGCTGGAGACTCAGAAGCATTATTTGAAAAAAAAAAACACTCAGATTTGGGGATTGACTGAGATGCAAGGATTAAAATATATTGTGTGTGTGTGTGTGTGTGTGTGTGTGTGTGAGAGAGAGAGAGAGAGAGAGAGAGAGAGAGAGAGAGAGAGAGAGAATATATGTTTTCTAGCTACCCAGATAAATTATAGATTATATAAAAACATATTTTCTTTCTACAGTAGAGTTGCAATCTATTTTGTGATCCTGCTGCAGTAGCAAGATATATAAATATTTCTGGGTAAAGACATGGACTATTCAGGGTCAATAGAAATTCTTATATATGCTTTTTCAAAGTTCAAAAAAAAAGGAAAAATAACTGAGTCATTAATAATTCTCAAGCAATTGTTTCTTGTACCTTCCTTGGATTTTTCCATTTCAGAATGAGATGTAGTTGCCACCTTTTCCTCAGGCTAGTTAATAGTATTTGTATCTTTTTAGACTATGGACTATCATGAATAAAAAGACAGTAACTAGAATTGGGATGTCTGTTGCATCAGATTCCTCTTCTTTTTCTTTCAAAGCAATTTATCCTCACTACTTCCAGAGTCCAACTAGAGCTCAGATGGTTTTCCTTTATTTTCATAGCCTCTCATTGTCTCTGAAACAGCTGTATTTCTTTCATAAAATACATCATTAGTGTTTTTTTTTCCAATATTATTTTTGTTTGGAATTGCTTTTTTACTTTATAACCAATGTTGGGTAAGGAAAGGATATCATTTGGCAGTCTTAATATATATTTATAAATAGAAAAATATATTTTTCTAATTTTAAATAGTAGGACAAATTTAGAAAGCTAAAAATATACAGGTCATAACTTGCCAGTCTTGATAAGGTTTTGTTTGTGGTTTTCTTGGTCTTGTTTTTTTTTAATAACAAGGGAAATAAGTTACCATTATTATTTGAAACTTAGAAAGGCAGGGAGGTTAAAAGATTAAACTGTGAGCCTGAGCTTGAGCAGAAAGGTAAGGATTGTTCTTCCTGATTTCCTTAGCCAGCCACTGATTCAGAGGAAGACCATTTGTAGTCACGCCCTGGCAGCGTGCATGGGGTGACTAGCTCCAGGATACCCCCATATCAAAAATTGTGGATACCAAAATCCACGATGCATACCTTTCAGGTACTCTAAATTCTCTCTAAATTGCTTATAATCTCTAATTCAATGTAAATGCCATGTAAATAGTTGTTATACTCTATTATTTTACTTGTAATAGTTGTATTATTATCCTTTTTTTTCTTGACTATTTTCAATCTGCTGGTTGAATCCACGGATGCAGAACTCCAGATACCGAGGGCTGAATGTACTTTTAATATGTTCCTGAGTAGCAGTGATTACATTCATAACAGACTGAACAGTTTGGGTGAGAAATTCCAGGGGCTGACTTAGTACTTCATAGTTCTTTCTTCCTCCTCCTCCCAGTAGTTTTGTTTCAGCAGTGATTGGTCAAATGTGAACCAGAGACCAGCAGCAAAAGCATTTTCTAAGAACTTGTTAAAAATGGAAGGCCTATGGTTTACTGAGTTTACTGAGTTTACTCAGCTTACTTAGATTTACTGAGTCAGTCACTCCAAGTGGACCCCATCTCTAAACCTTGAGACCTACTGCTCCTCTTTTGATCTGGGAGAGAAACAGAAAAAAGGAAAAAAATCCCCAATGCAAGTATGCTGGAAAGTAAATTTGAATAGCTCTTTATATTGTGTATTTAACTATGGGGAATTTACAAATGATTGAAAGGAACCACAAATTAAAACACAGCAAATTTAAGGTCTCTTTAGCAGAAATCAATCTTATATCATGGCAGTTCTCCTATACTCCAGTCTTTTACTTGACAGATCACTTCCCCCTGAGGATGACCTACAGCAATTCTACATAAATTGCTCTTTATATTTAAACAGTGCTTTCTGTCCTAAGATGTCAAAATGCTTGACAAGCAGTCAAAAGGTAGCTCACTAATTTTTTCAACTCCTGGCAGTAAATAGCCTGCACCTACCTTCACTGCTGTTTACTGGTGATTTCTTGGCAGGGAAACTTTAAAGGCCTTAGCAATGTCTAGGAAGTCAATAAAGAAGAAAATATTCATTTTGGCTTTCATAGGACTATATTTGATGAATTGCTCACTGACTTCTATTATTACATCTCAAGAATAGGTAATGACACTCATCAAGGGCAAATCCCAAAGATCAGTCTATGTTTTCCTTGATTGAATCTGATTTTTGGGAAATTACATGGCCCACTCTACAATTAATTATGATATGAATGCTACTTAACTTCCTGTTACTTCTGGTTGCATATAATTGATACTACTTGAATAGTAAGAAGCAGAGGTTCATGACATTTAGGATCCTTTGAGGGCCAAGTCTGTACCTTAGTCATCTTTGATGCCTCAGTGACCAGCACCTTATCTGGAATAGTATATATGATCAGTAACTCAAATGTATGTATGTATTGAATGTATGGCACATGAATGAGTCAAGGCACTTTTAGAGTTGGAAGCAATCTGTTAATGAGTAGTAGGAGGAAAAGTAATGAAAAAACTTCTAAATTCTCAAAACCTAGTGCTGAACTGAATGCTGACAATAACTTGACAATGTCCTTTGGCACTGTGGACTGACAACTACTAATCTACTAAGAAAAAGAACTTCAGAATTAAAATGTGACTTATGTTCTTGAGCTGGGGATTTCTCACTTACCTTCTGATAGAACTTGAAACCCTAGAATCAATAGTTAATATATTAGTTTTTCACTTAAAACTGTAACATTTTAATCCAATTTTAGAGGCATGAAAAAAAACTGATGGGAAACTCTTGGAATTTTTTATCAATGGATTAACCTAATTTCAAAAATGCTGAAGGTTAGTTTCTTGAAATATTAATATTACTACAAGTCATAAGTAAAAGCATTCTCTTTGCTAAGTGAGAAAATATAATGCTGGATAATTACTATCTGGTTTTCTGGCTTGGTTTGAATAAACAATCACTTTGCATGTTTTAAATAAAAAAAAAGTTCAGCTGAAGTGACAATCTGTCTTTAATCTTGTAGAGCTTCTGTGTTAGATGTTTTCTATCTCTAAAATGCCAAACATGCATATTAAACTGACTTTTTACATACGATTTCTGTACCCTTTTCTTGTTTTGTTTGTTTTGGTTTGGTTTGGTTTAGCTTTGTATTGTTTGTTTGTTTAGAGATGGGGTTTTGCTCTGCTGCCCAGGCTGGACCTCCGAGGCTCCAGTGATACTCCTACCTCAGCTTCCAGAGTAGTTAGGACTATGGCATCCATCACTATACCGGGCTGATTTTTAAAAAACTGCTTTTTGTAGAGATGAGGTCTTGCTGTGTTGCCCTGGCTGGTCTCGAACTACTGGCCTCAGGCACTCCTCCATCTCAGTCTTCCAAAGTGCTGGGAGTATAGGCGTGAGCCACTGTGCCCAGCCTCCTTTTCCTCTTTGAATTATAAGTCCCATTTCATAACAATCTTGTTTGGAAATTAGGACATAGGTTGTACACTATTCTGTTTAACATTCTATTGCCAGCACCTAGTACAATAGGTGCCTGCAATAAGGTACATAATAAGTATGTAATAAAAGTCTGAAAGTACCTGGATTAAAGTCTATACCTATTTTAATTTTAAGTACTTGAAGACAGAATTAGATTCAAATTGCAAAAGAACGTGTGAATAATCAAGTCAATGTTAACCTAAGTACAAATTATCTGCTAATTAAGATATGGAAAATGTCTCAGATTTGGAATTACTTTCTGGTAATTCTAAGTTCAGAGGCATGGCAAGGGTATATTTAGAGCAGGTGAATATTTACTGAGACATATGTAAAGTAAGATGTTGAGAAGAGGGAGTGTAAGATTTGCTGGGCTCCAAATGAAGCTTGACTCAATCTGCATGGGACTAACAGGCAAAAGACAGAAAAGAGTCCATTGTTCTCACGAAGCCCACCGTGGTGCATGGAATGAAAGAGAGGAGAGGACCTTGAAGGCTCAGGCTTCAAGGATACACATTGTACTTGCTCTCACAAGGCCAGGCACTAGACAAATAAGAATATGGGTGCCATTGCTTTGTACTTTTTTTTTTTTTTTTCCTGAGACAGAGTCACTCTGTTGCTCTGTCACCCAGGAGTGCAGTGGTGCCATCTTGGCTCACTGCAATCTCTACCTCTCAGGTTCAAGTGATCCCAAGTAGCTGGGATTACAAGCATGCCCTACCACGCCTGGCTAATTTTTTGTATTTAATATTTTTAGTAGAGAAGGGATTTCACAATGTTGGCCAGGCTGATCTTGAACTCCTGGTCTCAAGTGATCTGCCTGCCTTAGCCTCCCAAAGTGCTGGGATTGCAAGTGTGAGCTGCTGCGCCCAGCCTGCTTTGTACCTTGAAATACACAGTGACCCTATGCAATACATAGTAAAATATGGCTTAGTAAATGTTCAATTAAATCTGACCAATCTGAAAACTTTCTTCTTTCTTAGAGAAGTAGTTATGATAAAAATGAGCCGGGGTGGGCTGGAGTGGGATGAGGGTGCTTTCCTTCTGCTAAAAGCTCTATATTTGTTTTGTTTTCATAATTCAAGCCTAATTTAAAACCTTACTAAATTTTATGGATTTCTAAGAAAGAGAAATATTTATTAAAATTTAATAAGCTGAGAGTACTGGGGTGAAAAATCACCTAATAATTATTTTAAGAAAAGGTAGAATTATTGCTGTAAAAAATATTCCACTTGGAAAAATAGGTACTAGGCTTAATACCTGGGTGATGAAATAATTTATACAACTAACACCCCATAACACAAGTTTGCCTATATAACAAACCTGCACATATACGCCTGAACTTAAAATTTAAAAAAAATTACTTGAATTGTATTTGTTCCAAATATGAGGCTGCTATTGCATTTCAGTTATGGTTATTATTAAACAGAAATTCACTTGCTATCTCCTTCTGATAATATTACCATACACTTCACTAGTGAACATTTAAAACTATTTATTCTTTTGAAATCTTTACAAGTCCTTAAATTAAACATAATAAATTATAGCACACCATATCAACCAGCTAACAAGAGTTTGCCATCTCTACTGCCTTTCTCCCTCTCTCTGTCCTCCTTTCCTTTCTTTCCACAAAACAATTTAATGGGCATACAACAAAGACTAGGGATCCAAACTCATATATTAACTATAAGGGTGGAATGTGGAGTCTCACAACAAACCAGCTGTTTAAATCCTGTGTGCTTTATTAGCTGTGTGACTACAGGTACTTTACTCAGTCATTCTGTGCCTCAGTTTGCCCATCTGTCAAAAGGTAATAATAATGCCAACTTTTACAGTTGTTGTTAGGAGAAATCCATTTGATTTTAGAACAGTGTTTAGCGCGGAGTAAACATAGTAACTCATATTATTTTTCACTGATGTGAATACATAAAATATTAACATTTGTATCCATAGTCTCAAAAGCTAATGATCACTGATGTGAATAGCTGATCAGCTAAATGGAGGGAAAACATGCTATTTCTTTAGTTTCTCATTTTGCTTTTTCAACTGAAAAGCAGAATCACTAATTTCTGGCATTATCCGTTGTCAATAAACAGTTGTCACAAACCATAACATTATTTTTGAGAAGGTTCTGAATATTTGCAATGAAGAGAACTAAGAAAGGGTAGAATGTAAACTTTTTGATTTGGTGATCCCAAGTGAAAGATGAAATTAATGATGAAAAATGTAAAAACTCTGCTGAAAATTCACACAGAAAGAACCTCAAGTACTTTCAATGTACTTGAAATTCAAATGACAGTAAATGACTAATTCTTAAATCAAGAACTCTTCATTAAAATTAAAAATATAAATGCTTTCTTTTTCTTGCTTTCTTGTGGGTGGCAAAAGGGTACTTAGTACATGTCAGACTATTTTAAAAAGCAGGTTATAGTGGTGATATTTCAGAAGCATTAAAAAACTAAGGTAGATCTTATAAGTGACCTGTTTTCAAAAAATTTTATCCTTAACAGAGCTTAGTAGGAATCCATTAAAACTATCCGATGTAGTTATATGAGAGAATTCTGTGATTTTCAGTTATCTTTTAAAATGATAGATTATATTACTGTGTCTTACAATTAGGTTGCCAATTATATGTTCTTGTAAGGACCAAAACTTAAATTAGACCTAGTAAATTGTGTGTGTGTGTGTGTGTGTGTGTGTGTATAATAAATGATAGAATCTCATGAATGTCAGCATTACGTAAGTGCAAATTAGACTGGCATATTATTTAACACAGGTAAGTGATCGGCAATATCAATGTTTATTTTTTAAGCAATGCAACCCTTTAAACAAAGCTATTGTATGCTCAAAAGGAGTTGTTGATAGACACAAAGATATGGTGAAAATAAAAGAAGCTTAATTAAATCTAAGTACCTGTTTAACATGTTGATCTTCGGGTTGTTGAAAGTAAGTAACCCTTACAGATTTTCCTAGTTCAGGATCCAGTGAGGTTTGTACCCAGAAGCAGACCAAGCTTAGTTCCATGTTTGTGCTTATCTCTTAAACATACCAGTTCCTATAGGATAGAGGGCAGCACTAGATTGGTCATGGCACAAAACAGGCTTGAATTCTTGCTCCAACACTTAGTAACTGTACATACTGCTTAAGAGAGCATATTAGTAAATTTCATGGACTTCGACTTCCCTGTCTGCAAAATAAGGACAATTTTAGCTCTACCAATGTTAGAGAGCCGGTATTGTCCAGTGAGATGATGTCTATAAAAATGCTTTGAAAATTATATGATACTTTAAAAATATAATTTATTATACTAATTTTAAGATGAAGGAAAACTTACCTTCTACAATATTCAATATTTTCAAGGCTAGCCTAGATTTTCCAGAAATCTACATAAAAAGTGAACATTTTAGCCATGGTACAGTTTTCTTTAACTCTTGGCAATGTCTTGATGGTTAAAAAAAAATCCAAATATGTAAATTTCTTTTTATGCAGCTCTTTTTGTAATATATACACATTGAATAAATTTGGACATAAAAAATGTAATCTCACTGACTCTCTGCCTCTTAACCATTCCTAATTGACTTTAATATTTTAAATTTCCTTTGAATGTTTTTCTCTATGTATGCATCATTTTATTGTTTAATGCTCTGGTCTTTGCACTTAACATTTTACAAAAAAAATTATTGTTAATATGTTATTTTCTACTCTTAAGAATCTTATAACACTTAATAGTAAAGGCAACAACTGTGACCTATTATGTTTAGCATAAATAAGTAAACATATTCAAAATTCGTATGCTTTAAAGGATATTCCCATACTTTTGTTTGATCATTTCATATATTTCATAGACTTTCAATATTTATATTTAATTAAAAACCATGTACAAATTTTAATTAGTATATTTTAATAAAAAATGTTTAAAAAAGACTAATCCATTTGGTTTGAAAATGGACATAAAAACCCTAGAAAACTTCCTTTTACTTAAGTGAGGTGGTAGATATAAAAGCATAATAGGAATATTGATAATATGAGTTTAAATGAAAATCTGATTACAAACTATAGAATTGTTGCCCACTCCATAATTTGTTAATAATTGGTAAGATGTGAATTACAGAGAATGATTGAGCATTACTAGACATCTATCAATCACACTATTGACATAATGCTGATGTGGTACAATGAATTTGCAAAAAAAGGAAGTAGCAGGTATATTTTATTGTCAAAGGCTGCCTGTGAGTTGGAAAATCATTTTATAGGCAATGAATGATCTAAAATAAATCATTTTGTTAATATCCATATCCATAGCTGTATCTTAGTATGTTATTAATAGGGCAGACACTCTAAACCATGGATATTTTTGTCTTTCTGATGCATTTATTAGAGGCACCAGTTACTAGAAACCAAAACAGTAACTCCAATAATCTTCAAATTAATTTTGACCCTAAAGTTTTAGCAATTTCAACATTAGTATATTTGCACTGGTAAATATAGTTTAATTCTAGTTTAAAATTTCTAAACTAGAATTAAAATGAATACAAAATTCCTATGAAATATAAGTATATAATATTTAAATTAATTTAAAAACTATAGAAATGTCATAAATATTTGTGTTCTAGAAATGATTTAGAAGGAATTTCTGCTTTTTTTACAGAGTAGGTCTTGTTACACTGTACAAGCTGGTCTCTAACCCTTGGCCTCAAGCGATCCCCCCACCCACCTTGGCCGCCCGAAGTACTGAGATTACAGGTATGAGCCACTATGCCTGGACTTATAACATCTTTTTTTTTTTTTTTTTTTTTTTTTTTTTTTTTTTTTTTTTTTTTTTTTTTTTTTTTTTTTTTTTTAATATAGACAGGGTCTCATTGTGTTGGCCAGGCTGGTCTTGAACTTGTGGCCTTAAGTGACCCTCCTCCCTCAGCCTCCCAAGTCACTGAGATTACTGATATGAGCCACTGCACCCAGTCCCAGATTATATGTATTTAAGAGAGATGTATTCCAGAGTTAATTTTAGAAACATCATTTCTATTGTGCTTATATTTTCTATATAATATAAGCATTTTAGCATTTTTGAACTATAGAGCTAATCAGCTATAAAGCAGAAGAAAAACCCAATGATCCAACTCATGGAATTTGTTATAATAATCCTCTGTATAATAGTGTTATGAAACAAAGTTAAAATGAAGCAGAACCAAAAATAGGCACCATTAATCAATAAATGGTTATGTTTTAAAAATCTAGTTAATAGTATACTACTTGGTTTAGGGTAGTGAGGAAGACTAAATTAAATGTCAGACCAAGTTTGGTTCTCTTACTGTACTTGAACAAATTTTAGTATCTTTGGTCTGTGTCCTACCTTGAAGCTATTTAACTGCAGTTCTTAGCTTTCTAGCTTTACTAAGAGAAGGCATGTGATTAGCTGTAAGTGTAGAAAAAGAACTGAAATGTCCCGTGGCACAGTTTTCTCCCTCCCTTTCTCTATTCATTCTCCAAAATAAAAAGGGAGAAAAACCTAAAAACAAACAGATCTGAAAATTCACAAATAACAACTCTATATTCTGAAAAACTTGATTTAAATGAGAATCTTCCAAGTTAGAACTTTGTGAGACACTAAAAAATCATGGCATGAAACGCAGATGTACAAAATAATTTATTATGCATGGACAATGTATTCCTCAAAACAGAAAAGCTGATGGAAGGCCAAGTAAATTATGGATTTGAAAAAATAATAAAATGAAACAGGTGAATTTTCCAAGCAGAAAGGCAGCTATGCTATTGTTCTCACATAATTGGACAGTAGTTATAACCTGGTAAGATCTAGCTTAGAAAAGCTTAAATAGATAAATATATATTTTAAAGTTAATATGACATATATAGCAATCTGAAATAGGTAAATTCATATTAATACTTATTTATTAAATCACTTTAAAATCTTAAACATATTTTTATAACTTTGAAAAATAAACTGCCAATGAAAAAATAAGTTTTCCTTGCTAAACTTGTCTCTGGAAACAAAGATTTTTCACATGCTTTCCCAAGCACTTGTCTCTTTATTTTAAATGAAATCCAGCTTTCAAGGAATCAAATATTTGAAATAGGAAGAAAATATTAATGAATACATACATATATACATATACATATATACATATACATAATTATAGTTTATAATATATATAAAATATGTGTAAAATATGTGTATACTTATATGTACATATATATTTTAAACAGGTATTTTTATTGTTTGCAACATCTCATCTTAAAATCAGACTAGGCTCCAAATTTACCCCTCAAGCCTTTGGTAAAGAGCCAATCAGTTCAGTATTTAAATAGGAATTAACAACGTTGGCTTGGAAATTTTAGACAAACTTATACTAATGATTTATATTTTTTACTTGAAAAAGTGAGATTATTCTCAGGAACACATGAAGAGACTCTATTAAATGCAATAAATTATTGCAAATTTGGCTGGAGTTCTTGCTCACCACAAAATTCTCCCCTGGGAATAACTGTGATTTACATATTAAATACAAGGTCCTAAACAGTTTTTATACTTGTTTTTTAAAACCCAAATAGCCCATATCAATAATAGAAAGCCATATAAGAAAAATAAAACGTAAAATTGTGTGCTTTTCCAGCCCAACAAAAATTGTCATCATACATTAGTATTAGTATACATTAGTATACATCATAACGCAAGTATGTGCATTAACAATGCAGCCTTTATAAGCTGATGTTTCTGCTAGTCAAGGTTTCACATTAAGTGAGGCTCTTTTTTTTTTTTTAATTTTAGTTTACCTTCTTGTTGTTCATCAAATCTAATTGGTAGCATCTGGTAATAAGCCCCTGAAAAATAAAACTTACACTGTCTCTGTACATTCTTTGGGCGTCAATAAAATAGAAATGTATAACAGACTAACAAGAGTCATCACTATATGACGTACAATGGAGTTAGTTTAATTTTCCTTTTTGGACAACTTAATATGAAACTTCTCCAACAGTTACACATTAAAAACAACAACAACAATAACAACTATTTGAGTTAGCCAAACAGCAGAATCTTCAAAGGCTTTTGATGTTTCTATTTTATATAGCACTTTGCTTCTGAAATAAACACCCTTATTTAATGCCCTTAATATAATTTCTGATAATGAGTCAGTGAAACAAGTGATTAGACAATTAGTAAGATGGACAATTACTAGCCAATTGACTTTTACCAGGTGATCCAATCAACTGCTTTAAGAATTAAAAATAGAAGCTAGGTCTAATTCCCATGGCCACTGCTGATCAGAGCCTAACAACCTTGCATTATGGTGGCCCCAATCTCTCCTGACACTAGCAATATCTTCATTAAGACATTTCCATTGAGCTAAAGGGTTATCTCAAGGCTTAGTTTAACTTACATGTGGGAGGGTAGAAAAAATAATTCATGAACATTTGAGAAAAGATGTGGTAATGAAGTCTGGCTGTGTAAGTTGTCAGTGAAAATAAAAATGATAAATGGAAAACATTAACCTTTACCATATATATTTCAGACACTTCACTAGGTTCTCCTTTATGTTATCTTCCTCCATCTTAACCACAGCTCTGTGATTTTCCTGTTTTAAATATCAGGAAACAACTCACAGTGGTTGAGTAATGTATAAATCACACAGCTAGTAAATGGTTAAGGTAAAATTCAAAGACCAAATTTATTTCCTGAAAGACATGATCTGGACATAAGTGGTAGCCAAAATCCCCCCAATAAATAAATTAAAAATAAATAGCAAAGGGGAGAAGAAAGCTCAGTGATCAGAATATAATTAAAGATAATGGTTAGAGATTTGATTGAACTTGAAAAGGATCAAAAGCTGCCTGAGAGCTCTAAGAATAAAACTGTTACAACTTTACCGTCAGAGATTTTGAGATTAAGCTGATTACTGATTACTTTACTTTCATATCTCTGTAATGCCATTTTATTTCATTTTCCATTTTGTTTATTAGAAGAAATGTAAACATTTAAGTATTTTGCCTAAACATGTTAGTGATTATTTTTTCTAAATAGATGAGTGAGATGCCAACATTCATTCTCTTATTTAATAGACTGTTTAGCATCAGATAATTTTAGTGACAGATTTGAATTTTGTGGTGAAATAGTCACTCCAACACATCTCGTGAAGATGTGACAGACAGGCCCACTATCTCACACGTGCATGCAGGTTGACAAAATTTTCAATTGACAGTAAGTGTACTTTCTCTATCATTGTGTTCTTTACAATCAATGAGATTGAAAAAGAGATGCAGGCAAAAGAAGTGCTGACTAATACTCTATCATTATATTCTCTATCTTGCGTTCTGAGTTTTCTAAAAGTCCCCATCTGCTATAGTTGAAGAAAAGGGGCACGTCATGTTTACTGCCCTGGGTAAATAGACAGTGTATGGTTAAGGGTCTTGAACTACTTACTAGATAAATTCCAGACTAACATATGATTCACTTCTAATTTCCACTTTATAATACCCCAGATGGAAGAGATTATGGTTTGAAAAGAACCAGGGGAGAGGGTAGCTCTATCTGTAATTCACTCCTACCACATCTGTAAAAAAAATCACAGTAAGCTTGTGTAGAAAACCAATCAGTTTGTATTGAGGGGTAGTGTTCAAAAATAAATAGTATTAGTTCATTTTGTTGTGCAATTAATATTTTGTCAACTCCCATAGTAAAGCCACGTACCATAGTGGCCACTTGAGTTACAGAAATTTTTATGCTGTTGATATTTTACTTATGAAATAATAACAATTTACATTGATTCAGTGCATTGATAAAATATATCAAATGCTACTTTTTCATGCTTTGCTTTGAAATCCTGAGTTATTCTCTAATATGAAGAAGATGAAAAAACTATACTTTAGATTTCTCTTCTATAGTATTACCAGCTGTACCTTAGCCAACTTTTATCAATATTTTTAGTTATCGTAAAACTCTTTTTTATTGATCATTATGTAATTCTAATAAATCTGGGCATGTAACAAATAGTTGAGAACATCAGCTCCATTTTATCTCAGCTTGACTCACTGCAGGAAAGCACAAATTTGAAGAAAGCCCCAAGAACTACTCACTTCCTTGAGAGCCAGGTGACAGATTAACTTGGATGACAATGACTTGTCGTAATTTATTTTTGATGGCATTTAAAAAAGTGGTAAAATAGTCTTTTCAAAATGAATCCACTTTAAAAATGCACTATTCTCCAGTGAGTATGCCTTATAAATAGAAAACCATATATTTATAATGTTCCTTTCCTAAATTGTTAATATATTACCCATAGTTACTCTGTAGAATTTTTTGTTCTTTAAACCTAAATTTGTATTTGGATGATTTTGACAGATTATTCCCAGTGACTTCATTGGGTGGCCACCAATATCAGATTCAATGTTATTTCTGCAAGTCCTAACAAGATTCCATTTTGTAAATAGATAGGGGGTCTTAACATTCTGGATATTTTCCCCTGCATTTCAATTATCAGAGAAGCTGAGTATGAAAGATCATGGAGAGTTATACAATAATTGCATTAAAGATATTACTGACTTTTCTATAGTCAGATTCTGCAGTATGTAAGCAAGCAATGCAGCAGGTTGTACTGCTGTGCCTATTGCAATGAACAAACAAAAATTGATGGTCTCATAAGCACAGCAGTGCATTAAGAAGGTGTGGCCATGTTGTTGCTTATTCAGGCAAAGGTCAGAATGCTGATTTGTTTTACGTCTGCTTTTCAAAGAGGGTTTAATCAGACAATGATAAAGATAAAGGTAAACCATAGGAGAAATGTTTATTAATAATTCCCTCCACCCCAATTAACTGAAGACAAAGCATACTTTAAAATGCTGTTGTGACATGTCTAGGGTCAGCTACACTATGGAGTGTGTCTGTCCAACTAAATGTTCTTGCAACCCTTCAGTTTTAAGTAGCTACTCAAAAGATAAGACATGTTGCTTTATCTTTGCCCTTTCAGCATTTTAGTGTTTAAGTAAAAACTGATGCAATCTCCAGCAAGTCTTCTGTTTCTTTTCTTCTGGCCAATGCAATAGAGACTGTCTTCTGCTGAGGAGGGTGGTTAAAAGTCTTGCTAATTCTGTTTATATTTCACATATGCTGAATATTCCATACTTTAGCTTAAGTAAGACATTCTTACTTTTCAGGAGCAACTAAAAATAATATATTAAAGAGAAACTAAGAAAAAAAATAAAAGATTTACCATTATACAGGTACATAAATTTGAACAAAAAAAATACCAAATTTTAGATTAGGTTTGATACAAATAGCCTATTGCTGGTGAAGAAAAACAACCTAGAAACTAGCTAGAGATGTTTCTACTATTCCACATTGTTATTACAAGACATGACTGACATCTATGATGTACTTTGTAATATCCTGAGATAAAATGCATGACTGAGAGACTTTAATTCTCTCAATATTTGTGTATATATTTTTCCACCATGAAATGGAAATGAAAAAAGTGAGACTATTTCCTTGCTCGGATCATGTTGAATGGATTCCTTGTAGTATCTGTATTCATTTTTAAGATAGTATGAAAGGGTTCCACAACATTCAGTAATACTATCTGTTGCAGAATGTTAGAATTTTAATAGTCCATGTACATATTCAAACTATAAATATCTGGGCATAATCTTTGACTCAACAATACCACTCCAAGCATTCTTTGATCAAAAGTAAAAGCACCAACATATAAAAACATATGTATTAATACTACTCTGTTTATTACGATATAGCTTGAAGACACAAAACAATTTGGAATTAGGTAAATGTTTTTCAATGGGTTTTGACAGAATAACTTATGGCACCCTGACAGTATATATTACTTGACATCTATGAAAGATAATATGGTGGTGTTATATGTTAGCCATGTTTAATGTAATAGACAATGTACTGAAAGTGTTTTGCAATTCAAAATTACCATATGAGTTATAGACATACAATGAAATAGTATTCAACCTTAAAAAGGAATGAAATTTTTATACATGCTGAAATATGGATGAACTTTGAAAACATTTATACTAAGTAAAAGAAACCACAGACAAATGGACAAATACTGTGTGATTCCACTTATGAGGTACCTAGAATATGCAAATTCTTAGGCATTGAGAGTAGAATAGTGTTTACCAGGGGTTGAGGGAATGAACAGGTATTGTTTAATGTTTTGCTTATGGTGAGAAAGTTCTGAAAACTGATAGTGATTGTTGCCCAGCATTGTTAATTATACACTTAAAAATAGCTAAAACAGTAAATGTTTTCTATATTTTACCAGAAAAAGATTTTTAATTATAAAATCTATAAAGTATAAACTTACCTTACATGGAGCACATTATAAAGTTTTGATAACATTTTACTTATTTTAGAAGTTTATACAGTTATAATCTTATTTTGGTACAAAAAGGGTATTTGGGAAATGTAATGAAAGTAACAGCTTAAGTTGTCCTTTTGAGTTTTTTCCATCTCTTTCTTTTTTCTAGATTAATGCTGCTCTTGTAACATCCCTTTGAACACTCTTTAAATACATCAGCAGGAACCATGCTTGCTAGTACCAGTCCCCTTAAGTATCAACTGAGAATTTGAAAGCATTTTTATGAGTCTAAAATGATATGCAGCTCTTTTAGGCTGGCACTTATTTTAGACCCTAGAAGGGGTGAACATAAAATATCATTTTTTGCTTAACTTGGCAAAAGGAAATATATTATTGCAGATGGCATTACCATAAAGAAATATTAATAATGAGGCAGATATAAGTCCATCCTAAGAGAACTGAATCTGTTTCAAACTGGACTACACCAATCAACTTCTGGCAATGTTCTCCCGCATATGTGGCAGTGCAATACTCTTAAGTCTGAGAACGTTTTTTTTGTTTTGTTTTGTTTTTTTGTAAAAATAGCATTGATTGGAAAACCTAAATAAGTCATTTGGAAGGCGTAACATTCAGAGCTCCCTTTCTGTGCTTTTTCTCTGAATCAAGGTTCTTTGAGTTACAATTTTCACTAGCACTTGCTTTCTAGCCATCAGCTGTCTTTGTGTCAGTGATACTGAAGGGCTCTCATTTCAGGTCTTAAAGCAGGTAGAACAATAGAAGGAAAACCTCATCTCAAGTACTGGAAATGTAAGAGATAATAAAGGACACACATGTTGTCCAAGCGAGCACAAATCGATGTTCTTTAACCATTCTTAAAAGAGAGCTTTAGTGAATCTACAAACAATTGCATTTGTATGCAAAATTATATGTTTATGCTTCTTTATGTACTTGGGGAGAAGATGTATAGAGTTTATTGAGTTATTAAAAATTTGGGATGTTAATCTAAAAGTTTAAAAATCGTTGGAAAGATTAATCGCAAGGCAATTTGAAACTATTCTGATGGCTCTGACTTTGTGTTTTTACAATGTTTTTCCTCACTCTGTTACATTTCAAAGAGCAGGTGGTAATATGGAAAAAAAAATCTCTGCCATTCAGGTGACATCTCTGAGCCTCAGTTTTCTCAGTGTAAAATTCGCATATAGTAGAAACATCAAATGAGATGCCAAAGATGAAAATCCCTAGCAGAGTGGCTTGAAACAAGATAAATGCTCATATGTATAAGATGCCTTCCCCTGCTTAGAATGCAAGAATATGGAAAGCAGGTGCAATGTCTTCATTAAAGATTTGTTTTGCTAAGTTTACCATGCTTTTAGTATACATTTAAGAACATTAAACTCACAAAATCTTTTGTAGATTATAATGATTTCAATGTACTGCAAGTGTATTTACTATTATTATAAAGATTAAAAAAAACAAATTAGTATTTGCACATATACTTAGAGCCTAACATGGCTGGTGAAGAAGACTAGGTAGATAGATTTATAAGTATGGAAAATAACATGTATCTTCACTAAAATCAAATTGCTGAACACCTACTATACATATGTGTAGCTAGGCACCATAGAGTTGTAGGTAATAAAAACGTATTCCCAGACCCTGCTTTCAAGAACTTTTTTAAGAAGAGCAGACAAACCATGCTCACATGAAAGGATAACCCAAAACAGAATGTGCTACAGGAATTTAGACAAGAGAGGGGCACATGTGATGGGGGAAGGAAGGTGGGTATGGAGAAGGCTTCATAAATGAGGTCGTATCTGATGAGAGCAAGGTTTCAACATGTAATAGGATGGGCTAAGAGAATAAATGAAGATGTATAGGAATGCCACCATGGGGTAAAAATTGGAAAGAAGATCCATTTGGTTTAGGTTGGGTATGGGGTACTTTAAGGGAATTAGAGACAAATTAGATTAAAAGATACCACTGTACCTGATATATAGTACTTATTAATAATACCTTTTAAACACAAATATCTAATCAAAGAAAAACTTAGAAGAGAACTTATAAAGATAAAATAAACAAGGTGAAATATTACGTATAGAAATCTGGTAATTAAGGTCACTGGCAACTATGAAAATAGTACTTTTTTCTACCCATTCTCAGTGAAGTCACTGGTTGAATAGAAATGACATTTCTAATTGAGCCTTATTATTACTATACTTTTTCCTTTTCCATTTCAAAATTTCTTAACTTTTAAAAAATTATTTATTTTTTAATTTGAGACAGTGTCTCATTCTGTTGCCCTGTTTGCAGTATAGTGGTGCCATCATGGCTCACTGCAGCCTCAAACTCCTGGGCTCAAGCAGTTCTCTTGCCTCGGCCTCAAATGTTAAGGCTATTTCAGTTGTAACTAATGGCAGTAATGCAGCACTAGAAAGAGATAATTTTGTTGTGAGAGGGCAACTTTGACTCCTAGATTTTTACTCTCTAAATTTCTGCCTAGCAGAATAAAATTTATTTTTACATGATTGGAAAGCAGTAGATTGACTTCAGTTCTATGTTGTCAAACATAAAAGTGCCTGCAGTTCATTTAACATCTAATCATTTAGCATCTAGTCATGTACATCCTTCCATTTTTCATTCCTCTTTCAATCCTGAACACAAGTTAGTTTTTCCTCTCCCTGAGAAATATTTTAAGGAAAGGAAATAAAGTCATAAATCAGTTTCACACATAGAATCATACATATATTTCTGCTTAGGTTCTGAATTTAGAAACTTTCCTCAAACTTGTTTAAACATAACAAAGTCCAAATTCAGAAATCCCTTCAGTTTGATTATCTTCCTCAGTTGCACAGAAATGAAAATTAAATTTTCTAACTTGTTTTCTTTCTTCTCAATAAGAGCTTTCCAACTCCAGTCCATAACAGCAGGTTCAACTCACCTGCAAAATCACTGGCAAGTGTTATTCCATCTTAGGTAGCACCAGTCTCCTAATCCTGAACCTATTTCTTGCAAAACAGTTTAAATTCTTCAGAAATTAAATAATAGACACTTTCAATTTTTAACCATCATTAGGATATTCTCATGTACTTGCACCACAACAGAAAGATGACTGTCAACATTACAGAAATTGCACTGTATTTCTAAGATCAGTTTTACTAATCTGAATTTTACATATCTTAGGTTAATTTATTTAAAAGAATATATTAAAATTCATTATTACTTATTCTATATTCATTATTCAGAATAATTTATATTGTTAAGAATTTTAATGTTAGAAAAAAGGTGGCAGAATGGAGGGTTTGTTGTTGATCTTGTTCTTTGTTACCTCTTGTAGTTGTGACTGAGTAAAAATTCTAGAATCTCAAAAATTTAACATTTCAAATTAAAACCCTGTTTGACACGTAATAATAACAAAAAGGGGCCATAGGGTTGTTATTAAGACGCCAAGGGACAGTTCCTGGAGTAGTCACTCAGTATTGGGCTTTGTCCCCCCCCCAACTCCCTATGCCTCATATACTGAAGATAGAGACAAAGAAACAAATTCAAATCTTTCTAAAGTGTATTTTGTAAAAATGAAATTTATAATCAGAAAGGTAATAATGGCATGTAATTAACATGATTTTCCATAACGAGTATCTTTAAAAATAATATTGAAAGAGGAAAGTAAGGAGAGGTAAATTTTTAAGCTACAAACTCTGCCCTTCTTTTTCATTGATCTTCTAATTTAATTTACTAAAAATTGCATGGCTGTTGAGTCAGACAGTCTAATTTCAAGTTTAAAGATAACAGATCTCCCTTTAAATAGAACATTGGCGCACTGATACCCCACAATCTGGCTTATTGCAACTGTTCCCTGTTGGTGAAGTGGCACATTTGCAATCCCCATAACAGCCATCTTAAGCATTTCACAGCATATTATTCAAATGTATATCTCTAGGTGGCAACAAGCACAGGTACTTGGTCTCAGTAGCAAGGAGTCTGTGGGGAAAATCCTAGGAGGAGGGATAGGAACCTGTAAATGGCAAGACAACCTAGAGGATACTCAAATAACCAGAGGCTTACATTGGGCAGCTCCACTGGCTTTCTGACTGCCTATAGGGAAACCTCACTGGAAACTCTTTTGAGGCTATTGAGGAATCCTAGGGGCAAACAGACTCCGCTGCTTTTTAGAAAGGATTAGTCTCAAACCTTAACAGCTAGCTGCTTCAAAACCTAGCTGAACTAAAATCGCTTCAGGAAAAACTAGATGGACTGCAATTCACATTTTTACTTCAACCTACGCCTATGCACAGGGAACATCCCTCACACTTCAATAGATTCTATTTGTCCTCTCTAGCTTTCAAGTAGCCACAGTGACTACAGGGAAGGGAGTTAATGGGATACCATGTTGGTTTGGGGCTACAAGCAGGATATTTCATTCCATGCATTTGGGGGAAGGACACAGGTAACAATATACAGGGATAATACCGAGTAAGAAGCCCGTGTGAGGCAGTGCCCTTTCTGGGACCTTGACAAAATCGGTCATGGAACCCAGGTGGTAGAAAAGAGCTGACGAGTTGGCCTGTGAATGGGCACAGCATGTCCGAAAAAGATCAATGAAATGACTGACAGAGAAAATGGCAAATGAAGGGAGAAGCGATGTCAAGTGCTGCTCAACCCAAGCTGAACTCCAGGAGATAAGAGAAGTTTCCCCTCCAAATAGAGTCTCCTTCTAAAGGTTCAGTCTTGAAGCAGGTGTTTTGACATTGAGAGAGGCACAGACCCATTCTGATAACTGGAAAGGGAGAGGACCGAGGACTATAGGAAGAGAGGGACGATTTCTGATTACTCCAGGCTGCTGCCAAGGACCTACTGCTCCAAATCCTCAAAATAGTCAAGCGAAGGTAAAAGGCACGAAAGGCAATAGAGTAACTCAAATTATTTTACATTTTGAGTCCTCTTCACCGTCTACGCGAATCTGGCACTGAAATGGTCGATCGCGTTCAAAAGAGTATACAGGCAGAACGCCTTCTTTGTTTGCCCAGTAACACCACTCCTCCAACCTCTGCACTTGGCCGCCTAACATTTCCATCCTAGTTGTTGCTCCTTTTTCCACTGCAGAATTCAGCAGGGTTCTCTCACCCTTCTCTCTGTGCAGCAAACCCCATTATTAACCAAGCGGAAAGCCACACAGCATGGCCACGGTGCACAGGAGCCAGGCTGCTTACCTTCCCTGTACGGAGTCAGCGCAGGTCCCCGCGCCCGCCGCCACGGGCCGCAGTCCCACCGCGCCCGCCGCGTGCTCAGTCAGCTCACGCCCCACCTGCCAGCTGCAGCCACCGCTCCCGCCGCCGAGCTCCGGCCGCATGAAGTCATCCCCGCCCCGGGCCGGATCACCACATTCTGCGCCAGCAGTGGGGGGAGCGGGGCTGCTCCCCGCCCCAGGGAAGGGCGCCTGAAAACGGCGCCAGAGGATCGCTGCCCCAAGAGGTTGTGGGTTGATTTTCTATTAAAGCTTTTACAGCTACAGCATTGCTGGATTGTAGACCGAGAGAGAAGAGCCAGGGGGGCTTTCTCTGCATAGCGTCCTTCCTCCTAGAGCTCCCCCCTTTACCCCTGCTGCATGGACTGCTCCATTCGCCTGTGTGGGTTTCCCACCCTCTTCATCTTCCTCATCAGCATTGTTCATTTGGCTGAATTTGAGAGCAGGAATTGTCTTTTAGGATAAACATTCAAGCACTGAGAAAACACTTTAAATTGGTAATGAACCTTTCTAAGCCCTTCGTAGCTCGCTTCATCGGCCCCCTCCAACAGGCACACAAGCACACACGGGCGCGCACAGACACGTACGCACACAGCCAAACCACTCAGAATTTTGAAAGCTGGAACCTTTCGCCTTCTCGCCTACGTAACAGAACGGGAATCTCCCAAAAGACTGGAGAAGTGGGGCCAACCTGAGAAAGTGTTCAAAGAAACAGCAGGGTGACCCCAGGATTTTGTTATGTTTATGGTGCACCTGTGCACAGATGTTCCCTCTAACATCTCTTCCTACTGCCTCCTCTCCCCTGGGCCCCCTTCCCTCCCTGCCACTTAATTGGGCAAACTATTGTGGTGGCAGCTATAACATTTGGAAATCAAAAAGCAGAATCCACATTAGCAGATGAATGTATCTTTCTTTCCGTAAGGATTTATGAAAATTTGCCTTAGGAATGAAATAAGCATGTATTCATATAAGCCCTTTCCTTCTCTTTTTAAATTGACACTAGCTGTTAACAAGATTGTTCTCTTTCTTCCCCCCAGCATCCTCTTTTGCTTCTTTCCCAAATCTTTTCAGGGTTGAGGGTGAGTGTTTAAGGAAAAATGGGCCTAAATTTGCTCTCTTTGTATCTGAGCCAGGGTTTCCCCCTAACTGTTGAGTCATTTTCCAGTAGGGAGGTTCCTTGACACTAGGGTTCTGTGGAATGGAGTTTCCTCTAAGTTGCCTTGCTGTTCGACTTGATCATCACTTGATGATCATCACTTGTAAAGGCCAGCTTTACACTGTAGACTTGTCCAGCAATCTAAACGGTGCAGTTGTGCAAGGCTAGGGAGGTAGCTTTGCTAAATGAAGTGTATCCATCCCTCTGTCAGTCCCAAAGTTAGGCAGTAATGTAGCCAACAGCTTTCCAACAAAATGTAGTTAGAATTCTTGGTCATAGAATGTGTGCTCTTTGAAAGCTAGAACAACTTAATACATCTCTCTGAGTCTCACTTTCATAACATTAGGCAATTAATATTACCATAGAGCAG
This sequence comes from Cebus imitator, assembly GCF_001604975.1. Classification (NCBI taxonomy): domain Eukaryota; kingdom Metazoa; phylum Chordata; class Mammalia; order Primates; family Cebidae; genus Cebus; species Cebus imitator. The sequence goes on from NW_016107337.1 coordinate 7,528,051, forward strand.
GAGATCCTTAATCTTTATAAAAGGAGTATATGAATAGAATTCCAGAATGTGGAATTTGGATGAGAAAATTTCATTTTTAGTTTCACTAACCTCTAACTGAAATTTAGCATTTAGCGCATCTTTAATGCAGGCAACAAACCACCAGAATGTTAGGAGTACCTCTGACTTTGTTACCAATGGAAACAACAGCTAATTCCCTATTGCTGTTTTTATAGATATCTCAATATATCACTACACTGATTTTATAATCAAATCATCACTACATTTTGTTTTATTTAATAGACTCTTTTTTTCAGTTTTGATATCCAGAAAAATTGAGGAAATAATACTGGGTGTTCCCGTATATCCCACTCCCATTGTCTCATATTAACCTCATACATTAGTATGGTACCTTGGTGTAATTAGTCCATTCTGGTATTGCTATAAAGAACTAACTGAGATTAGGTAAATTATAAAGAAAAGGGGTTTAATTGGTTCGTGGTTCTGTAGGCTGTACAGGAAGCATGACTGGGGAGGTCTCAGGAAACTTATAATCATGCTGAATGGCAAAGGGGAAGCAGGCAGGCCCTACATGGCTGGAGGAGGAAAAAGAGAAGGGGAGGTGCTACACAGTTTTAAACAACCAGATCTCATGGGAACTCACTCACTATCACCAGAAAGGCAAGGGAGAAGACCTCCCCCATGATCAAATCACCTCTCGCCAGGCCCCCCTTCCAAAATTGGGGATTACAATTTGACATGCGATTGGGTAGGGACACAAATCCAAACCTTATCATTTGATTACAATCAATGAATCTATATTGATACATTATTATTAACTAGTCAATAAATAAAATCTAACTACATTTAAGCTTCCCTGGTTTTTGCTTAATATCCTTAAATCTATTCTAGGCGCCCATGGAGGATACCACACTGCATTTAGTTGTCCTATCCCCTTAAGCTCCTCTTAGCTGTGACAATTTTTCAGCCTTTTCTTGTTTTTGATGACCTTGACAGTTTTGAGGTGTAATGGTCAACTATTTTCTAGGATACCCTGCTGTTGCAATTTGTCTGATGCTTTTCTCATGATAAGACTGGAGTTGCAAACTATTGGTAGGAGAAAGAGGTAGAGTCCCATTTACCTCACATCATATCAAGGTGCTATAATATCGATGTGATTTATGACTTGGTGTTGACTTTGATCGCCTGGCTGAGGCAGTGTTTGTCAGGTTTCTCCACAGTAATGTTATTGCCCATCCTTTCCATACTGTACTTTTAGGAAGTAACTACATGAAACCCAAACTTAAGGAGTGGGACTTCAGCTCTACCTCCCTGAGAGCAGAGTATGTACATAAAGTATTTGGAATTCTTCTGCCTAGAAGAGCTGTTTATTCTCCACCAAGTATTCAATTATTTATTGATATCAACATTATAGGCTTATGAAGATTTATTATATTTTATACTTTTGGTAATCAATAGCTAGTTTATTTTGTTGTTCAATTTGTTCCAGTTTTGCCAATTGGAAGCTCTTTCAGTAGGTTCCTGGGCTCCTTTGACATACCCTCTTTGACGTGAGAGAGACAGAGAGAGAGAGAGAGAGAGAGAGAGAGAGAGTGTGGCAGAAGTGACGGGATAGTTAGCAATCCCTTACTTTATGGTATTATAAGTTCCTCCAGGCTCAACTTGTATACTTCCTGCTTCATTCCTAGAATCAGCCATTACTTCAAGGAGCCCTTGTTCCTTTTATTGGAGAATGGTAATACAAATCAAGATCTGGTCCCTAGACATGGTCATTATTGGTGTGGGTCATGATTTTGTCTAGGCCTTTCACCTAAGACAGTGAAGAAATATATGTGTATACTCACTCATGCATATATACATAAGTATTTCTATATGTAACCATTCTGTATCTGTATTAAGCTATATATAAACATAAATACTTATGTCTCCAGCTTTAGTCTTTTAACATACAGATCATTCCAGCCTCCTCCCTTTGCTTGTCCATAAATTCCTATTTCAATAGTGAGAATCATGGCTCCCACCATTCACTGTTCTAATTGTTCAATTTCAGTGTACATGTAAAGCAGCATAAAAATTGTTAACCCTTTCCCACAGTATCACAATTTTTAAATATAGTAGTATGTAGAACTCTCCTATACTGTGAGTTTAAATGCCCATACCTTTGTATATCATGAATTGTGTTTAAATTTTTTTTTCTTTTTTTTTTTTTTTTGAGACAGAATCTCTGTCTCACCAGGCTGGAGTGCAGTGGCACGATCCCCGCTCATGGCAACTTCTGTTTTCCGGTTTTAAGCAATTCTCCTGCCTCAGCCTCACGAGTAGCTTGGACTGCAGGCAGTCACTGTCACGCCCAGCTGATTTTTTGTACTTTCAGTAGAAATGGGGTTTCACCATGTTGACCAGGATGGTCTCGAGCTCTTGAACTCGTGATCTGCCTGCCTCGGCCTCTCAAAGTGCTGGGATTACAGGCGTGAGCCACTATTCCTGGCCTTTTTAAATTATTTTGATAATGGTATTTTAAAATTGGTAATTAGTTTCCTTTGCAATTCTACATATTATATTTTATGCAGTTAAAAGCCTTATTTTAAGAGGAGTTATGTAGGTTGCTTCAGATTGTCAAAGGGAGCCACGGCAAAAAGTTAGGATCCAAACCGTAGACTTACTGTGATGTGAGGCTGTAATGAGATGGCGTGTAATTGCCATTGCAGAACTTCAGGGGAGCTGATAGTCTATAAGTGTTTTCCTTGCATACTTGGGCAGGTTTCTGTCTCCTTTTTCCTTTGAAAGTTCTAAATACCTTGAATGAGAGAACATGCTCAGCCTTCATAATTTATCATTTAGTTGAAGGATTTGCTAAGTACCTCATGTTGACGATAAAGGTCCTTATAAAATAATGCGGCAGGAGGATGAGAAGGTGAAGAGAACCAGGATATTGAGATGACTGTGAAGGTTAGAGGTTTTGTAGCTGAACAGACTTGGGCTTGGATCCCCAGCACTCACAGCCTGACTTTGTCTTGCTTCTGAAATGAAGACAGCAATTGTCTCAAGAGTGAAAGATGTCTGATCTTTTCCTTCAAGTTGTCTGAAGCAGTAGGGGTGCAACTGTCGTGGCTTAGGACAGTCTAAAAGACATTTTCTTGTCCCTCCAGTGTAGTTTTCATCTGCAAAGCCAGACTCATTGAATATAGTTTCTGGTGATAATACAGATGCATGCATCTATCAAAATAATCTTACCAGGTACTTTTTATTCATGGAAAGGAATCATCATGTTGATGGTGTTAAAGGCAATAGTCAAAGACATTAAATGGCAGGACTGAACTGCTTCTGATACCATAGCATGCTAAGAGGCATAGGGAAGCCAGAAAGAAAATGGGAAAGATATCGGGAAATGTCTTATGTCAATATATAAAGTTTGAATCTGTCTTCTTGGAATTTGACATACACCAATATGTAATTTTTTTTAACCTATGACTTTACATTGCCCCTTAAAAAAAAAAAAAAAAAAAAATGAATTGTTAAAAAAAAAAAAAAAAAAAAAAAAAAAACCTAAACTTTGGATCTTGACTTTCAGTTCTGCAATGCTTCCTTTCTGATACTTTCAAATTAGAGATCAAATAGCCTAGTGATATCCTGAGTCTCAGCAAGGGAAAATGTGAAACCAGAGCCAGAGGCCCTGTGTGCTGGGAGCTGTCAGCATTTAGAACCACTGCTTGGGTTGAGAATCCTTCCAGAAGGGACTCATTTAAATGCAAATACACTATTAGAAGGGATAACTGAGTATCTCATTTGCAGCTATTAACAATTTAGCAGAGATTGGATTCTCAGATTTATCATTGAGAGGAGTTGTCAGGGTGATTTGGCTCCGGCATCTGTCACCCCATTGCCTGCCAGGTCTCCTGTCCTCATCACTCCATAGGAGTCTGCCTAAGCTGGGAACTTGGTCCACCAGGAAAGAATTGGGCACTTAGTGAATAATAATCAATATTGTTTTACATAATTTTGACTTAAGAGAAAGGGTAGTAGAAGGATTTCCATGGTAATAGTACTCTGTGTGCCTGTGTATGTGTGTGTGTCTGTGTGTCTGCTAGGCTTAGGCTGATTAATCATGCTCTACAAAAGCTTTACAATTTTATGACAAAGCATCTACTCTTTTAATGAGGTCAGAAAGTAGATCATGTAAAATATATACAAATGTAATGCAAAGCTAGCAATAGAAACAGTTGCATTCAAGTAACTATAGGTAGGCTAAGAATTTTCTATATTAATATGAAAACACTTTGATATATGATACAGGGAACAAAAACCTATCATTTATGTGAAGATTGGTATTAAATCTTGAAGAGTTTCAGCAGACTGAACAGAAATAGGACAATGCAAGAAGGGGAAGTGACTATAAACAGAACAGAAGCTGTTTTGACATTAGTAAGAATTCACTTTGTTTATGCTGGTAAGGAGTTGACATGAAATTCTAGATCTATGTAACACAGCTACTATGCTGTAATCAGAACTCTGTATTTAATTGTGAAGTGTCCATTTGCTTAGGTGATATACCTAGTAAATGGCACATGATTCATTCAATAGTGTGGTATAATACTCAAATAAACATTAAAAAAATTATCATTATGAAACCATGAGATAAAACAACCTACTTAGATAATGCTTTACATTTTATTTCACTTTTTATATTTTAAGAACATGATGAAACCAATAAACTCCCCCTCTCAAGAAAAGTATGGTTTAACGAAAACTTTTCTACTGCAAAGAGTCAATTATCAAATAATATTTATAAAGAATTCTGTTTCTATCATTCTTTATGAATGAGGTTTCTTCAATTTCTTATATACAATTTACATTATCAAATAATTTTAATAAAGAATTATTTATCATACTTCATGAATCAAAAGTATTTTCATCAATTTCTTATATAATTTAGGCTAATAAAAAGGTAAATTTAAGTTTCATTTAAAAATAATCTTCAATAATCAGCTGGGCATGGTGGCGCGTGCCTGTAATCCCAGCTACTCAGGAGGCTGAGGCAGGAGAATTGCCTGAACCCAGGAGGCGGAGGTTGTGGTG
>NW_016107337.1:7533153-7538361 GCF_001604975.1 Cebus imitator
AAAAAAAAAAAAAAAAAAAAAAAAAAAAAAACTTCAATAAACTGTGTTCAGACAAGCTGATACTCATTCAGTATTTATGGAGTACAATGTATTAGTACTGCTGTTCTAATCACTGAAGATACAAAAATGGACAAATAAATCTCTTCTTCTGGACATTTTGTCCAAGTAAAAGGAGACTGAATTTTTCCTCTGTGTCTCCATGGCCCTTTCCACCAACTAGTATGGCATATTAGTAGGTAGTAAGGGCCATGGAGGTACAGAGTAAGAATGCAGGTATAGAGAGTTCTATAAGGTGGTAGGGGACACTTGGGCAGAGATTTGAAGACAATGTGAAAGCAAGATAAGTGAACACTTGAAGAGGTTAAGCACATGCAAGTAGGTGAGCACATATTTCATGTGTTGCAGGAGCTGAAAGGTTAGTTTTTTTGTAATGAAATGATCAAAGGGGAAAATTGTTAGGATATGAGGTTAGAAAGGTACGTGCATAAAAGTTAACATAGAGCCTTAAAAGGCAATGAGATTTGGGGGATTAAGACTTTGTTTTTGGATTTGCTAAATTTGTATTTCTGATCAGATCTGTGTGGAGATGTGAAGTAGACAACTGGTTGTACTAGTCTGACATTCGTGGAAAAGATATCATGGCTATAGATGAAAATTTGTGAATCATCATGGTCTCCAAAGTCTTTAGACCAGATGAAATCACTTTAGAGGTAATTGTAGGAAGAGAATAGGTGATGTTGGCGGACTGAGCCATGGGGCATGCCAGAGGATCCAACAAGGGGTATAAAAAGAAGTGAGCAGAGAGATAGGGAGAGTTGTCCCAGAAGCGTAAGTGAAAAGGTATTAGAAGGAAGAGGGAGGTTTTGTTGCTCCTAGCTGCTAGTAGATTAAGATGAAAACTGATAACTGGATTTGGCAACATAGAGATACCTAATACCTTGACAAGAACAATTTCTGTGTTCTTATCAAAGAACAAATCATATAGTGTAAATGAGTAAATGAAGTGAAGAAATAAAAGGCAGCCTTTTAAAAGTAGTTTTGTTATAAAAATAAAGAAGTGGGCCATAATTAGAGCAGGATATAGGAAGACAGATGGATTTTTTTTTTTTTCTTTTAGAGGGACATTTTTTTGTATGCTGATGGTAACAACTAGTAGAGAACAAATAACTGATGATGCAGGAAAAAAGAGACACTCAAAAGAGAAGGGATCTAGAGCAGTAGAGAGGATTTGACCTTAGATCATAGGACAAGCATTTCTTCCCCAAAGGAAAGGGGAAGGCAGAGCATGTGGTATCAGATAGACCCAGATAGATCGGTAAACTTGATGTTCAGAGTTATTGAAATTTTGTTTTGATCTCTCCTGTAATCCCAATGAAATTAGAAGAAGCTGAGAATTTAGAAAGATAAATTGGTACTGGAGATGTGAGGAAAGAGAAGTTTTGAAACATTTGCCTAGAAGGGAGTGAAAAAGAACTGATTGGCACTGAGTTTTCTATGAGTACAACTAGCAAGTTCACTCAGGCTTATGATTATGAATTTAAACAAGACAAATTAACAAAGTTGCTGGGTTTTCTCCAGCCCTGGTGAGCTGCCTGGTGCGGGTGCTTAGTTGGCCTAGGGTTCTGTTTTGCTGGGGTTGGTATTTGTACAGCCAATACAACCAAGAGTGATGGTCATTGGAGTTCGGAGTGAATACATCAGAGTGATTCCACTGGGTACCATGGACTGATCAGGGTAAGCAGAGAATTGAAACATTAAGATTGTGGGCACTAGTCTTATACTTCTTTTTAATTTTATGAATCACAAGCGCTGAAAACCCTGACTTACAACAGTTGTGTTAAGGACAAACACAACTAGAACTCAGAGTTCACTGTATTGTACAGAAATGTTCCATTTTTCTTTTAGCTGAACTCCTGTCTGTAATTTCTTGACTCTTAAGACAATGATAGCATCTTAGGTGATATACACATTTTTGATAAAGTAATCTCAGAAATATATTTTTAAAAACTACTTCTAAAATGTAAAGCTGTCAGACTAGAAATAAGTACAAGAGAGCTTACAGTGTTTTTAAGTGCTTTGCTTATCACTAAAGAGACATTTGTATGATTTTGTCATGTCTGACCCCAAATTTCAGATGTAGGTACTTCCTCTGGCATTAAAAATAGGAATAAAAAGTAGACATTAAACAAAAACCTTATCCTCAAAGTGTTATGCTAATATTGTTTGCTAACATTGCTTTTTTTTTCTAATATGGGCTTAATGTCATTAATGACTCAGTTGCCATTTTTTTCTCCAATGAATCCAGTTTATTAATTTTCCCTGCGTTGTGCATGTGTTGTAAGTTTGCCCCCTTGTGGATAATTCTGGAACTGTCAACATGATTTTTTTCCTCTTGTTTTTAGTAGGAAAAAAGACTTAAGGAGTAGATATTATAGTAAATGGGAATTATTTTTAAAGAAATGTTGAGACTAATCAAAAGAGGTTCAAATTGTTGGACATTTACCTCTCTTGTATTAGTTTTCAAATTTTCTATTATGTTAAGGCCCCCACTAACTGAGTTTGGAAATGATAATATTCAAAGAAGTTAAAATGTTAATAATTATCTTAAAATATAAGAATATAGAATTACATAAGAGAGATAGACTCACAATTATTTAAACATTAAAACTCTCAAACTTTTCAACTTAACTCAGTAGGATATGATGGCTTTCTTTATATTAGCTTGAGAATATATTAATATAAATGCAAGGCAGTCCACAATTAATTAATCTTCACTTGCTAGGGTTGCATATGGAACTGTACAAATTATGAGAAATCTCATTCTTAATATTGTGCATACATGAGTGAGCCTAACCTTTTATTAATAATTTTCTACACCATATTAGAAAAAATAATTTTAATGCACTTAACAAAGCATTGTGACTTGGTGCCTGGAGAGCAAGATGTAGCATAAAACAATCATTAATTTTTATTTACTATTTTATTTATAAAACATTATCTATTGACCACTTACTGTGTGCTTGGAACCATTTTATGTTCCAGGAACAAGACCCAGTTTCCTTCCTCAAACGAGTTGCAACCTGATGAAGAACAAGCAAATTGCAATAAAGTGTTATAAATTTTGCTGCAGAATTTTGTACATAATGTGAGTGTAAGCAACATATTTTAAGCTGATTCTAGAAGAGTAGTTAAGGAAAGCATCATATAAGAGAGGGACCTGAGCTGCCTTGTGAAGTCCTTAATAGTTGAAGAGTGAGAACCAAGGGATAGAAGGCAGAGGAGTTTAGCCTGAGGAAAGAAATTTACACAGAGGTAAGCTTGTGGCTTATTCACCTGTTCTTATTTTGTACACCTGCTGGTAACTTCATCATCATCATCATCATCATCATCATCATGATGCTGGCAGGAGTGGATACATACTTGCTGCCATAAGTCAAATAAGCTCTGAATAGGTAGTACCTAAATGTGTTTTATCATCCACTTTATGTTATAATTATTCTCACCCTACACAAAAGAAAATGAAATCTTGGTTAGATTAAGCTTCTTGCCTGAGCCTAGGTGTTACACTTTAAACTTTATGCTCTGAACCGCTGTACTTTGCTAGCTAGAATGATTTGCCCATATTAAGAGCTCAAATACTGGTTAGTAAGCATAATAATTTCATAAAAAGCAAAGCAAAGTCGTCCACTTTGATATTTATGATGCAGTTTAGTGAACATGCTTAAGGGCTTGTGTATGAGGAATCAAGATGAGAAATACTCAAAGAATAGAGAAAATTGTATTATGCATGTATAGTGGTAAAAAAGAATCCCTTCTAATATCTAACTTCTAGTTCATAGCACGATGTTTATACTAACACAGGCAACATCAGTGGAGCGTTCCCTTCTCCTTTGTGACAGAGCAATGTTGTTGATGCATAGAAAAAAAATTGACATTACCTGTACACTATAGATAAATGCATACTACAATTCCTTAGGAATAAAATCCTTTGGGATTTTTTTTTTCATTTTATTTGCCAACTGGTGTATATGAATCATTTAAGGCTAAGAATTATTGCTTGATTGGAGATACTATGTTTGAATTTTCTATAAATAACAATAAACAACATCTTCCAGTTTTAAAATGCCATATTGACAAATGAGTTATTATGCTAAAGAAAGTGATCAATGCCATGATGTGTCTCTAATCTAAAATAAATGAGAAATCGCTAAAGGAACTGGGAATAGATGAAACGAGGTAAGACTAGGTGGGAACTAGGTGACAACAGTTCTAAAATATTTAAGACATTGTCCTATGAAAAAAGGGCTAGGCTGTTCCAAACAGATGTTAGATCAGTGAGCCAGGCTTAAGTTCATAAAAGGATGAACATTTTAATGATTGGAACCTTTCAAAAAATAATATAGATAGCATTTTAAAATTATAAACTACCTGTCTCTGAATATTTCAGCAGAGGTTGAAGCTAAGAAGTTGAAAAAATAAATTCTAAGGGCCTTTACAGTGAGAAAATTCTATGATTCTATGGTTTTCTAATGCCTCAAAAATTTGAGTAGTTCATGCATTCCGCTCACCATGACACTTAATTGTATAAGGTTTTGAAAAGTCATCATTCAGGGTTTACTGTTTCCTTTGCCACACCCTATGAATTTTTTGTAAATATTATCTTCTCCGTCAAATTTGTAATATTCCTAAGTGAGATGCTTTTCTTCATAGGAAATTAAAGGAGGTTCAGACATTTTCAAACTAAGTTTTTATTAAACTATGTTATTAAGTTTAATTTACCAAAACATTTCAAACATAAAGGCGTGAGTTCCCATATAGCCTTTACTCAGCTTTCTCAAGTGTTCATATTTTACATAACCACAATACAGTCATGGAAGTCAGAAAATTTGCACTAATACCAATCTATTAACTGCCTTACAGACCATACTCGAATATTGCCTATTGTCTCTCAGCCTAGGTTCAAATAGCTCAGTTATGTGCTATATCTCCTTATTCTCCTTCAATCAAGAATAGGTCTTAGTCTTTCATGACCTTGAGTTTATGGAGAATCCTAGGTAGTTATTTTGTAGAATGTCCTTCAAATTGAGTTTGTTTGATGTGTTCTCAAGGTTAGACTGAGGTTATGCAATACTTGGCAGGAGCATCACAGAAATGATGTTATGCCCTGAGCAACATGGCAAAACCCCATCTCTACAAAAAAAAAAAAAA
>NW_016107337.1:7538371-7573513 GCF_001604975.1 Cebus imitator
AAAAAAAAAAAGGAAAACAAACAAAATTAGCTAGGTGTGGTGGCACACACCTGTAGTCCTAGCATCTTGGCATGAATTATATTCATTGCTACTCAAGTTGCCTAACTGCCCTGTCAGCAGACAGAATTAACATACACATATTAACAACTGTTTTTAATTTATTTATGTGCTTATATATGTGTGTATATTTGTGTATGTATACATATATATGTATATATATATATACACACACATATATATATATATACATATATATGTATACACACACACATATGATTATCAATTTATATATAAAAGTGTAAGTGCAAATTGATACCTGGATTCCAATCCAACTCAGGGTTTATTTTGCCCTTCTATCTCACTCTTTTTTTTATTTGTAACTTCTTTCTTTCTTTTCTTTTTTTAAACTTACACTTTAAGTTCTGGGATACATATGCAAAATGTGTAGATTTGTTATATAGGTGTACACTTGCCATGGTGGTTTGCTGCATCCATCAACCCGTCATCTACATGAGGTATTTCTCCTAATGCTATCCCTCCTCTTGTCCCTCACACCCTGACAGGCCCTGGTGTGTGATGTCCCCTCCCTGTGTCTAGGTGTTCTCATTTTTCAGCTCCCACTTAGGATTGAGAACATGGTGGTGTTTGGTTTTCTGTTCCTTTGTTAGTTTGCTGACAATGATGGTTTCCAGCTTCATCCATGTCCCTGCAAAAGTCATGAACTCATCATTCTTTATGGCTACATAGTATTCCATTGGTATATATGTGCCAAATTTTATCAAGTCTATCATTGATGGGCATTTGGGTTGTTTCCAAGTCTTTGCTATTGTGAACAGTGCTGCAATAAACGTATGTGTGCATATGTCTTTATAGTAGAATGATTTATAATCCTTTGGGTATATACCCAGTAATGGGATTGCTGGGTCAAATGGTATTTCTGGTTCTAAATCCTTGAGGAATAGTCACACTGTCTTCCAAAATGGCTGAACTAATTTAAATTATCACCGACAGTGTGAAAGCATTCCTATTTCTCCACATCCTCTCCAGTATCTGTTGTTTCCTGACTTTTTAATGATCTCAATTCTAATTGGTCAATTCTAATGATCTCATTGTGGTTTTGATTTGCATTTCTCTAACGGCCAGCGATGATGAGCTTTTTAAAAGTATGTTTGCTGCATAAATGTCTTCTTTTGAGAAGTGTCTGTTCATATTCCTCACTCACTTTTTGATGGGGTTGTTTTTTTCTTGTAAATTTAAGTTGATTATAGGTTCTCAATATTAGCCCTTTGTCAAATGGATAGATTGCAAAATTTTTCTCCCATTCTTTAGGTTTCCTGTTCACTCTGATGACAGTTTATTTTGTTGTGCAGAAGTTCTTTAGTTTACTTAGGTCCCATTTGTGAATTTTGGCTTTTGTTGCCATTGCTTTTGGTGTTTTAGTTATGAAGTCTTTGCCCATGCCTATGTCCTGAATGGTATTGCCTAGGTTTTCTTCTAGCGTTTTTTATGGTTTTAGGTCTTATGTTTAAATCTTTAATACATCTTGAATTGATATTTTAAAACTCTCAGTAAACTAGATATTGATGGAATATATCTCACAATAATAAGAGCTACTAATGACAGACCCACAGCCAATATCATACTGTATAGGTAAAAGCTGGAAGCATTCCCTTTGAAAACCAGCAAAAGACGAGGATGCCATCTCTTAACACTCCTATTCAACACCAGGGCAATCAGGCAAGAGAAAGAAATAAAGAGTATTCAAATAGGAAGAGAGGAAGTCAAGTTGTCTTTGTTTGCAGATGATATGATTGTATATATAGAAAACCCCATCATCTCAGCCCTACACCTCCTTAAGCTGATAAGCAACTTCAGCAAAGTCTCAGGATACAAAATCAATGTGCAAAAATTACAAGCATTTCTATATACCAATAATAGAGAAACAGAGAACCCAACCATGAGCGAACTCCCATTCACAATTGCTCCAAAGAGAATAAAATACCTGGGAACACAACTTACAAGGGATTTGAAAAACCTCTTCAAAGAAAACTACAAATCACTGCTCAAGGAAATAAGAGACAACACAAACAAATGGAAAAACATTCCATGCTGATGGATAGGAAGAATTAATATTGTGAAAATGGCCATACTGACCAATGTCATGTATAGATTCAGTGTTATCCCCATCAAGCTACCATTGGCTTTCTTCACAGAATTAGAAAAAAACTACTTTAAATTTCATATGGAACCAAAAAAGAGCCCATATAGCCAAGACAATCCTAATCAAAAAGAACAAAGCCAAAAGCATCACACCACCTGACTTCAAACTATACTACAAGGCTACAGTAACCAAAACAGCATGGTACTGGTACCAAACACATATATAGACCAAAGGAACAGAACAGAGGCTTCAGGAATAACACCACACATCTATCACCATCTGATATTTGACAAACCTGACAAAAACAAGCAATGGGGAAAGGATTCTCTATTTCATAAATAATGTTGGGAAAACTGTCTAGCCATATGCAGAAAAGTAAACCTGGACTCCTTCCCTACACCTTATACTTCTTTCTTTAATAGTGAGAAACCAGATTCTCACTATCCACATTCTTATTTACTTATTTGTTCAGTCCTAGAATACACATAAGAATTTTGTGAACTATGAAAAATAATTAATAAGTTGATATGGTTTGGCTCTGTGTTCCCATCGAAATCACATGTTGAATTGTAATACTCAGTGTTGGGGAGGGTTCTGGAGGGAGGTGATTGGATCATGGGGGCAGATTTCTCCCTTGCCGTTCTTGTGATAGTGAGTGAGTTTTCATGAGATCTTGTTGTTTAAAGGTGTGTAGCACTTCCCTGCTCTCTCTCCTGCCACCCTGTGAAGAAGTGCTTTCTTCCTCATCAACCTTCTGCCATGATTGGAAGTTTCCTGAGTCCTCCCAAGCATGCTTCCTCTACAGCCTGCGGAACTATGAGTCAATTAATCCTCTTTACTTCAAAAATTATCCAGTCTCAGGTAATTCTTTATAGCAGTATGAAAATGAACTAACACACAAGTACAGTATTTGTGTAGAGTTCTTTTTGTCTTTCCCCTCACAGTATGTGTAAGCTCAACAGTGTATGGTTAAGATACTCTTTCCTAAAGTTTTAGTTTAGTTGTTCTCCACTTTCTTTAGTGTAATTTTGTTATTTGTTTTCAATAAAGTTAGGCTTATTTGTCACGGTTTGTGTTCCATTTTGAGATCTTTCTAAATCCTGCTTGATTTAAAATATTTATTTACCTAGAAATGTAAGATTTTTCCATTGTTTTAATATCAGGATTTTACAAGAAGATATACTCCTAGAAATGTCATTCCTTCTACTCCATTCCCATTCTACTGTTCTTTCTGACCAGTTTCTATCTGCTTCCTATAGATAATCAATTGCACTAATTTCTGGTTTATCATTTCTACATTTCCTTTAGCACAAATCAGTATATATATGTATATTTTCTTACATTTTCTTTTTTGTTACGTGGGAGGTGACATATTTGCAGATACTCATTTATACTTTCCCTTTAAGATACTGTGGCAATCACTCTATATCAGTTGATATTCTGCAAATCTTTTCTCTCTCAATGAATGACATGACAATTTGTATACTGACTCAAAGCAAAACCTAGGAATAAGCCTTTATTCTTTACTTTTCTTCATTTTTAACACAGAATACATCAGTGAGTTTTCTATAATCTACATCCAAGTGTATATATGTTATATATAATATATATTTTTATTTCTTTTCATTTTTATAGTCATCATCTTAGTCTATGCCATTATAATTTCTCCCTTGTTATACTTTGAGGAATTTTTATGTAATTTACCCTACAAATCTGATCATTTCAACTATTTTTTCAAAACTGTTTAGTGACTTTCACTTGCATCTAAAATAAAATCAAAATCCTTAGCCTTGTAGATTTTAGCCCCTAGCACAGTCCTCCCAAATGCATCTTGTCTGCACTTCCTTCATGCGGGTATTCGATTGTTTACCCAGATATGCTATAATATTTTCCATTGCAGGGCTTCTTAGTAGCTAGTTTTTTTTCATGTAATCTTCTTATTCCTCCTCTTTATCTGACTTGCTTCTTATTCTTTTGTTTCAGCTTTAATGTCACCTTGTCCTAAAGACCTTTTCTGCCACCTTTTCTAAAATAGGTTCTCATCCCTTCAGTCATTCTTTAATCAGTTTGTGTCCTTCACAGCAGCTCATATAAGTAATAAAAGGTAGATTTTTTAGATTGGTATGTAATTGTTGTACACAACTTTGGGGTATATGTGATATTTTGATACCTGTGTATGATATACAATGATCAAATCAGAGGAAGTGGGATATCTGTCACCTCAAACATTTAACTTTTATTCATGTCAGGACATTACAATTCTTCACCTCTAGCTATTTTGAAATATACAATAAATCATTAACTATAATTTTTCTTCTATATTACTAAATACTGGAATGTATTTCTCTAACTGTATTTTTGTATTCCTTAACCAACTTATTTTTATTCCTTCGTTTACTGTTCCCTTCCCAGATGCTGGTAAACACCATTCTTACTCTCTACCTCCATGATACCATTTTATTAGCTCCCACATTTGAGTAAGAACATACAATATTTGTCTTTCTGTACCTGGCTTATTTTACTTAACATAATGTCCTCCAATTATATCCAGGTTGTTGCAAATGACATAATTTCATCATTTTTAATGACAGAATGGTATTCCATTGTGTAGATATGCCACATTTTCTTTATTCATTCATTTATTAATGGCCACTTAAGTTGATTCCATACCTTGACTATTGTGAGTATCATGCTGCAATAAACATGAGTGTGCAGGTATCTCTTTAATATGCTGGCCTCCTTTCTTTTGGATCTAAGCCCAGCGGTGAAATTGCAAAATTGCTGGATCATATTGTAGTTTTATTTTTACTTTTTTGAGAAATCTCCATAATGTCTTCCGTAATGGCTCTACTACTTCAATAAAGTGTAGACTGATAGATACTTTTTTTATATCAAAATTTAGCAAGAGTTTTATTAAAGTGATATTAACAAAAGCATTAAATTTCCTGAACTGTTCATTAACTTGAGGAGGAAATACCATCATGTATCTTTTGTTTTCCACATTAAAGTGAGCTCAGGTTCCTATTTGCCAGATTGTATATGTCAATATTCCCCTCTTGTGGAAACCTTCTTTCCTAAATGATCTTAAAACTCTGGAGTTTATGCATTTCAAGAGGGTAGCAGGCCAACATTTGCTTGAGTGTGACAAGGATGGACTCTGATCAGGTCCTTCCTGTCACTGCTCATTGATGCCACATTGGTGGCTGCAGACAGAGTCTTACACATCAATTAGATAACGCTATCAACTGATCCAGACCCCACTGTTGATCCAGATCTTTGTGCACCACATTGAGCTTCCAGAGTTTTGCTTAACTCTTATTGAATGATCAGGATTCACTGAACTTCCAGAAAAGCATTGCGATTCTTACTGTTCACATAATTTATTCTCACAGATAACCATTGTCCGTTGCTCAACCAACCGACGGCATTAGAACTCTTTAGGCATTTGCTCCTGTGGATCAAGAACCACTGACTATTTTATTTTCCTTAGGATCTACACCACCAGTACTTAGAAAACTTTGTTATTTGACATTTGAAACACATCTTCATGAGGGCTCATAACTAGATCGTATCCAGGAGTTATTAAAAATCATCTCTAAAAGTGATTTTTAACATAGAAATTTTAAAAATTACATCTAGTAATATCCTGAAAATAAAATAAAATAATAATTATGATTAAAATATATATATAAGTATATAAAACTTTAATATCTATAAATATAAACATACATTTATAATGTATAAGTATGTACGTATTTATGTAAATGTATGTTTATGTTTACATACAAATATAAATGATACATTGGCAATAACAACACATATTGTGGATATTGAGGTAATTAATATTTACTAAAGTTTCTAAATGAACACACTTTACATTCATACATTTTCTAACATAGACATAATTTCCTCAATTGAAATACTATAAGTTTTAAATACTCTCAGTTTGATTCATAACAAAAGGAACGTGGTATTTAATTGTACTGGAGATCACTGGTTTTCCAGCACTTACTATTTGACCAAGCGCAAACTTGGATCTTGTCTTTTCTTGCAAGTTGTATTTCATATTTGTAAGCATAGGTGTGTGTGTGTGCGCACACACACACACACACACACACCCATGATCCAGGAATGTTAATTGTTTAGTCTTTATTTTTCCTTTAATTCTAGCTTGAGAAAGTTAGGAAACAAAGTCAAACCAAGAAAAAAATTAAACTTTAAAAATATATTTGGAGACAGGCACGGTGGCTCACGTCTGTAATCCCAGCACTTTGTGAGACCAAGGTGGGCAGATCGCCAGGTCAGGAGTTTGAGACCAACCTGGACAACATGGTGAAACACTGTCTCTACTAAAAACACAAAAATTAGTTGGGCATGGTAGCACATTTCTGTAATCCCAGCTACTAGGGAGGTTGAGGCAGGAGAATCGCTTGAACCCTGGGAGGTGGAGGTTGTGGTGAGCCAAGAAATCACCACTGCACTCCAGCCTGGGCAACAAGAGCAAAACTCCACCCCAAAAAACAAAGATTAAAAAATGTATTTGAATGGTATTATTTTTCTCTGGAACATGCCTCTAAAGTAGTATTGTCATTAATGTCAGTACATATTAGACTTTTTTTCCCTGGAATATGAATACATGGTGATGTAGTCACACTAGAAATTGGAATCCAAGCTTTCATATTCAAATTCTATCTTTAATCAACTGCAGTATACTGATTTAATCATAGTGATTAAAAGCATGGGAATCAGAATAAGAGACATCTGGGTTGAGTGTAACTTTTCTCCTTACAAGGTAACCTTAGGTGAATCATTTTATCTCTATGCCTCAATTTCTTCATTTATAAAATGGACATGATAAGAATATTAATATTCAGGTTTAATGAATGAAAAGTAAGTGCTGAGTATGCTTCAGGCAATTAGGAAAGTTAACTAGTTAACATTAGTTGGTATTATAATTACATTTTGTTTGCGTGTATGCACATTTTCATGATTTTGTTGTTATAAATTGTAAAAGTATATTTTCCCTTATAGGTGAGTTTTAAGATGTTAATAAGGCAATTTAAGATGGCTTGATATTATTTTTCAATGCCTAGTGCCAATACATGCCTTAGATTCATCATCATGACTAAAAAACCTGTTAGTAAAACTGTCAAGTAAGTTGCCAAAACATTTTTTTTAACTGCCATTTATTGAAGGTGAAGTCCTAAGAAGGCTTTCTGATGCAGTAAGGCATTTACATTTTTTACTGTTTAAGAACTAATACCATCACTGTTCTATTTTTGTTATTAAAGACTAACCTTCTCCATTTACTTTTTAAAGTACATATATTGAATTTCCTGGAATGAGACAAATATATTTTGGTCTGAAAAAGTGTAGAGAGGCTCAATGCTGATGAAGAGAGGAAGATAAAGAAGAATAGGGGAAGCAGTATTCTTTCCTCCTTCACAAGAGGGGCAGGATATCAGAGCTCTCCATACAGAAACTGAAGCATGCCTTTCTTTCTGAGATTTGAAAGGGAGAGGTGCCCTACATTTAAATATCTAGAGTATATCTTCCATTTAAAAATGAACACAGCTAATCAACTAGAGAGGAAGAAGAGGGTAAAATAGCCTGTGAACAAGTCCTTTTTGTGGGGTTAAGTGAAAATAATTATAATGAATACCACATATCTAATGAGTTTAAGAATTCCCCTTGGAAAACCTGGTCTGTCCTTTATGTAAAAAAAGTAGAGAGACCGGGGGGTTATTTGCAGGTAGTAGGGCAGGTCTACTATCTGCCTAAGTCATGCTCATTTAATGGTCCTATTCAAAGTCTATCATAATTTTTCATACATAAGTACCATAAATAGTTATATATGTATACAGTGTCAACAAGGAATCCAATTCACACTTCTTCGATTAGCCCCCCAACATATCTCCCTTCGTCCCTTTCCAAATACTGAGTGATGAGTTACTTTTAATTTTTGATTAAAGGAAAAATTAATTGTGAATAGCACAATATTCTTGAGCTACTTAGAGGAGTATTAGAAAATCAGAATCTAAGTTCATGTTTGCTTGACATTCTTCATAAAATTAACATCATTTATTACTAAAATTTCTATTTTATAAATTTTGACTGGGTTTATTTAACTAGGTTATATTAATGATTTTATAATTTAAAAAATCAAAATTTGATGTTCTTTCCTGTTATTGGCAAATATTTGATTTAAAAAATGTCTCTCTTAGCAATAGTTTATTTTACACATATAGGTCTTTTGAAATTATATGTGAAGCAATTAATGCCATTAGGTTTAATGCCATTTTTTAGTAAAAGTGTTTGTTTCAGATCATCACCATTATGCTTAAAAGCAAGGACCCTTTTTGTTATATTTCAGGAGACTGTGTAGAAAGTTTCCATGGGATTGATAAATATTCCCCAAAAAACAAGGAGCCTTGGAATCTACTTTCATAAGAAGCATTTCCCATCATTGTCACTCACGGCCACCTCATTGCTGAACCTGGTAGTCAGTACTCAGAACTCACTTTCCAACCTGTTATGAATATTTGGTACAGTCACTTTCTCCCTCCTTGAAGCACTTGCTACCTATAGCTTCGATGCCTCTCTCTTAGTTTCCCTCTGACTTCACTAATCACGTCATCTGGGGCTCCTATAATAGATAGTTCTCTTACAAACATTAGACCTCTTTACCTAGAAGCCCTGCCCTATGTAACTCACATAGTGTTTTGAAAAGTCCGTGATATTCGTTATGCTGTGGCAAAGTTGTTAGTAAAACTATCGCTTCCCACATTTTAAAGGATAGCAACGGACTTATTTAACTCTTATTCCCTATATGGAAGGAAATCTTCAGAATGCTGTTGTCTTGCTGTTTCTTATTGCTTTCAACGAATTCTTCAGTAGTGAGATGACTCAGGCTAGAGCTAGATGATGCAAACGGAGATGAAAGGGAATATTGCTTAGATAAAAGGAGGTGCTATCTGCTGCAGACTGTAACTGAAACTGATTGAGAGTATGGTAAGTCAGGACCGTGCAGGGCACAAAAATCTGACTGTTTTGCTATGTGAAATGGAAGCAGTTACATGTCATGGCTGGAAAGCAGTAGTCTTTGTAGGAAAGATCAGCATGGCCTAAAGACTTTTTCAAGCGTTTTCCCTTAAATGTTAAGGGAAGACAATGGGAGCGAGTTCAGCAGCAAAGATCAGATTAAGGATAGTACTTTACCACTGTTGTCAGTCTTCACCTGTGCAGGTGCTTTACTTCCTCTTAACTTTACTTCTGATTCCAGCCTCTGTTACAGTGAAAATTTCTGTGAAAGATTTAATTTACTTTGCCTGATAATACCTGTATTAGGGTTTCCAAGGAAACAAAACCAATATGATATACATCTATATTTATCTGTAGATCTATCTTTGCTTCCTTCCCTATTCAATTTCTAATCCCTCATGCTTGGACTTTGCAAACAGATTCCCAAACAAGCTACTTCAACATAAGAAAAATCCTGGGACTCTGTGTTGTGTGTAGGGAAGACCTAAGCTAAAACAATAGTCAAAATTATACTTTCAGAGAACCTCAAGAAAGTTGAGATGGAGTGGAATAAGCACAATACTGAGGCCAGTATGTGTCCTGAGGTTGAAAAAGTTGTGGCTAGATGAGAACTTTGTCTGTGGTAATTTGCACATGGAGTTAACTGGAAACAAATCTCAGCTCTATCAAGGGTTCAAGGAACTTGCTTGACAATGACACTACAAGCCTGCCTTAAGACAATGTTTGATTCCTAAACCTGCACCAGCAGTAAGTGGCCTGTAAAAGCCCCTAAGAATACTATTCTTTTTAAAGTGCGTGTCAAACATGGCTGTGGAAGATGATGGACAGTTATCTGCAGAAAGTAGAATCAGCAGCTGCCAAGTGGCTAATAAAGAAATTGATTCTACTTGCAGAAAGGAACATGTTTGCTACTGCTGTCCAGTGGGATGTACAAATTGCCATGACACCTTTCTAAATATGAGCGCTTATCCTGTATTTGTTTTGGGAGCAGATAAGTTGAATTTATAGATTACTTATCCACACAAAGCTACATTTACAGAAGGAAGAATCACTATGGGATCCTGGATTTCTTGCTGGATGCACTAAAGTGATGAGGCTTGGTGCTTGTCTGTCTTAGGAAGAGAGCAAAAATGTTTTTATTGTATGAAAATCGATGCACATTGATAATTGAATGAGAAAAGGAGCAGACTGACTAAGACTAATGGTTTCCCCACAGTATCTAATATCTTATTATAATTTAATGGAATTTGTAATTTTTACCCAGACACAAAAATACTCAGGATAAAGATAATTCCCTTTGCCTCCCCTCTTAAGTTATCATCTCCCTATCCCTATGTTCTGGACACTAGTGCATGAGCAGAAGTGATTTGTGGAAGGCCTGGATCATGTCCCAAAGGGAGGAACGGGTCCTTTTCTCCCCATTTTCTCCATCCTGGTATATTCAATATGGATTTGAAAGCTGGAGAGTAATCTTAGATTATGAGTATTAGAATCACATCCTAAAGAGTGGATTAAAAAGCTGAAGTTGACTCTGTCTTATTTAACACCATAATCAATGTACTACTAGTCTCAAACTGTCTACATCTAAATGCTTAAGTGAGAGAGAAAAGAAGTTTATCTTTGGAAACAATGAGCTGTTTTGTTTTTTTAATATTCATTGTATGATGCCTAAAATTACTAACACGTCTTAAGACAGTACTGTCCAATGTGAAATAAATGTTTATCTGAAGGGGTCTTCTGGAGTAAAGACGCTGCCATCTTAAGAGAGATTTTTTTTTCTCTCCCTGTGAATATTATCATAACTGGATTAATGCTTGGAACTGCTCCCATCTTGCTCCAGCCTGTTGGCTACATCAAGCAGAGTCCTGTCAGAAAAATAGAAGCAACCCTGGGTATTTCAAGCAGACAAGGATTTAATGCAGAAAATTATAAAGCCATTGGAAGGGCTGGAGTAAGAAGGAAGTAAGGCTGGAAAATTAAAAATGAAAAAAATAAAAAAATACAGACACCTATTATAATGCTGTAAAACCTTTGGGCTGAAGCCCTTGACCCTACACTGGCTGGCCATCTGCAAAAGGTAGTGCTAGTGCCACAGAACAGGGGCGCAAGAGCCTGCACCTCTCACTCTGCTGCTGAAAGCCCCACAAATGCCAATAATGCCTGATATTTTCTGTATTGGCCTGCAGTCATCCACTGTTACTCACTGAGGCTGTTGCAGCAAAAACACATTGTCAGGGAAAAATAAAATGGCTCAATGATGTCTTAAAAATGCAGTTTAGAGTTTCTCATGCTGTATGGCTTAGAGAAGAGTGCCAAAAGTTAGAATGGAGCTGAAAGTCAACAGACAAATAACTGGTTCAGCATCAGAAGAAATGGAAAGAACTATGTTTTTTGATGACATCATTAATCCAATGTATCAACCAACTCAGGAGCCTACGATAGTTTTGCATTTTCTCTTAAGTGAAATAATTAATTTCATTATAATTTCAGACTGTTTGGCTGGGCATGATGACTCATGTTTGTAATCTCAGCACTTTGGGAGCCTGAGGAAGGCAGATCACTTGAGTTCAGGAGTTTGAGACCAGCCTGGCAAACATAGTGCAAGCCTGTCCTTACTAAAAATTCAAAAATTAGCTTGGCGTAGGGGTGCATGGTTGTAATTCCAGCTACTCAGGAGAATGAGGCAGAAGAAAAGCTTGAACCCAGGAGGCCGAGGTTGCAGTGAGGCAAGAGCGTGTCACTGCACTTGCCTGGGCGACAGAGTGAGTGAGACTCCATCTCAAAAAGAAAAAAAGACTTTTAGAGTTGAGGTTTCTGTGACTTGCAGCTAAAACCACAGTAAATTTCATATATAAAGAAATCAAAATATGTGGTTATTTTGACTACAAAATTTTTCATAATGTTTTCTGATGATATGATGCATTTTTCACATCATTAAAATTTTATTTCAATATAAAACAAAAGAAAATAAAACAGTATTATTGTAGATAATTTAATCTTTATCATTTTCCATCTAGCTTTCTTTTCTTTATTGTACTATTTCAAAATATGCTTATTTATGTAAATATAAATATTTGCCTTCATTGTGAATATTTTAATATCAGGCTTTATTCATAGCTATTCTGATAGGAAGGCACAATTTCATTTAGATATATAAGTGCATTTAGCTTCGAGCATCAAGAGTATCTTTAGATTTTTACCTAGCATAACCTACTTCCTATGTTAAATCAGAATATAAATCACAGAGACCAATTCTTTATGTTTAAAAGCTTGTCAATAGAGCAGAAAAGCATAAATGCATTTGTCAATGAATCCTTTGCAGTACACATGATTTACATCCCGAAGCAATATGGGAATTTGTTACTGTTGACAAATGGTTGAATAAAATCTGTTTATTATTTTCTTGCCAAATTTGCTAGACTAGCAAAGTTAAAAAAGAAGAAAAAAACTATAATTTTACATATCTTTATTGATTAAAAGGAGAGTTTACATATTTTGTCAAACATCTTATATGCTGATTATCAGTGGTTTTGCCATAATTTAAATTCTTTTTACTTACCTTATAAAATAGGTTGACAAAATTATATTACCTTTATGATAAATAATCATAAAGACATATAGAGGTAAGTAATATACCCACAAAGACGAAGATATTCAGTATTAGTATGATTTTGCTGATATTAATTTTCCTCAGATGTGTTGTAGTGTAGAGATACATGGCGTTTATTGTTTAGGTATAAATTTTTTTCAAGAGAAACATTTAAAACATGTAGATGTCAAAAAATTATCAAAATGTATTTATAGATTAAAAAGAGGAAAAGAATGTAAAGAATTAAGATATCAGTATTGAACATTTTTTTAAAAAGTCTTTTACATTTTAAATGATAGCAAGTAGAAATTGTATTACAATTTATAACAAAGACTTACATAATAACTATATTTGTGCTTTTCTTATAAGGACAATTTTATAGGAAATATCTGTCAAAGCACACTTTTTGGAAATACAGTGTTTGGTGGATTTATCTATTTACAGGTTTTTGTAATAATAAATAATTTTATTTCACAATGAGTATCCTGATATTAATTTTTTTAAAATAAGGGCAATACTAAAACTTAGAACATTTCCTTCAGTGTATTGATCCTAAGAACTTGTTAAGGAGTTCTCAGAGATCTATATATTTTCAACTTATTTTATTTAACTCTCAGCCTGCATTGGATTACTCATCTCTTTTTGAAGTACTTTATATAATTTTTAAAGAATTTACAAGTATTCTATTCTATGTTCCAAACACACTGTATATTGCATTTGGGCTTATGAGTATATTGGGAAGACACTTTTCAAGTAAGAAGCCAAAGACTTTGAAAGGAGATCTATTTCTTTTTCTTGCCTGGTGACCTCGGCCAGAACTTCCAGTATTATGTTGAATAGGAGTGGTGAGAGAGGGCATCTTTGTCTTGTGCCAGTTTTCAAAGGGAATGCTTCCAGTTTTTGCCCATTCAGTATGATATTGGCTGTGCGTTTGTCATAAATATCTCTTATTGTATTGAGATATATTCCACAGATACCTAGTTTATTGAGAGTTTTTAGCATAAAGGACTTGAATTTTGCAGAAGGCCTTCTCTGCATCTATTGAGATAATCATGTGGTTTTTGTCTTTGGTTCTGTTTATGTAATGGATTACGTTTACAGATTTGTGTATGTTGAACCAGCCTTACATCCCAGGGATTAAGCCAACTTGATCATGATGGATAAGCTTGTTGATGTGCTGCTGGATTGGGCTTGCAAGTATTTTATTGAGGGTTTTTGCATCAATGTTCATCATAGATATTAGCCTGAAATTTTCTTTTTTAGTTGTGTCTCTGCCAGGGTTTGGTATCAGGATGATGTTGGTCTCATAAAATGAGTTAGGGAGGACTCCCTCTTTTTGTATTGTTTGGAATAGTTTCAGAAGGAATAGTACCAGCTCCTCTTTGTACCTCTGGTAGAATTCATACATGCACAATAGTAAAGACTTGGAACCAATCCAAATGCCCATCAAAGATAGACTGAATAAAGAAAATATGGCACATAGACACCATGGAATACTATGCAGCCACGAAAAAAGGATAAGTTCATGTCCTTTCCAGGGACATGGATAAAGCTGGAAACCATCATTCTCAGCAAACTGACACAAGAACAGAAAACCAAACACTGCATGTTCTCACTCATAAGTGGGTGTTGAACAATGAGAACACATGGACACAGGGAGGGGAACATCAAACACCGGGGCCTGTTGGGGTGGGAGTGAGAGGAGGAATTGCAGGAGGTTGGGGGATAGCATAGCAATAGCATTAGGAGAAATAACTAATGTAGATGATGGGGTGATGTGTGCAGCAAACCACCATGACACATGTATACCTATGTAACAAACCTGCACATTCTGCACTGGTACCCCAGGACTTAAAGTATAATTAAAAAAGAAAGGAGATCTGTTTGTCTGTCGATTTTAAAAGATGTGTGTCTTATAATATGAATTTATTATGTTTTTGCTTATTTTGAACATTTTAGTGTGATAAAATGCAAATAACATAAAACTTATTTTGATCATTTTTAAATGTATACTTTGATAGCATTAAATACATTCAAAATGTTGAGCAACCATCACAATTACCATTTCCAAAATTTTTCATCATCCCACATAATAACTCTGTACCCATTAAGTAATAACTCTCCTATTCTTCCTCCTCCCAGGTCCTTGTAACCAATATTTTTTGTCTCTATGAATGTGCCTATTCTAAATATTTTATTTAATTACAAAGTATTTGTCCTTTTGTGTTTGATTTCTTTCACTTAGCATATTTCATGTTCTCAAGGTTTATTAATGGTGCAGCACATATCAGAACTGATTTATTTTTATGTCAGAATAATATTCCATCATATTTCCATGCTACATTTTGTTTATCCATTCATCTGTTGATGGACACTTGGGTTGTTTCTACCTTCAGTTATTGTGAGTAATGGTGCAAAACATTGATATAAAAATATCTGTTTGAGTCCTCGTTTGCAATTCTTTGGTGTATAGTTTAAGAGTAGAATTGCTGTGTCAAATAGTTATTCCATGTTTTGCTTGTTGAAGAACTGCTAAACTCTTTTCCACAGTGGCTGCACCATTTTACATTTCTGATAGCATAATATGAGGATTCCAATTCCTCTACCTCCTAGCCAATACTTGCTGTTTTCCTTTTCATATTTTATTATACCCATGCTGTTAGGTGTAAAGTGGTATCTTATTGTGGCGTTTATTTGCATTTACCTAAACATTAATAATGCTGTTTATCTTTTCATCTGTTTACTGCCATTTATATTTTCTTCGGAGTTAAAATATTTTAAGTTATTTGCCCATTTTTAATTTTTTTTTAATCTTTTTGTTGTTGAATTATAGAAGTTCTTTATATGTTTTGGACATTGAACCTCATCAGATGAATGACATCAAATATTTTCTCCCATGTTGTAGGCTGCATTTGTACATTCTTAGTAATGTCCTTTGCTGAACAAAAGTTTTTAATGTTCATGAAGTCAGGTTCACATATTTCTTTCTTTGGTTGATTGTGTTTTTGGGGCAAGAAGTTATTGCCAAAGTTATTGCCAAGTCCTAGGTCATAAAAATTTATCCCTACATATTTTAAAGAATTTTATGGTTTTAGCTTTTATGTTTGGGCTCAAAACCTAGGCCAGAAAAACAGTGGACACTGATAACAGAATTACTACAAACTGAACAAACATTTCAGTTTTGAGCAGCTTGCATAATTTTGTATGTGGTATAAGTTATGAGTACAATTAGAATTTTCAGTACAATGTTAAATAACAGTGGCAAAAGTGGACATCCTTGCCTTCTTCCTTATCTAAGGAGGGAAGCTTTCAGTCTTTTACCATTGTGTATTACCTTGGCTATGTAGTTTTCGTGTCATGTTGAAGACGGTCCTTTCTACGCCAAGTTTTCTGGTTTTTGTTTTAATTATGAAAGAATGTAGTATTCTGCCAATTTCTTTTCTGCATCAATTGAAATTATCATATTAGAAAGCAGGGTGTCTTTCCTGCTTTCTAATAATGTGGTACATTGCATTGTTTTTTAGGTTGAACCACTCTTGCATTCCTAAAATAAATCTCTCGTTGCAGGTCTTAGACGGTCACAAACACAATAATGCCTTGACTTTATTGTCAAAACATTATTGTTCCATGCAACTAAAGGTTGTTCATACAGTTCGCAGTATCTTTGAGCAATGTCCACTGTTTTTCTGGCCTGAGTTTTAAATTAGGTGATACAGAGATGAACACTTTGCATCAGCTCTTTATGTAGCCCCATTCAAATTAGAGCAGACACACACAATCATTTGTGAATCAGGTCTGCTCTGCTCCTTCTAGAGGGTAGGCTGAGGGGAAGGAGAGGATCAGGAAAAAATAACTAATGGATACTATACCTTGGTGACTAAATAATTGTGCAACAAACCCCCATAACACATATTTGCCTATGTAACAAACCTGCACATCTTGCACATGTACCCCTGAACTAAGCTACAAATAAATAAATGAATATCTTTTCCTCTAGAAAGCTTAATATGAGTTCCTAGACTTGGCTGATTAGCCTATATATAAGCTCCCATGGTTTTCTTGTATATACCTATTATAACACTTATCTTAACACTGTAATGATTTTTTTTTTAAATCTCCTTTATTCTGTGAAGGTAGAGGCCATGTCTGTCTTATTTACTGTCTAACTGCTATACCTAGTATGGTTTCCAGCACATGGGAGGTATTCAGAAATACTGTAGAATAATTGAGTGGTTGCTATAAATGGAGTCCATTTTCTTGTTGGCAATTTTCATGTATATATGTATGTATATGTGTGTGTGTTGGAGGCAGTGTGGGCGCATACGACTGAAAACAAAGGAGGGAGCACTGGGGCTTTCTTATCTGCTCGCCCAGATGTGGGGCAGAAAGGGAAGAGGAAGTGGTGGGTTTCAAAAGCTGTCAGCAGTCAAATGTAAAACATGAAGTCAAATGCTGTATTTCATACACTTCTTTTTTGATGACTATTTTAATATATATCTAGATCCTCAATTGACCTAAGGTACTACAATGGCAAATACCATTTTCCTGATTATTTCTGAGTACCAAGCACTAATTGTAGTGGGTGACATCAACTAGACAGTCAATAATGTCAATTAATAAATGAAGCCACAATTTAGTAGTTGAGATACACACATTTTAATAGCTGAAATGATTCAGAAGCAATTTTAAAGCCGTTACATGGAGAGTAATCGAGAAACTCCATGGCAGATGAAGCTTTCCATTTTCAAAAAAGAATACTGTGGGATTGCATGGAATATATGTACATAGACATATACACACATACAGTGGTCTTCCCTTAAATGGCAAAATCAAAAAGTAAACAATTCATAAGTTTCAAATTGCACAGCTTTCTGAATATGATGTCAAAGTCTCACACCATCCTGCCATCCTGCTCTGTCGCATGTGGGACATGTGCCTCCATGCTGCATACACAATCTGCCTGTAACTTAGTAGCCCTCCTGATTATCAGATAGACTGTTGCGGGATCACGGTATTTGTAATCAAGTAACTCTTATTTTACTTAATAATTGCCCCAAAGCACAAGATTAGTCACGCTGAAAATTTGTATACACCAAAGAGAACCCATAAAAGTGCTTCTTTTAACTCAAAAGGTAAAATTTCTAAATTTAATAAGGAAAATAATAACTTTATGGTGAAGTTGCTAAGGTCTGCGGTAAGAATCAATCTTCTAGCCATGAAATTGTAAGGAAGGAAAAACAGATTTGCACATAGTATATAGAGGGTTTGGCACTATCTGTGGTTTCAGGCGTCTACTGGGGCCTTGGAACATATCCCCTGCAGATGAGAGGAAATTACTGTACATGTTAAGAGCTTTCTTTAGTATGGGGGAGAGGAAACTCAGAGAGAAACTGTGCTGACTTGAGAATAGGGAGACTTGAGGTCTGATTCTATTTCTGTCACATAGTTGGGCGAGTCCTTAACAAGCTATTTAATTTCTTGGCTGCGATTTAGCCATTTATAAAATAAAAGGCTTGTGATTAATGGTCTCTAAAATGTTTTGAAATTCTCAATTCCTATGAATTTGTCTGGATATTGGGTTTTTACCCTCACTTGTAATGGAAGAAATAGAAGAATCTTGGACTCTTTAGGTCTAGTGTCAATGTTTTTACTGCATTCAGATATAAGTGGTTCTTATCTACTGATCCATGTTGAGGCTGCCTCATGGGAAGAGAGGTTGCAATGATTTATGAACTTATCCTGTCTGGGCAGATTTACCATGGAGTATTTTATTGATTTTTTTTTTTTTTCAATTCAGCAAACCTGCTAAAGTTGGTTATTGACCACTCATGGGTTGAAAACAGAGACTAAAAGGAATACAAAATTAGAATGAATAGGTCTACATGAAAAAGAGACAAACTTCATTAAAAAGATCTCACTTCAAATTTCTTGACATATTAAAAAAGTGCAAGTTGAATATGCATCCATACATACACTTGTGCACATGCACACAAATTATAAAATAGAGCTCTGCAAAATTTCACAAAACATCAAGACCCTAGAAACTTGACATGTCCCCTTCTTATCATTACTTTCCCATAAAGAGTAGCTAATACTATAGCCAATGTGTTCGTATTAAAAGTTAATTTACCTCTATTAAAATATACTTAAATTGTTATTAATTTCTTTTAAAAATGGCATACTTAGCAGGTACCAACACAGTTTTCCTTTTTTGAAATGTGAATCTACTTTTCAGATTTACCTTATTAGTTTTGTGTTTATTATGTCTGTCATCTACATAATTTTATTATTACTCAATGCGATGTGCAAAGTTGACTACCAAGTTCCACACTCACTCTGTAGCATAGCGGTAGTTATACAATTTTTGAACGCACATGACTAAAGCAAATTTCTGAGACCTGCCTCTGGATTCCAGTACCTATGACCGTTCTCTTCCCTATGTGATATAATCATTATTGACCACAATAGGGCACTTTATATGTAGATCACTGGGTTATTTTTGGGCCTGCTGTTAAAACTAAAATATAATCCGGAAAGCTATTAAAATAACTCATAATCTTGAATTAAGCCTTAATTCATCTTCAGATATTTGGGCTTAAATGAGGCACAGCCAGTAATTTTTGATAAGTTTACATATATATTGCCAAATGGTATGTCACAGCTGGGTCTCATGGCTGGCCATAGAGATACACAAAATTCAGAGGTAAAGGCTCAGTAGGGTGCTGTGAGATCCAGGAAGTGGGGCAACAGTTGGTTGGGAGTGATACTGAAAAATAGAATATGAACAAAGAATATGGATTGGAAAGGCAAGAAAAACAAAGTTCATCTCTGATTCAGTTTATCTACAGTCAATCATGCTGTTTAGTGACCTTAAATCTCCATATCGTGTACAATAGTTTTATAGAGACAATCCCCTGCAGAGTCTATTCAAACCAGCAACTCAGTAAACAAGGTACAATTGCAGGGATTTTCTTTTTGTCTGTTCTAAGGTTTTGTTATTGTCTTGATGATTGGAATTCATGCTGTTTCTGCATATATTGAAGACACAGAGATGTGTGTCTGGAATGTATTAAAGGAAAAGGAGAAACAATGAGGAACAAACAGAAAGTGAGAGAAATGACATGCTGTGACATGCCCAGTAGAGTCAGGAGGAAAACAAGGAAATAGGAAGAGAAAGCTGAATGACTAGAGCGTCTTTTACAAAGGGGCAAGCACACTGACAATAAAGAAATTTAGCTGGTCTTTGTGGACCATTTACATTTCCAGGACAGGGAAGTGCTATTTGAAATAAAGGCAATCCGGTTAGGTGGTGGAATGCATTTTGTGTCCCAGTTGTGGCTGTAGTGGTCAGCTTTCAGAAGAACTATTTAAAGGTGTGGGCCATTTCAATGTCACTATTAATCCCACAAAAGGTTGTTCTTGTCAATGAAAATGGGTCACATATGTCCATCTGTAACCACTTGAATAGACACCAAGCAAAGTACAGTAGAATGATGTATTCAGAGGGATTCCTTACTAAATGGCAGGGTAGCAAACAGGGTTGGCTGTCAATCCTCCTTTTCCTAAATAAGAGAATGTTCTTTTTTTTTTTTTTTTTTTCAGCTGATAGTAAGCCATGTGCTTTAGGACCTTTCCTCAGCCCTAAGAGCGAAGCTCTATTAGCCAATCGTGATTCTGTTATCTCTCCAGAGAGTAATGAGGAATCTTTGAAAACGTATTCAAGAAGAAACGTAATTAGGTTTTGATTTTGAAGAGATTACCTGGGTGCAACATGAAAAACAAGTTGCAATGAAGCAAAAGTGGCTGTGGTGGGACAAGTTAAGGGGATACTGCGGTTTTCCCGGTGAGAAGTGTGTAAGCAGCTTCAATTAGGGTAAGAGGAAGAGTAGAAGAAGTAGATGAGGGTGGATTGGGAGTAATTTGCAAGCATAAATAATAAGACTTCTTTGGGGAATAAGACACTGAGATTTCACAGATGCCCCTTGATCTTGGTTTGCAGAACAAGAGCTATGATGCATTACTGCAATAGAAAGCTATAGAAGTGGATCAGATTTGAGGAATTAAAGCGTTATGGGTTTGGTTTTGGACACATTTGTCTCACCAGAGTGGAAGTGCTGAATAAGTAGTGGGCTATAGGTTTATGAAGCTTACACAAGTCTGTAGAGATACACATCTAGGAATTGCCAATGTAAATAGGATAACTGAAATCATGAGGGTGGTTGAAATCATGTGAGAGAAAGGCCACAGATGAAGATGATGGTATACAGCTGAGACCTGAGAGGCAATATTTATTAATTTGGTAGAGAAAGATGAGCCTCAAGAGGAGATGATAAAGCAGAAACCAGAAAAATAGAAGAAAAATCAGGAAAACTGGTATTATAGAAGGAAAGAAAAGACAGTTGTGAGAAAAAGGGAGAGGAAAACCAGTAGTAACTTACTGAAATAAGGACTAATCAAAGTTCATAGGATTCAGTTACTCAATCAAGATATCCTTTGATGAAGCGACAGGGGTTTAAACCAGAATAGAGTAGCAGATGAGTGAGGAAAAAAAAGATGTAGCTATATATATGTATGTATATGTGTGTGTGTATATTGTGTGTGTATATATATATACACATTGTATGTGTGTGTATACACATGTATACATATATGTATATGTATGTATATGTTTGTATATTTGTGTGTATATATCTACATATATATGTATATACATGTATATACACACACAATACACACACACACATGCTATATGTATATGTGTGTGTGTGTGTGTGTGTGTGTGTGTGTATATATATATATATATATATGAATGAGAGAGACAGGATCTTGCTCTGTTGCCCAGGCTGGAGTGTAATGGCACAGTTGCAGCTCACTGTAGCCTTGAACTCCTAGGTTCAAGTGATCTTCCTGCTTCCAGCTCCTGAGTAGCTATGACTACAGGCACATGCCACCCATGTCCAGCTAATTTTTGAAAAAATATTTTTTGCAGAGATGGAGTCTCTCTACGATGCCCAGGCTAGTCTTAAATTCCTGGCCTTGAGCAATCCCCTGGCCTTGGCCCCCAAAGTACTGGGATTACAGAAGTGAGCCACTGTTCCCAGAAAATTAACTCTTCAGAATAAGTTTGGCTGTAAAGGAGGAAAAACCGGTTGGTAGCTAGAAGAGGGATTTTGCGAACAAGTTAGTTTAGCTTTCATTTTTAATGTTAGATACACTTGAACATATTGGAGAATATGTTGGATGTAGGAAGAATCTAGCAGAGAGAGAATGACTGAAATTATAGAACAAGGATGGCTCAAATGATGAGGGAAGTCTCTTCAGGAAACAAGAGTGAGAGGGATTCAGACCACAAGCTGAGTAATTTACTTGAGAAAATACACTTTCTCTGTAAGCATAAGGTAGGTGTAAAAATATACCTGTAGATGTGGAGGGTTAGTAAAAACAATTTTGGGGGAGTTTCTGTTGTATTAATTCTTTTTCTCTATAAATTAGGATGTGAAATTATCTTCTGAAAATAGTGAAGTGGGAGCATATTCCATGTTTGAAGAGAGTGAAAGGCTTGACCTTGGCAGGGCTTTCTTGGGCAGAAACTGACAGTTTTCTTTCATCTTCTGATTACTGGGTATGTGAGGTGTGTCATAGAGTTTTTTTGCACTACAAACACATTACAATTTAGAAACATTTGTAAATGTAGATCTCACTTGTTAATCAAGTTTAGCCTAAAGCTGCCTCCTTGTATATTTAAGTTCAGCCTAAAGATTTTTCTGTACATTGTGAATTATAACAAGTGGAGGTGTAAACAGACCATAGCCCACATTTGCACCAATCACTGAGTTTCGGCCAATGAAACAGCCAACGGTTAAAACTGTGTTCAAAAAAGTCAAATGCCAAGCTGTAACCAATCCAGTTGTTTCTATACTTCACTTCCAATTTCTGTGTGTCATTTCCCTCCCCCCCTTTTTTTTTGTCTATAAATCTTCTACCATAAGGCTGCTCTGGAATCTCTCTAAGTCTTCTGTGACTCTGGGGGTTGCCCAATTCGTGAATCATTCATTGCTCAATTAAACTCCTTTAGATTTAATGCGTCTGAAATTTTTCTTTTAACACAACATACAGAGTAAATATGTAGGTAGGAGACCTCCACTTCAGCTTCTTGCTCAAGTCACGTCCTCCAATCTGGGTTTTCTCAGAGTTTTTGAATAGAGCTTTTAGGTTGTTTATTAAAGTCATTAATGACTTTAATGTTTTACTCCCTGTTTCACCAGTGATTCTTGCATATGTTCCTCCTTGAACATCCAACCCAGAGAAGAGACAGGGTTACTTCCATTCTAAAATCCTCATAATTCTAATGGCCAAAATATACTTTGTAGATAAGGGCAAAATATGTTACCATCAGAAATAGAAATGGATTATGTTTATTTTTATCCAAGTACACTTGAGTAAAAACTGATGTAAATTTTTAAGTCTACTGTGTTTACTTTGTTATAGAATAGCCTTAGTTCATTTAATTATCCAACAAAAATTTATTGAGCACCAATCTAGGCATTATCTTGGGTCCTAAAATAATAGTGATGAACATCAACAATACCTCCATGCCTTTACAAAAGTCACATTCTAAAGCACGCTTTAGATTCTTAAAAATGAACAAATAAAGATTTGATAGTTCTAATAAAATAAGACATTGTAAGGGCATAAAGTGATAATATATATAAAGGGAAATGGATGTGGCCAATTTAAATACGGTCAGGGGGACTCTGTCTGTGAAGCTGACATATGAATAGGGGTCTGAATAAAATGATTGAATAATCCATGCAAAATCTAAGCCAAGAAGTTCTCAGGCCAGGAGAGCAGCAAGTGAAATATGCTTGAAGTTGGAATAAGCTTGGTGTGGTTTTTGAGGGAAGCAAGAACATGGTTAGAGAAGAATGATTCAGGGGAGGATAGCAGAAAATGAATTTAGAAAAATACAAAGTAGTAGAAGATGAATTCACTGACATCGGACACCAGAACCATGGTGAATTGTTTAGATTGAATTCTATGGAGGCCAAATAGTCATTAAAGAGTTTGAGAAGATGACTGTTGCATATTAATTTCTGCCTTTCAAAGATCACTCTGGCATCTATTTGAAGGTTTAAAACTCAAGGGTAGAAATAAGATTAGTTGGAGATATTGCATTAGTCACGATAAGAGTTGAGGATGCATAAAACTAATGTGGTAATGAGTGAGGTGATGAAATACCAAGAGCAGGGCTATGTTTAGAAGATAGTTATTTCCTTACTCATATGTCTGTATAGCAATATATCTGCTTTATGTTGTACATTTTCAAAGGACAACAGTTGGGCTAAGAAATTATTTAAAAAATTTTTAATCTCATGTAAAGTAACTAGATGATTTAACACTCTAATAACATACCAAGATAATTAATGTCTTTGTAATATATAATGAGATAAGAGTACATGAATCAATATGGGTTCAGGGAAGTCATGAATGTATACTACCATCCTTCCCATGTAAATGTGAATGCAAACTTCTTTGATTTCTCTTTGTTCTTGGGAGTTGAAAAGAGCATATTCACAAGATTATTCATCACATATCAATTATCAGAGACTTTATTGTTAAAAGTGATACATTTACTCAGTAGCTATGATTAGAAGTACCACATGATGAAGTTTCTAGTAGTCTGTTAACAACTTGCGTCAGTCCGTCTCATTTTTGCAGGGAATACGCTGTTGGAATGAAAGAATGTAAGAAGGGAATCATTGCCTTACACTCTTTTAAATCTTCAGAGTTTCAGAAATCTCTGAAATTTTATCTGAATGCCATATTTTTATGACTTAATATTTTTCCCTAGCAAGCAAAAGTTTTAGGGACTTCCTATCTGTCATTTATAACATCATACCTCTTAATTCAGAAATCTGAGAAGTAATAGGAGGTATACATCAGCAAGCCAGTGTACCTCTTTTAATTATGAATTCAAGAAACAGAAAAATGCCCAAATATAGGTTTCTAGACCAATTAGCAATACTTTATTTTTGGGGCAGGATTTCATTTATTATCTGGTCTTCATAACACACACTCTGTTCTGAAGACTATAGTGACATTTTGTTCTCTTGTCAATGTCAGCTCAGAACTTGTATCCATAAACTTCAAAAGATCATGATATTTCCCTTCTCCAGCAAGCAGTTACACTGTAAATTATTATACTTCTCTTTGAAAAATAAAGACCACCAATATTATTGTTTCTGTTTTTTTTTTTTTTATTTGACAAAGCTTTACAGAGTCCTTTCTCAAGAGGATTTATACTCCTTTTCTGTTGATAGGGCATGAGAATTGGCTCAGACCTAGAAACTGGGTGACTAATTTTGTTTTGCTTTACTATAATTCTTATTTTTGTTGGGTACATAGTAGGTGTATACCTTTATGGGGGACAGGAGATGTTTCGTTACAGGCATACAAAGCATAATAATCACATTAGGGTAAATATGGTATCCATCACGTCAAGCATTTAACCTTTATGTTTCAAACAATCCCATTGTACTCTTAGTTATTTTTAAGTGAACAATGAAATTAATTTTTACTATAGTCACCCTATTGTGCTAGCAAATGCTAGGTCTTATTTATTTTTTCTAACTAGCTTTTTGTACCTATTAGCCATTTCTCCTTCACCTTCCACCTCCCAACTACCCTTCCCAGCCTCTGGTAATCATCCTTCTACTTTCTGTCTCCATGAGTTTCATTGTTTTAATTTTTAATCTCCCACAGATAAGTGAGGATATGTAATATTTGTGTTTCTGTGCCTGGCTTATTTCACTTAACATAATGACCTTCAGTTTCATCCATGTTGTTGCAAAGGACAGGACCTCAGTCTTTGGTGTGGGAATAGTGCTTCATTGTATATATATGTACATTTTCCTTATCTATTCATTGTTGATAGACACCTAAGTTGCTTCCTATTCTTGGGTATTTGAACGGGGCTGCAATAAATATAGGAGTGCAGATATCTCTTAAATATACTGATTTACTTTCTTTTTTTTTTTTTTTTTTTGAGAGGAGTTTCGCTCTTATTACCCAGGCTGGAGTGCAATGGCGCCATCTCGGCTCACCGCAACCTCCGCCTCCTGGGTTCAGGCAATTCTCCTGCCTCAGCCTCCCGAGTAGCTGGGATTACAGGCACGCGCCACCATGCCCAGCTAATTTTTTGTATTTTTTTTTTTTTAGTAGAGACGGGGTTTCACCATGTTGACCAGGATGGTCTCGATCTCTTGACCTCGTGATCCACCCGCCTCGGCCTCCCAAAGTGCTGGGATTACAGGCTTGAGCCACCGCGCCCGGCCACTGATTTACTTTCTTTTGGGTGTATACCTAGCATTGGGATTACTGGATCATGTGGTAGGTCTATTTTTAGTTTTATGATGAACCTCCAAACTTTTCTTCATAGTGATTGTACTAATTTACATCCCCCCCAACAGCGTATGATGATTCCTTTTTTATTCATATCCTTGCCAGCATTTATTTTTGTCTGTCTTTTGGATAAAAGCCATTTTAACCAGGTTGAGATATCTCATTGTAGTCTTTATTCACATTTCTCTGATGATCAGTGATGTTGAGAACGTTTTCACATGCCTGCTTCCCATTTTTATGTCTTCTTTTGAGAGATGTTTATTCAGATCTTTTGCCCATTTTTAAATTAGATTGTTATATTTTTTTTCTGTAGAGTTGCTTGAGTACTTATATATTTTGGCTAGTAATTCCTTGTTGATAAGTAGTTTGCAAATATTTTCTCCCATGGTGTGGGTTTTCTCTTCATTTTGTTGATTGTTTTCTTTGCTGTGCAGAGCGTTTTAATTTAATGTGCTCCAATTTGTTGATTTTTGCATTGGTTGCTTGTGCCTGTGGGGTGTTGCTCAAGAAGTCTTTGCCCAGATCAATATTCTGGAGAGTTTTCTCAATGTTTTCTTTTAGTAGTTTAACAGTTTGAGATCTCAGATTTAAGTCTTTAATCCATTTTGCTTTGATTTTTGTATTTGGCAAGAGATAGGGCTCTAATTTTATTATTTCACACATGGATATCTAGTTTTCTCAGCATTTATTGAAAAGACTGTCCTGGATTTTGATATTCTATGTAGATAATACCAACCTTTTGCTTTTCAATTCTTGATTTGCTTTTTTATATAAATCATGAAATATTATAGCCTACTTCCCATCCATCTTATACCTAGAGTCACGATGTTTTACTTCTCTCCACCAAAGAAGACTTCAGGAAAAAGTGCCGCTCTGGCTTTGCTTTCTGTTGTGGTATATTATGTTCATATTGCCTCTGATAATTACATGTCACCATAAGGTCTCTTATCAATACCGCTATCGTCCTCATTCATATGAAGGACCCAGAAACATGTCAGCGTTGTCTACTGCCAAAAGACAGCCCGAACTGAGTTTCTCAATAATCCCTGTGCCCTTTTGTCTAAGAAAAAGAACATACCTAGGGACACCCTGGTGATCATAGTTATGTGGAAGATTTTCTATTATCATTTAGTACATTTATTTTAATTTCTCCCTCATTTGAGCCTTCCAACACTTCCCTCAGTTATCTGCCAAGACAGTTCTACCATGTCATATCATTTGTTCTACTATATCACATCATTCGAATTACTTGTTCGAACATTAAAAAGCCATTTCTGCATTGTATTAGGATTCATTTCAGGGTAAATCCTGAGATATAAAAGATTTTACCCATACTATAAACTTTTTATAAGCCAAATCACATAAAAAGGTAAAATGTGAAGTACTTTTTTTCCTTAGTGGGGAAATTATTTCTCTAGGTGTTTATTCCTATGTATTGCCCGGAAGCCCTGAATAGTTCAGGTGATATAATAAAAGGACAAACATTATATATTGTCTAGGAAAAAGGTGGCTGTTTTCCCCTAGCAAGTGGAAAAGTATCTCAGAAGATTAAAATCCTGTGGCACAAGATTTTTAGATATGTCTGCCAAGTTTTTTTTTTTATTTTTTTATTACCATATCAAGTCTTTTGGTCCTACTTTCTACCAGGATTCTGATTTCATTATTGGGAAATTTTTTTGACCATATTCTTTGTATAAGCCAAGGTTTAGTGGTTTGCATAATCTGAAAAGTGCGTTGTCATGGAAATCAATGCACATGCCTGCTGTTGATTTGAACATTTACCTTAATCATTAAACATCAAATTCAACTAAAATTTTTTTATAAAATCCTCATATCTGGACTCTACCTACAGATATTTTAAATCAATTGTTGGAGAGTAAGGCCTGAACATAGGTATTTTTTGAAAGATTCTTAGATTTTCTGATGTGTAACCAAGAAGGAAGTTCTAATCTACTTTACGAAATTGATATCCTACTAGCATTCTGAAGAAGCATATCTGAATATATAAAGAAATAACATTAACTTAAAGGAAATAAATTGGGATAGGCAAGTCCTTAATTATATAAAGGATTGCCTTGAATTTAAAAATGTTTTGAAAAACATTTTTAGCAAATGTC
This sequence comes from Cebus imitator, assembly GCF_001604975.1. Lineage (NCBI taxonomy): Eukaryota > Metazoa > Chordata > Mammalia > Primates > Cebidae > Cebus > Cebus imitator. The sequence continues at coordinate 7,566,681 of NW_016107337.1, forward strand.
ATTTTCCATCTCTTCTTTTTATATTGGCAACCATAAGGATATTTTGCTTCTGAATCAGCATGAAAGATTTAAACATATAATTAAAGCAGGAATATTCTCACAGTGATATTACATGTTGTTTCTAATTAAATATTGTTTCAAATGGCAAGGATTCTTAGGAGGAACTATTGGATAGATAGCACTTTAAATTGATAAGGACTGACACTGATAAGTTTTGACATTTAAGGTCATGGAAAATGGAAGAAGAAATCAAATCCCTCTTGCAGCTACGCTACTAGTTTGCTTAAAAACTAACAGTCTGTTGTGATAAGTTCATTTGTGCTGTCTTTTTTTTTTTTTTTTTTTTTTTTTTTTTTTTTTTTTTTTTTTTTTTTTTTTTTTTTTTTTTTTTNTATGAGAGGCAGTTTCACTCTTGTTGTCCAGGCTGGAGTACAGTAGTGTGATCTCAGCTCACTGTAACCTCTGCCTGCTGGGTTCAAGTGATTCTAAGCTCTCAGCCTCCTGAGTAGCTGGGATTACAGGCACCCGCCTCCACATTCAGCTAATTTTCATATTTTTGGTAAGCACAGGGTTTCACCATGCTGGCCAGTCTGGTCTCAAACTCCTGACCTTAGGTGATCCACCTGTCTTGGCCTCCCAAAGTGCTGGAATTACAGGCGTGAGCCACCGCACCCAGCCTGTGAAGTCTTTAAGTAAAGACAAGTTGGTATTTTTAGGGGATAATATTGTGAATTACTAAAGTATGCCAGTCATAACAGTTCTTTCTTCGGTGATATAAACACCTAGTATTTTTGTTTCTTTGACAGCTTGTTGCATATGTAAAAGAGATGGAACTATACATTTCACCATATACTGGGTATTTTACATATTTGTTTAATACTTATATCAAATCTGTGAAGTTTTTTATGCTCTTTTTTCATATTAGTTTCCCAACAAAAAATCAGGCTAACAATATCATTTGCCTTGTAGGATTATTCAGAGAATTCAATAATTTAATACTTAAAAAGTCACTGAAAAAATTATTAGTGAATGCTGTATAGTAAAAAACTATAGTAAATGCTAAAAAATTATCATCATGTTGATAATGATTATAATTATGAAGTTAGTATTGACACTCTCAATTCACAGATAATAGAGTTTCTGAGTATAAATCAGCCAAAATCACATAGGTCTGAAATAGTAGAACAAGGCCCAGGCCCAGCTAATCCAAAGTCTTTGTTTTTTCCAATTATTATGGACTGAAAGTTTACGTTCCATCAAAATTTGTATGTTGAGCCCTGATCCCCAGGCCAAGGTCACCAGATACCCCGATCCATTCCAGTGGGATTCCACACATCTGTCTTTAGGATGGGGTGACACACAGTCCAAGTTACTTAACTGAGTAACTAATGGGGAGAGGGGATCCAGGGAGTCAACCTATGACAGAAATGACAGGTCATTCAGAGCGTAAGGGCCGGCCACAGTGAAAGGTGTGTGTTTATTTATTTATTTATTTATTTTTATTTTTATTTTGTTGAGACAGAGTCTCACTCTGTTGCCCAGGCTGTAGTGCAATGGTGTGATCTCGGCTCACTGCAACCTCCGCCTCCCAGATTCAAGCCATTCTCCTGCCTCAGCCTCCTGAGTAGCTGGGATTACAGGTGTCCACTACCATGCCTGGCTAATTTTTTGTTTCTTTAGTAGAGACGGGGTTTCATCATGTTGGCCAGGCTGGTCTCGAGCTCCTGACTGCATGATCCTCCCGCCTCGGCCTCCCAAAGTGCTAGGATTACAGGCCTGAGCCACTGCGCTTGGCCTGTGCACTTGCTCTTAAAGGGCTAAATCCTGGTGGCTCACGCCTATCATCCCAGCACTTTGGGGGGTCCTGGAAGGTGGATCACTTGAGGTCGGGAGTTTGAGGCCAGCCTGGCCAACATGATGAAATCCTGTCTCTACTGAAAATAAAAAAAGTAGCTGGGCATGGTGGTGGGCGACTGTCATCCTAACTGCTAAAGGATGAAGCAGGAGAAAAGGAGGCTTTTCTAGCCCCACCCCATCCCCCAGTCTCCAGCCACAGCCAGCCTTTAGGTGGGGTGGTGCCTGCAGTGTGATACCACTACATATTTTATTAAACTTTTAGGTTTGGGGATACATGTGAAGCTTTGTCATATAGGTAAACTCATGTCATGGGGAATTGTTGTACAGATTATTTTATCACCCAGATATTCAGCCTAGTATCCAATGGTTATTTTTCCTGCTCATCTACTACTCTAAACCCTCACGTATACCTCAGTGTTGGTTGTTTCCTTCTTTGTGTTAATGACTTCCCATCATTTAGCTCCTACTTATAAATGAGAACATGCAGTATTTGAATTAGTTTCTTAAGGCTAATAGCCTCCAGCTCCAGCCATGTTCTTGCAAAAGAGATGATCTCATTCTTTTTTTATAGCTGCATAGTATTCCATGGGGTATATTTACCACATTTTCTTTATCCAGTCATTGATGGGCATTTAGGTTGATTCCATGTCTTTGCTATTGGAAATAACACTATATATTTATCTGAACATTTGAAATTTAAAAGTCTGGTTATCCAAAGTGTTGGTGGGAATCCAGAGCTCTGTAAACTCTCATGTACTGCTGTGGAAAAGTTAAATGCTAAACACACCTTGGAAAGCAGTTTGCTAGTTTCTCAAAAATGTAAAAATATATTGATGAAATGATGTATTCATTCAACACATAGGCATTTACTCAATAAAATTACTTTTTATATGCATATTTATATATATACATATTAATGATGTTTTCACTTGTGACAGATCAAAATTGGGAAGCAACACAAATTTCTATCAACAGGTGAAAGGATAAACAAACCGATATGTCCATAAAATAGAATACTACTCAGCAGTAAAAAGAAACTTGATTAAAAAATCACAGTTATAACTCAAAATAATAATCATAAGTGGATGAACTGAAAAAGTAAAAGTAATAAAATTTCAAAAAATGCAAACTAACCTATACTGACATAAAGAGATCACCGTTTGCCTAGAGATGAGGAGTAGCAGTCAAGAGAATGAAAGAGGGATTCCAAAGGGTCATGAGGAACCTTTGGGACTGATGGATGTGTTTCTTATCTGGATGGCAGAATTGATTTCACAGCTGTATGCATGTTATTACATGTCAAATTTTCATTTTAAAGGACTATAATTCATACTATGATAATTATACCTTTTAGAACTGATAAAGATGTTAGCTTTCTCTGGTACTAAAAATATAATTTTTAGTTTTTAAATTTGCTACTGGTTTTCTTCTAAAGTTTCTTAAATTCTTTTTTTTAAGTTTGGGAGTACATATGAAGGGTTGTTGCATAGATAAACACATGCCATGGGGGTTTGTTGTACATATTATGACATCACCCAGGTATTAAGCTCAGTGTGCAATAGTTATTTTTTCTGCACCTCTCCCTCATTTTGCCCTCCCTTTTCGAATGGACTCTAGTGTCTGTTGTTTCCTTCTGTGTGTTCATAAGTTTTTATCATTAGCTCCCACTTATAAGTGAGAACATGTGATATTTGATTTTCTGTTCCTGCGTTTGTTTGCTTAAGATGATGGTATCCAGCTCCATCCATGTCCCCACAAAAGACATAATCTTATTCTATTTTATGGATGTGTAATATTATATGCTATATATGTACCACATTTTCTTTATCCAGTCTATCATTGATGGGCATTTAGGTTGATTTCATGTCTTTGCTATTGTGAACAGTGTTGCACTGAACATTTACATGCATGTGTCTTTATGGTAGAATGCTTTATCTTTCTCTGGGTGAATACCCAGTAATGGGATTACTGGATTGAAGGGTACTTCTACTTTTAGCCCTTTAAGGAATGGCCACACTGCTTTCCACAATAGTTGAACTAATTAACACTCCCACAAACAGTGTACAAGGGTTCCTCTTCTCCACAGCCTTGCTAGCACCTGTTATTTTTTGACTTTTTAATAACAGCCATTCTGACTGGTGTGAGATGTTATCTCATTGTGGTTTTGATTTGCATTTCTCTAAAATGGCCAATGATATCTGAGAAGTATCTGTTCATGTGCTTTGCCCACTTTTTAATGGGTTGTTTTTCTTTTGTAAATTTGTTTAAGTTTCTTATAGATGGAAGATGTTAGACCTTTGTCACATGCATAGTTTGCAAAAATTTTCTCTCATCCTGTAGGTTGTCTGTTTACTGTGTTAATAGTTTCTTTTGCTGTGCAGAAGCTCTTAAGTTTAATTAGATCCCATTTATCAATTTTTGCTTTCTTTGCAATTGCTTTTGGTGTCTTTTCATAAAATCTTTGCCCGTTTTTATATCAAGGATGGTATTGCCCAAGTTGTCTTCAGAGTTTTTATAGTTTTGGGTTTTACATTTAAGCCTGTAATGCATTTTGAGTTGATTTTTATATATGGTGTAAAGAAAGGGTCCAGGTTCAATGCTCTGCCTATGGCTAGCCAGTTCTCTCAGCACCATTTATTGAATAGGATTTTTCCCCCATATTGCTTGTATTTGTTAGCTTTGTCAAAGATTGGGTGGTCATAGATGTGCAAGCTTATTTCTGGGCTATTCTGTTCCATTGGTCTGTGTGCCTGTTTAGGTACCAATACCATGCTATTTTGGTCACTGTAACGTTGTAGTATAATTTGAAGTTGAGTAACATGATTACTCCAACTTTGTTCTTTTTGCTTAGCATTGGCTTGGGTATTTGAGCTGAATTTCGGTTTCATATAAATTTTAAAGTAATTTTTATCTAGTTCTGTGAAGAATGTCATGGTAGTGTGCTAGGAAGAGCATTGAATCTGTAAATTGCTTTGGGTAGTATAGCCATTTTAATGATATTGATTCTTTATATTCATAAGCATGGGATGTTTCTTCATTTGTTTGTGTCTTCTCTGATTTCTTTGACCAATGTTTTGCAATTCTCATTGTAGAGACATTTCACCTCCCTGATTAGCTGTATTCCTAGGATATTTTTTGTTGTGGCAATTGTTAATGGGATTGGCTTTCTAATTTTGTTCTCAGTTTCATTGTTGTTAATATAGGGGAATGCTAACGATTTTTGTGCGTGCAATTTTGCTGAAGTTTTTTATTGTCTGAAGGAGCTTTGGGGCTGAGATTACTATGGAATTTTCTAGATAAAAAATCATTTCAGATCTGGATCCAAGATGGCAGTTTAGGAACAGCTCAGGATTTCAGCTCCCAGTGAAAGCGCAGAGGGTGAGTGGACGCTGCATTTCCAGACGGATTTTTATTGCCCGCAGACCAGGAGATTCCCAGGCAGAGGAGCCCCATGGGTCACCAGTGCGGCCGTTTTGGCCAGTATGGCTGTTTTGGCCAGCGCAGCCGTTTCGGTCCCCATGGCTGTTTTGGCCCTCGTGGCTGATTTGCGGCGCTCCAGCACGGCAGTTCTCCATACAAAATACACTGGTCCGGGTGCCCTTTTAGCAGGCGATTGGAGCCCCGGGAAGGCACAGTCACCCACTCATCTGTCTAAAAAGGGATCTGAAACAGGGAGCTAGGCCAGGAGATTCCTAGGCCGAAAAAAAAAAAAAAAAAGCCCCATACCACTGTATAAGCCGGTGCAGTGAGTCGCTGCATGGGAAATCACAAAGACCCTGGTGCCTTTTCAACAGGTGACTGGAACACCTGGGAGAGAGTCAACCGTTCAACCAAAAACCAAAAGACTCTGAGGCAGGGAGCCAGATGATCAGCCTCGGCTGGTCCCACACCCACAAAAGAACAGCAATCAGAAACTCTTTGGATTGAGAGTTTCACAGCAAACACAGCTGAACCCAGGATGGTCCAGCTCTGTGGGGGAGGGGCGTCTGTCATTGCCGAGGAACTCCACCACTACGGAGGCAGTCCGCCATTGCTGAGGCAGCCCGCCATTGCCAAGGCAACCCACCATTGCCAAGGCAACCTGCCATTACAGTGAGAGTCTGCCATTACAGAGGCAGGCCACCAATGCTGAAACAGTTCTAACTACACCCGTATAAACAGGACTGCAGGGAAGTTCACGTGATAGCTGGGCGGAGCCCACAGCAGCTCAGCAAAGCCTCTGCAGGCAGACAGTGACTAGGCTGCCTCCTTGTTGTGCAGGGCAGCCCTGAAAAAAAGGCAGCAGCACAACGGAAACTCATAAAGCTCTAATTACCTGGGACAGAGCACCTGGGGAAAAAAAAAGGTGTTTATGAGTTCTGCTGCTGCAGACCTAAACATACATGCCCAGGAGCCCTGAATGAAAAATGGAGCTCATAACTCAGCACTTGAGCTCATGTAAAGGACAGACTGTCTCCTCAAGCAGCTCTCTGACCCCCATATATCCAAAGAGTCACCTCATAAAGGAGAGATCAGACTGACATTTAGTGGACATCCTTCTAGGACAAAGATAGCAGAAAAAGAAACTAGTAGCAACCGTTACTGTTCTGCAGCTGCTGCAAGTGATCCCCAGGCAAGCAAGGGCCTGGAGTGGACCTCAGCAGCCCTACAGCAGAGGGGCCAGACGGCTAGAAGGAAAACTAAGAAACAGAAATAACTTCATCATCCACAAACTGGAAGTTCACCCAGAGACCCAATGTGAAAGTCAGCAACTACAAAGACAGCAGGTGGATAAATCCACAAAGATGGGAAGAAACCATTGCAAAAAGGATGAAAACACCTGAAACCAGAACACCTCTCCTCCTACAAGGGATCACAACTCCTCACCAGCAAGAGAACAAGGCTGTATGGAGAATGAGCATGATTAAATGACAGAATCAGAGTTCAGAAAGTGGGTAATAAGGAACTTCCGTGAGCTAAAAGAACATGTTCTAACC
>NW_016107337.1:7576147-7577429 GCF_001604975.1 Cebus imitator
ATCTACGACAAACCAACAGCCAATATCATACTGAATAGGCAAAAACTGGAAGCATTCCCTTTGAAATCTGGCACTAGACAAGGATGCCCTCTCTCACCACTCCTATTCAATATAGTACTGGAAGTTCTAGCCAGAGCAATCAGGCAAGAAAAAGAAATAAGGGGTATTCGAATAGGAAAGGAGGAAATCAAATTGTCTCTATTTGCAGACGACATGATTGTATATTTAGAAGACCCCATTGTCTCAGCCCAAAGTCTCCTGAAACTGGTAAGTAACTTCAGCAAGGTCTCAGGATACAAAATCAATGTGCAAAAATCACAAGCATTCCTATACACCAATAACAGACTTAAAGACAGCCAAATCAAGAACAAACTGCCATTCACAATTGCTACAAAGAGAATAAAATATCTAGGAATACAACTAACAAGGAATGTAAAGGATCTCTTCAAGGAGAACTACAAACCATTGCTCAACGAAATAAGAGAGGACACAAACAGATGGAGAAACATTCCATGTTCATGGTTAGGAAGAATCAATGTCGTGAAAATGGCCATACTGCCCAAAGTAATATACACATTCAACACTATCTCCATCAAGCTACCAATGACTTTCTTCACAGAAATGGAAAAAAACACCTTGAAATTCATATGGAACCAAAAGAGAGCCCGCATAGCCAAGTCAATTCTAAGCAAAAAGAACAAAGGTGGAGGCATCACACTACCGGACTTCAAACGATACTACAAAGCTACAGTAATCAAAACAGCATGGTACTGGTACCAGAACGGAGATATAGACCAATGGAACAGAACAGAGGTCTCGGAGGCAACACAACATAAGTACAACCATCTGATCTTTGACAAGCCTGACAAAAACAAGCAATGGGGAAATGATTCCCTGTTTAATAAATGGTGTTGGGAAAACTGGCTAGCCATGTGCAGAAAGCAGAAACTGGACCCCTTCCTGACACCTTACACTAAAATTAACTCCAGATGGATTAAAGACTTAAACATAAGAACTAACACCATGAAAACCCTAGAAGAAAATCTATGCAAAACCATTCAGGACATAGGCATAGGCAAGGACTTAATGACCAAAACACCAAAAGCATTGGCAACAAAAGCCAAAATAGACAAATGGCACCTAATCAAACTCCACAGCTTCTGCACAGCAAAAGAAACCGTCATTAGAGTGAATCGGCAACCAACAGAATGGGAAAAAATTTTTGCAGTTTACCCATCTGACAAAGGGCTGATATCCAGAATTTACAAAGAACTAAAACAGA
>NW_016107337.1:7577804-7608113 GCF_001604975.1 Cebus imitator
GCAATAGGAACACTTTTACACTGTTGGTGGGAGTGTAAATTAGTTCAACCATTGTGGAAGACAGTGTGGCGATTCCTCAAGGACCTAGAAATAGAAATTCCATTTGACCCAGCAATCTCATTACTGGATATATATCCAAAGGATTATAAATCATTCTACTATAAGGACGCATGCACACGCATGTTCATTGCAGCACAGTTTCCAATAGCAAAGACCTGGAACCAACCCAAATGCCCATTGATGATAGACTGGACACGGAAAATTTGGCACATATACACCATGGAATATTATGCATACATCAAAAACGATGAGTTTGTATGGACATGGATGAACCTGGAAGCCATCATTCTCAGCAAACTGACACAGGAGCAGAAAATCAAACACCGCATGTTCTCACTCATAGGCGGGTGTTGAGCAATGAGAACACATGGACACAGGGAGGGGAGCACTACATACTGGGGTCTGTTGGGGTGAAATAGGGGAGGGACAGTGGGGGGTGGTGAGTTGGGGGGATGGCATGGGGAGAAATGCTAGATATAGGTGAGGGGGAGGAGGGCAGCAAATCACACTGCCACATGTATACCTATGCAACAATCTTGCATGTTCTTCACATGTACCCCCAAACCTAAAATGCAATTAAAAAAATTCGCAACTTAGAAATACTGTGCTGTATATCTAATCATTCCTCTTTTGTAAAATACAGCATGTTTAAAATTTGGCTTTAAACTTTTAATAAAATTTGAAATAAAAAATCATTTCAACTGCAAACAGATATAGTCTGACTTCTTCTCTTCCTATTTGAATGCACTGTGTTTCTTTCTTGCCTGATCTGGCAAGGACTTCAAATACTATGCTGAATAGAAGTGGTGAGAGAGGGCATCCTTGTCTTGTGCAGGTTTTTAAGGGAATGCTTCCAGCTTTTACCCATTTGGCATAATGTTGGTTGTGGGTTTGCTACAGGTGGCTGTCATTATTTTGAAGTATGTTTCTTCAAGACCTAATTTATTTAGAGCTTTTAAAGTGAAGAGATTTTGAATTTTATCAAAAGCCTTTTCTGCATCTATTGAGATAATCGTGGTTTTTGTCTTTAGTTCTGTTTATGTGATGAATCGCACATTTATTGATTTTTTTTGTATGTTGAACCAATCTTCCATCCCAGGGATGAAGCCTATTTGATCATGGTGGATTAGATTTTTAATGTGCTGCTGAATTTGGTTTGCAAGTATTTTGTAGAAGATTTTTGCATCGGTGTTCATCAAGTATACTGAGCTGAGGTTTTCTCTTTTTTTGGTGTGTCTCTGTCAGGTTTTGGTAGCAAGATGATGCTGTCCTCATAGAGTGAGTTGGGCAAAAGTCCTTCCTCCTTACTTTTATGGAATAATTTCAGTAGGAATGGTACCAGCTCTTCCTTGTACATTTGGCAGAATTTGGCTCTGAATCTATCATGCCCTGAGCTTTTTTTTTTTTGGTTGGTAGGCTATTTATTACTGATTCAATTTAGGAACTTGTTCTTGGTCTGTTCAGGGAATCAATTTCTTCCTGGCTCAGTCTCAGGAGGGTGTATGTGACCAGAAATTTATTCATCTCTTCTAGCTTTTGTAGTTTTTGTGCATAGAGGTGTTCACAGTACATTCTGATGGTTATTTTTATTTTTGTAGGGTCAGTAATACCCTCCCTTCATCATTTCTAGTTGTTTTTATTTGGATTTTTTCTCTTTCCTTCTTGGTCTAGCTAGTGGTCTATTTTATAATTTTTTTCAGAAAATCAACTCCTGGATTCATTGATCTTTTGAATTTCTTGTGTCTCAATTTTCTTCAGCTCTGATTTTTGTTATTTCTCATCTTCTAGCATTGGGGTTGATTTGTTGTTGCTTCTCTAATTCTTTCAGTTGAGAAGTTAGTTATTTTGAGATCTTTCTAACATTTTGATGTGGCCATTTGTGCTATGAATTTCTCTCATAACATTGCCTTAGCTATGCCCTAGAGGTTCTGAAACGTTGTATCTTTGTTCTCATTATTTTCAAAGAACTTCTTGATATCTGACTTAATTTTTATGTAATTGTAAGGTTTTGAGTGATTTTCATTGTGTTGACTTCTATTTTTATTGTGCCATGGTCCAAGAGTGTGTTTGGTATGATTTCAGTTCTTTTATATTTGTTGAGGATTGTTTTATGGTCCAATTATGTGGACCACAAATGTCAGTGATTCATAGACTTAGCCTCTTTACATAATGCCATACTTCTTGGCGTGATTGTTCATTTTTTTTATTCTTTTTTCTTTATTTTTGCCTGACTGTCTTATTTCAGAGAACAAGTCTTTAAGTTCTGAGATTCTTTCCTCAGCTTGGTTCATTCTGCTGTTAATATTTGTGATTGCATTTTGAAATTCTTGTGTTATTTGGCTCTGTCAGATCTGATGGGTTCTTTTTTATATTGGCTGCTATTTTGTCCTTCAACACCTGTATCACTTTACTGTGATTCTTATTTTCCTTGGGTTGTGTTTTGCAATTCTCCCCAATCTCAAATGATCTTTGTTCCTATCCATATTCTCCATTCTTTTTCTATCATTCCAGCCAGTTCAGCCTGGGTAAGGCCTCTTCTTGGAGAACTTGTGAGGTCATTTGGTGGACATGTGACACTCTGGCCATTTGAGTAATCAGAAGCTGAATTCTTGTCTCTGGTTTCAGTGGTGGGTATGTTAGTGAGGTATTTTTGATTTTGAAGCTTTGGGGTATAATCCAGCAGATGATACTTAGGCTTATTGGTCAGTTGGTAGACTCTTGCTCAGTTGTATGACTGAGCAAGTTTCCTCACAGTTGTAGCCATGTTCCCTCTCAGTGCTCTGAAAATGTGGATTTATCTCCTGCTTGAATGCTGGCTATTCTTCATGACTTGGAACTTCTGGGCTGCCCACTGCAGCTCTGGGGTGATCTCAGTGTTTATGTTCTTTCCCCAGCTTAGAGGCACTGGAGGAAGAGATCTCAGTAGTGGTTGTGGCCAAGAGTCATTTGCTTGACCTTTGGGGACCCGAGAGATGCAGGTGAGCAATAGCTCAGTGCAATCAGCCCAAGATGGAGGGTCTGTGCTGTGGGCCCAAGCCAGGAGTTCCCTGTGTGGTGACAGGTCATGGGAGTGTGTGAGAACCATGGGAGACAGACTGGCCTCCTCTCCTAGGGTTGACTACAGCTTGTTGAGGGCGTGGATAAGGCACTTAGAGCATTTGGTCTTTCACTAGTTCATAGGTGGTAAGGGCATTTCTACTACAGAGGCAGTGGCAGAGAGGTTTTCAGTTGCCCCTGGAAACTCTGTCCAGGGAATTGCTGAGTTGTTATGGTATGTTTTCATTCTCATTTGTCTCAAGGACATTTTAAATTTTCATTTTCATTCACTTATTGACTGACTGGTTGTTGAGAAGCAAATTTTAAAATTTCAATGTGTTAGTAAAGTTTCTGAAGTTTTTCTTGTTGTTGACTTTTAGTCATGCCATTGATGTCACAAAAGATACTTCATATTATCTCTATCTTCTTAAATTTGTTAAGACTTGTTATGAGGACCAATACTTGATTTATTCTGCACAATATTCCATGTGCACTTAGAAGAATGTGTATTCTACAGCTGTTAGATATAATGTTCTGTAATGTCCTTTAGGTTCATTTGGCTTATGGTGTAGTTTGTCTTATGCTTCATGGACAATTTTTGTTCTAGACGGTTTGCTTGTCATTTCTACTGGGGTCTTAAAGTCCTCTGTTATCTCTATTATTTTGTTGTATTGCAGTCTGTTTATTTATTAGACTTTAGAACTAATGATATTTGCTTTTTATATCTAGGTTTTCTGATGTTGAGTGCATATATATTTATAATTGTTATATCTTATTGAATTGATCCCTTTGTCATTATATAATAATTGTATTTGTTTATTTTTACCGTTTTTGACTTAAAGTCTATTTTAATCTGATACAAATATGGTTACTTTTATTTGCTTTTGCTTTTCATTTGCATTATTTTTTTTCCCAGCCTCTACTTTTTGTCTATATCTTTAATAGTGATGTGACTCTCTTGTAGGGAACATATAGTGGGCACTTGCTTTAAAAAAAAATGTCAGTAACTTCATATCTTTTAATTGGGTAATTTAATCCATTTACGTTCATGTAAAAATTATTGTTAGATAAAAACTTACTCCTGCTATTTTGTTAATTGCTTTCTGGTTGCTTTGTAGATCCTTTGTTTTTTTCTTCCTCTCTTGTTTACCTTTGTGTCTTGATTTTTGTTTGTTTGTTTTTGTTTTTGGGTACTAAGCTTTTTTCCTTTCTCTTTTATAGAACTCTTTTTATTATTGATTGGATTTTCTCACTTATTATTGGTCTGTTTAAGTTTTCTATTTCTTCAAAATCTAATATTGATAAGCTATATGCTATAATTTATTTCCTTGTGGTTATCATGGTGCTAACACCATGAGCCTTGTAGTTACAATAGATAATTTTAAGCTGATAGCAACTTAATTTTTGTCACATAAAATAGCTCTACAGCTAGCTCCGCATTTTATTTTTGTTGCCTTAACTGTATTTGGCAGCTGTTATTTACAGGTTGCAAAGTAGTGTTAAGATTGTCTTTTGATTTCATTCAAAAACAGTTTCTTGTCTATTTTTCTTTTTTTTTGTTTGTTTTTAGTAGGGACAAATTAAGGGAATAAAATGTCTTTCCTCAGACACCTTTGTGTGGAAGTCTCCGCAATTTCAAATATTACCTCATTAATGAGGGAACAGATATATATTTTATGTATTTATTTGAAGTAGGGAGGAATATATTGCTCTTGCACTTAGATTTATTTTTTGCTTTAATGGTTTATAATTTCCCTTTCATTGTAATGGAATGTTTTTTCTTGGGTTACCTTTGTTAGATTTTGGATTTGGAAGTGAATAAGTATCTGTATAACATATTAATGTCAGTGCTTTACATGAGAGTTGTGTATTTGAAACATATTTAGTCAAGTTTTAAACATGTTTAATCCCGATTAAATTTCTTCTCTAAGATGTTAAATAAAAGATATTTTATTTATTGTAGTTTGGACTTTAAAAATTACATTAGGAATGTGATTTTGAATATTTTTGGATGAATTATGTTCATATTTATTCTTCAGAGAGTTGTGCAAGTGGGCTTGGTGTTCCAAATTTTAGACAAAAAATATTGTCATTTCAGATAAAGATTTATATAATTGTTGGTATTCTTACAAGTAAAACACACATAATTTATTCATGTATGTATGTATGTATGTAAAAATGTTAGAACATTGCCAGTATTAAACTCAGACCTGATCTCTAAAGGGATCATGTGTTAGATTTGCTTCTTTGAGCTCTCCCTGGTTATTAGCACATTTGGACAGAGTGCAGCTGACTTAAGTAAAAACGGTGACATTACCTTGGTGCCATCTCGAGTCTACTCTAAAATGGCAGTCTCTCTTTTAATTTTTGCCCTTCTTATTTACCTTATGTGCCAAGCAGATGATGTATATGTTTTTCTGTCTTTATGTCTTTGGTCTTGCTCCTAATCAGTTGTCACTACTTTGGGAATATTAATAATATACTAAGCACTCCATCTAAAGAGGAAGCATGATGTAGGACGGTTGTCAAAAAGAGTGAGCATACCAACTTGGAACCCACAGACCTGCAAATGGAAAACTCAATCATTTAAAGTTTCTGTACTTCAGTTTTGTAATCTCTAAAACTGAGAGATCAGATAACCTTTAATGTCCATCATTAGCTCTATTATCTATACTTTTGTAGTAATTTTTATGATCTATTCTTGCTGGATAGTTACATAAAGGCAGCTGAAGATTGCTTAGGTTCCTGTGAGTCAGAAACAAAGGGATGAATAGAAAATCACTCTTCTGCTATGTTTTTAAAGCATTGTTTATACTCTTATTTCTCACTCTATAATTTATATATAAATGATATCCATTATTTAAAATTTCATATGCAAAGACCATCTGGTCTGTATAATAGCTGTTTCTGTTTTAGCAAATATTGATAAATTGTTCATCTTTGTACTGCCAAATACTTAGGACTCTGTCATGGCTTCATACCAATTTCAAAATGAATATTGAACATTACTATTTAGGGATGAAGGAGTAGTAGTAAATAAAACCATATGCTCACTAGTAAATTTTTTTTTTACAATAATTCTTAGTAGCATGTTTTAAAACTTGATCTACTTGCAACAATTGTAAAGTCCTATTTTCATTTGATTCCTGAAACTATAACTCTTGGGCAGTAAGCCCATCTGCATTAATGGTCCAGGCTGAATTTAGCTTGATTGGTATTTAAAATTAATTGTGTAGGTACCAGATGGCCCAAGTTGCCATTTTGCTTTTCACTTTCAAAGGAAAAATCTATTTTAAAATGTTTTTTCTGGTGGAAATGAGCAGATTCAAAATGATGACAACACTCCCCCAGGTTCACAAACAACCACTGCATTCAAGTGCCTGCATAGAAAGGATTCACCATTAACTGTTGACACTACTCTGGCATTGAAGCACTTAATTTTTCCATCAGTGGTATAGCTTTCTTTAGACTTTATCTTTTGTTTCTGCCTCATTTGCAAGTCTAGTTTCTTAACTAAAGTGCTATAGCAAGTTCAGATAACCATGTTTATCCTCTGGAATCATGCTATGAATATATTAATAACCTGTGTTTTAGAAAAAACATTGAAGAGTTATCTGGCTTATTGACTAGGGCAGATTTGCAAAATAGGCAGTAGGTGGTAAAGCAGGGTCATCTAAAGGGAGGTTTTTGCAGCTAAGCTAAAGAGTAAATGTTTTTCAATGTAGAAAGTACCAATTCTTCAAAACTGTTCTCAGCTGGACAGTGGAAGAATTGCAAGTGGAGGTGAGTCTAGTGCAAGAGCTCTGAGTAGAAAGACACTTGCATTAATTTAGTGGGGGATGATCAGGATTTCTGTTTGACAGGTGACTGGAGAAAAGGAAGGGAGGGAGCCACTAAGAACTCTTTTGAAGGAAGAATTAATCACATATGTTATAGGTAAGGAGGGGTCTCTGCTACCATCTTGGCTTCTTCAGCTTTTCACATCCTCAGTAATGATATGGGAAGCTTGTAATAGATTTGCTGACTCCCATTCGCTATAGGTTCCTGGAGGAATTTTGAAAGCAGTCAAGAACACTTTTAGCAATAAAAGTGAAAACTTAAGGGGCAATAGTTTTTCTTCCATTTCCAGGTAAAAATATGCAAATGGAAATTCAGATATGGAATTCTCCTTTCAAGGTTCACTGGATTATGTGCTTGCATAAGGGGAAACACAAGTCAATTACTGACAATCTAGGAGAGATACAAGATCAACATTTACAAAAGAATGTCAGCCAGGCACAGTGGCTCATGCCTGTTATCCCAGCAATTTAAGAGTTGAGGCAGGTGGATCACCTGAGGTTAAGAGTTCGAGACCAGCCTGGCCAACATGGCGAAATGCAGTCTAAAAGTACAAAAATTAGATGGACATGGTGGCAGGCTATAATATAAGACCACCTATTCAGGAGGCTGAGGCAGGAGAATCGCTTGAACCTGGGAGGCAGAGGTTGCAGTGAGCTGAGATTGCACCACTACACTGCAGCCTGGGGGATAGAGTGAGACTATATCCCACCCCTCCCCCCAAAAACTAGATAAAACAAAAAAAAGTACAAATGAAGAAACATGCTTGGATGTACTCTAAAAAATTGCAGCGCATACATTTTGACCCTCCTACTACTTTCTCACTTTGATGAAATGCCATAGCATAGGGAATAGGGTATACTTTTCACAGTAGCCACATGAAGCGACCTGATGTGCAGCAGAAGTAATAAATCATGGAGTCAAGTTTGACCAATGAGAGAAAAAGATAGCAGAGAGGTTTTTATGCTTTCAATGGATTAGGGTTTCTGTAAAGCTTGTCTGGCGCTGTATTTTACAGACTAAACAACTGGCTGATCTTATTGTACGGTTTTATATTTGCTTCTTCTCCCTCTTTGCTTCAGTTTTCCATTACTTTCATTGTCCTAAGACTGTATCATCCTATAAAACACTATCCCTCATGCTTTAGTAAATGTAAGAATCATCTGAAGAACTTTTAAAATACTCATATCAAGTCTTGCTCTTAGACATTCTGATTCAGTATATCTGCAGTGGACCCAAGACCTTGCTATTTTTACAAGTTCCAAGGCAATGCAAATGGACCTGATGGGCAGACCACACTTGACATACTACAGACTAAAGCATTAGCATTTAAGCTTATCTTCAGGCTCAGCTTCCATGTTACCTGGCTAAGGCAACATGAGCAAAAAGATAAATTGGCATGACAATTACTAAACATTTTACCTATGACTACCTTTGATGAGGTGGAGGTGGAAGTTAATTTATTTGGAGAATGGTATCTATTGCATGCAACAAACTTAAGAAAGATAATTATGACTGTGAAGTAGGTTTTTTTTAATTTTTATTGAGGCATAAAAATTACGTCTATGGGGTACAATGTGATGTTTTGATAAATGTACATGTTATATAATGATCAAGTCATGGTACTTATCATATGTATCACCTTAAACATGTTATTTCTTTTTTGTGAGAACATTCAAAGTCTTCTAGTTATGGGAAAAATACAATGTATTTTTGTTAACTATAGTCACCCCACTGTACAATAAGATATGCGAACATATTCCTCTTCACTGTAATACTGTATCCATTGACCCCGTTATCCCCATATCCTTCTCCCTCTATTCTCCCCACCCAGTCTTTGGTAATCATTATTCTATTCTCAACTTTTATGGGATCACATTTTTAGATTCCATGTATGAGTGAGAACATACAGTATTTGTCTTTCTGTGCCTGGTTTATTGTGTTTAACATGTCCTTCAGGCTCATCCATGTTGTTGCAAAATTACAGGAATTCATCTTTTTATGGCTATTTTCTGGTGGTGTGTGTGTGTGTGTGTGTGTGTGTGTGTGTGTGTGTGACATTTCCTCTACCCACTCATCCATTGATGGGAATTTACATTGATTTCATATATTTACTATTGTGAATAGTGCTGCAGTAAGCATTAAAGTACAGATTTCTCTGGAACATACTGATTTTATTTCCTTTGGGTATGTACCCAGAAGAGGGCTTGCTGTTTTATATCTAGGTCTATTTTAAATTTTTTGAGAACCCTCCATACTATTTTCTATGATGTTTATGGTAATTTGCATTCCCCAAACTACACAAGAGTTCTGTTTTTTTAATACATCCAATTTAGCATTTGCTATTTTTAAATTTTTTGATAGCAGTCATTCTAACTGGGGTGAGGTGATATCCCACTGTGGCTTTGATATGCATTTCCCTGATGGTTAGTTAAGCTGAGTATTTTTTCATACACCTGTTTGCCATTTGTATGTCTTCTCTGGAGAAAAATATGTTCAAGTTTTTTGTCCATTTCATGTACAGATAATGATAATGATTATTATTGCTTTTGAGTTGTTTGGATTCCTTACAAATTTTTGATATTAACTCATTTTAAATGTGTAATTTGCAATTATTTTCTCACATATCTAGCTTGTCTTTTCATTCTGTTGTCTGCCGTACAGAAGCTTTTAGTTTGATGCAATCCCTTTTATTTTTGCTTTTGTTGTTTGTACTTTTGACATCTTGTCTAAACCAATCCTTTCCAGATTGATGTCATGTAACATTTTTACTATGTTTTATTCTAATAGTTTCATAGTTATTGGTCTTACAATTAAGTCTTTAATTCATTTTCATTGGTTTATGATGAGAAATGAGAGTATAGTTTCATTCTTTGCATGCAAATATCCAGTTTCCAAGCATCATCCATCAAAGAGACTATCCTTTCTCCATTGTGTATTTTTGGCACCATTGTTGTAAGTCAGTTGGCTGTATAAATGCATAGATTTATTTTAGGGTTCTCTACTTTCTTTCACTGGCTTATGTGCCTGTTTTTATGCCTGTATGGCGTTGTGTTGGTTACTGTAGCTTTGTAATATATTTTGAAATCAGGTATTGTGATGCCTCCAGCTTTGTTTTTTCTGTTAAAGATTACTCTATTTGGAGTATTTTGCATTTCCATATAAATTTTAGAATTTTTTTTTCTATTTCTATAAAAAAGATAGTACAATTTTAATAGAGATTGCATTGAATCTGCAAATATATTTGAGTAGTTATAGATGTTTTAACAATAATAATACTCCCAGTCCATGAACACAAGATGTCTATTTATTTGTATCATCTTCAATTTATTTTATTAATCCTTTAGAGTTTTCATGGTGGAGATCTTTCTCCTTCTTAGATAAATTTATTCCTAGACATTTCATTTTTGTAGCTATTGCAAATGAGATTGTTTCTTGATTTCTTTTTCAGATAGTTTTTTATTAGCTAATAGAAATGCTACTAATTTTTGCATATTCATTTTGTATGCTGCTACTTTATTGTATTTATTAGTTCTAATATATTTTTTAAAGTTTTCAATATGTAAGATCATGTTGCCTGCAAATAGGGAGAATTTGACTTCTTTCCATTTTGGATATCTACTATTTATTTTTTTCTCTTGTCAATTGCTCTGGCTAGGACTTCCAGTACTATGTTTAATAAAAATAATGAAAATAAGCATTCTCATTTTGCTCCAAATGTTAGAGGAAAGGCTTGCAACATTTTTCTGTTTAGTATAATGTTGGCTGTGGGTCTATCATATATAGCTGTTATTATATTGAGGTAAATTTCTTCTATGTTTAATTTGTTGAGAATTTTTATCATGATGGGCTGTTGAATATTATCATATGCTTTCTCTGTGTCTATTGAAATGATCTTATGGTTTTCATCCTTCATTCTGTTTAGCTGATGTATCACATTTATTGATTTTTATATGTAAGTCCAGCTTTACATATCTGGGATAAATCCTACTTGATTATTGTAAATTATCTTTTAAATGTGCTATTGAATTCTGATTGCTTAAAATTTCTTTTGATAATTATTGCATCCATATTTATCAGGAATATTGGCCAGTAATTTTGTTGCTGTGTCCCTGTCTAGTTTTGGTATCAGGGTAATGCCTTGTAGAATGAATTTGAAAGAAGTCTTTCCTTTTCAAGTTTTTGGAATATTTTGTGAAGAATTAATATTTGCTATTCTTTAAATGTTTTGTAGAATTTAGCAGTGAAGCCAATCAGATCATGGAATTTTGTTTGTTGAGAGGCTTTTTACTACTGCTTCAATCTCTTTACTCATTATAGATCTGTTCAGATTTCCTATTTCATTTTTGTTCTTTCATGGTAGACTATATGTGTTGAGAGGTTTATCCATTTCTTCTGGGTTTTCCAATTTGTTGGCACATAATTGCTTAGCATCTTATAACCTTTTGTATTTCCGTGGTATCAGTTGTAATGTCTCCTTTAATGTCCCTAGCTTTGTTTATTTGTATCATCTTTCTTTTTTTTTCTTAGTCTAGCTAAAGGTTTTTCAGTTTCGTTTTTCTCAAAATACCAACTCTGTTTTGTAGGTCTTTTGTATCCCTTTTTAAGTTCTATTATTTCTTTTATTCTAGTATTTTTGGGTTTGGTTTGTTCTTGTTTTCCAGTTTGTTGAGATGTACCATTAGGTTGTTTATTTGGGATTTTGTTGTTATTGTAAGTTTTTATTGCTATAAACTTCCCTCTTAGAACTGATTTTGCTGTATCCTGTAAGTTTTGATATGTTGTGGGTTCATTTTTATTTATCTAAACATTTCTACATTTTCTCTTTTAATTTCTTTATTGACCCATTGGTTGTTTAGGAGCATGTTGCTTAATTTTCATGTATTTGTACAGTTTCTGAGGTTCCTCCTGTTATGGATTTCTACTTTTTTACCATTTACCATCAAAAGATCCTTGTTACGATGTTGATTATTTTTGAATTTGTTAAGACTCATTTCATGACCTAACATATGATCTATTTTGAGGGTGTTCCATGTGCAATTTAGAATAATGAGAATTCTGCAGCTGTTGGATAGAACGCTCTATAAATGTCTGTTAGGTCAATTTGGTCCAGAGTGAGTTTTACAACTGATGTTTCTTTGTCAATTTTCTGTCTGGATGATCTTGTTAAAGTAGGACATTGAAATCTTATAGTATTATTGTATTACTCTATCTCTTCCTTTAGTTCTATTTATGTTTGCTGTATGTAATTAGGTGCTTCAATATTGGGTGAATGTTTATTTATAATTGTGATATACTCTTGCATTGACCCCTTTATTATTATGTTAATTGCCGTGTTTGTCTATTTTTATAGTTCTTGACTTGTAGTTTATTTTGTTTAAAATAAATATATTTAATCTTGGTTGTTTTTTTGGTTTTCTTTGCACTGAATATTTTTTCCCATCTGTTCACTTTCAGTCTGTGTATGCTTACAGGTGAAGTGAGTCTCTTAGAGTTAGCATATGAGCATGTAATTGAATCTTGGCTTTTTAAAAAAGTCCGTTTAGCCACTCTATATCTCTTAGTTGAAAAATTTAATTCATTTATATTCAAACTAATTATTGATAGGTAAGAATTTGGTACTGACATGTTGTAACTAGTTTTCTAGATATCTTGTAGATTCTTTCCTTCTTTTTCACTTACAGCATTGCTTTGTGGCTAAGTGAATTTCTCTGTTTGTTTTGGCTTTATGCTTTATATTTGTAGTAGTCATTAAATTTATTTGCTTTGTGGTTACCATTAGGCTTATGAAGAACATCTTATAGGTTACAGGTGATTTAAAACTGATTAACAACTTGATTCATTAAGAAACTGAAACAAATACACTCTGCCTTAAACACCTTTGCTCCCTGCATTTTGAGTTTTTGATGTCTAATTTATGTCTTTTTATATTTCTTATCTCTTACCAAGTTATTGTAGCCATTATTATTCTCTTAATATCTCTACCAAAGGTATAAGTGGTTTACCATATTAGGTTATACTGCATTTGGATGCTTATTTTTACCTATGGGTTTTGTACATTTGGATGCTTTTGTGTAACATATTGGAGTCCTTTCTTTCAGTTCAAAGAACTCCCTTTAGCATTTCTCATAAGGCAGGTCAGGTTGTAACACATTCCTTTAAATTTTATTTGTCTGGAAATGCATTTTTCTTTCCTTTATTTCTGAAGTACAGCTTTGCTAGATAGAGTATTCTTATTTAAGAGGTTGCTTTTTTCCTTCAGCACCTTGAGTTTATCATCTTCCTCTTTCCTCACTTGTAGGGTTTCTGCTGAGAAGTCCACTGCCATACATATTGAAATTCCCTTGTATGTGCTATTTGCTTTTTGTCTCTTGCTACTTTCTGAATTATCTCTTTATCTCTAATCTTTGAGAGTTTGATTATAATATGCCTTGATGTTATCTTATTTGTACTAAATATGACTGGTGACTTTTGACCTTTTTGTATCTGGATATTTGTATTTTGTTTTTCTAGGTTTGGAAAGTTTTCTCTTTTCTTTGAATAAACTTTTCATTCTTTTTATTCTTTAGTGCTTTTTAAAAGACAATTACATGTAGAACTATGCTTTTTGTTGGTGTCCCGCAGATCTTATACATTTTCTTCATTCCCTCTCATTCTTTCTTTATCTTCCACTATGTTTTCACATAGTCTTTGTTCAAAGCCACAAATTCTTTCTTCTGTTTTATCTGTTCTACTGTTGACTTTATTGCATTTTCATTTAGCTTATTGTATTTTCATGCTTCTAGATTTCTTTTTTTTTTTAATTTCAATCTCTCAGTTTAATTTCTTTGCTAAATTTCTGAATTGTTTTTCTATGTTTTTTTGAAGTTTACTGAGTCTCCTGAAAACAGTCACTTTGAATACTTGGTATGCCAGTGCATTTATCTGTTTGTCTTTTGTTTAGTTGCTGGTTCTTTGTTTTGTCCATTTGGCTAGGCCATCTCTTTTAGCGTTTTTGTATTCCTTGCAAATGTTCATCTCTGTCATTGCATCAATGAATCAGGTATGCATTCCAGTCTCTGTGGTCTGAATTTGTAACTTTTTTATTTTAGTGGGCTTGTTTATAAATTCTGAGCTGACTGACTGTCTCATTGTATTTAGCACTTAAAGGGACCCTAAGCCCAGGTTACATATGAGCCTTGTGATGTTTCTGATGCTAATGCAGTGTCCATGGGAGATAGATGGAGGGCCCCTGGGTCACGTGGGAGAGCTAGCCAGGCCCTCAAGTCCAGGAGACATGTGGACTACACTTCCTGCAGCATGGTGCCCCCAAATAGCCTCTCTGTTGTGGCGTCTCTTCTGGCAGGTATGAAGAATCACTGTCAAATTTTGTGCACTGGCAGATGCTAGCCTACCTTCCCTCTTTGTCTCTAGCTGGCCTCAGATGGTTCACCCCTGTCAGTTTTTGCATGCTTCCCGTAGGTTAATGTAAGAAGCAGTCTCTGGCAGAGGAACCCAGGATGGTGAGAAAGCTAAAGTCTGCCTCCAGCTCACGTTTTCTAGTGTAGGAACCATAAGTACAGGGGACTTTCCACATATGGTACCATAATGGCTCAGGGGAAGTGGTATCACAGTCATCGAGAATCAATTCCCTATTGTCCAAGTACAGATTTACATGTCTTTGTAATCCAAGGAGGTTTTATAGTTTTGCTTGCTTGTTCAGATTTCCTTAGCTTTTGTGAAGATAATTTCATGTATGAACAGTTCGAATTGAGGTTTTTGTCAGGAAATGCCTGCTGAAGAGCCCCACTTACCATCATGCTCCATCTGGGTTGGTTCTTTTAAATGACATTAAAGATGCAGTGCCTTCCCAACCCTTCCCCGCCATACTCAAATAAGCTAGTTAATTGCCGATTTCAATTGCTCAACAAGCCAGAGGGTACTCTCGCAGCATTAAAAGTGACTTCATTTCCTCCAGTCATAGTGCCTTAATATACTAAAAATTAGGCTCAGAGTCATAAGACTAGCAGAGATGCAAAGATTAAATGTACAGCCTCTACAAGCTTTCTATGTCAAAATTAGGGACCTGATCAAGAAAAAATGTTATCCTATAACCTCATATGGGACTCTCTCAGCCACCACAAAGCAGCTCTTTTTATTTTGTCAGAGGATAATAGTTTTCCTTTGCCTGGAGAACATGAAAAAATGTTAGTAGAAGTAAAATCCTTACATAACAGTGCTGTCTGTCAGAAAACTCACCTTCACCAGCCTTCATTAGCTCTACAACATTAGAACTGAGAAATTATGTTTGAGGAAGAAATAGTGATATGCTGATAGAATTGGAAGATCCATAGACATAGAATAAGGGAACATATGTAGCAATGAATCCAAAGGCCTTATTAGACTAATGGGGATATAAAATATAAGAGTGGATGGGAAAAATTTATTGACATGAGTCTACTCATTCATAATTTAAGATTCAACATTTTGATAAGTATATCTATAACTGAGTTTGTTTGCTGAAATGGCCCATTGAATATTAGAATTAATGGTCTATAATAAGTATAAATGTTACAACTTTCTTGGAAAGTTATTGAAGAAGGGACAAAAGGATCAGGGAAGTGGGACTGTTGGAATGCATTTGTTATATAAAAACTTAAAAACTTTTGAAAAGTGTCATTGTAAAATACTGGAGTTTCAAGATGATATAAAAAAGAAGTTAAATGTATCTTACATTGAATACATATTAAAATAATGTTTTAAATGTGCTGATTTAAATGAAATATACTATTACATCTATTTCACTTTTTAAAAAATTTTATATTTTTAATGTGGCTACTAGAAAATTTGAAAATGCCTATATGGTATTATATTTTATAGAATGGTGCTGGCATAGAACATTGGCTGGTATGTGTCATCTAATTTTTAAAATTGGTAATGCTATTTAATACTACATTCTGCCCACACCCTGCAGTTCCCAATTCATTTTGTCCTGCTTTACATTTTTCTAGTTTTTAGAGAATTTGCAATCTTCTATCAACTAAAATGTTTACTTATTTATGGCAATTGTTTTTTATTGTCCTTCTCTTCCTACAAAAGTGTAAGCTCCAGAATAACAGGGAATTTTATTTTTGTTAGTTGATATACTGCAGTTGCCTAGATTAGTGTCTGACACGTAGTAGGCACTCACCAAATAATTGTTAAATCAGGATGCTTTTGTAGAAACCCAAATCAAAGCTCATTAGCTACCACCATTTTAAACCCACTTTTCTTACTGAATTCTTCATTTTGATTAATGACAAACATATCCATTCAACTGTCTAAGGTGAAATTTTCTGAGTTAATACACCCTTTAATGTAAAATCTTATTTCTGATCAGTAGCAGCATCCTCTTGATTTACCTCAAGTGTCTTTCTAACTCATATTACTCCTTTTTATACTTCATTGCCACTGTCTTCGTGTCGGATCTTTTCATCTGACTTTGTGCTATGTCATACCTCTAGAGTGACCTGGAAATATTAGATGAGAGTCAGACACTTTGGCTGGAAAGTCTAGCTTTGCCTTTAATTCACAGTATGATTGAGTCTCTAATTATCCTCATCTGCAAAATGGAGTGACCAATATATCTTCTTCCTCATGGAGTTTTATGAGCATTAAAAAATAATTTATAAAAAAGATTAGAAAAGTTCTCAGGACATAGTAAATGTTCAGTAAATATTAAATATTGTTATTTTTCAGTCATTCTTTTTTTATCATTCTACTCTTACTAGATTTACTCCCCTAAAGAAGGTTGATCAATGTCAATCTATTCAATATAAACAAATTTCATTTTATATCATTATTTCCATATTACCTACTAAGTGTTTAGCTCAACAATATTACAAATAGGTAGTGAAGCATGTGAATGTGTGTGTGTGTGTGTGTGTGTGTGTGTGTTTGTGTATATGTGTGTGTGCTGTTATAATAAAGCAAAAGAATAAGATTGCATTATAATAGGAAAAATAGTTAAAGATTAAGGAAAGTTGTAAAAAATTTCCTAGAGCATTTGAATAAAAGGTTGGTAGTTTACACGTATTGCATAGATATAACAGACTTTTTCTAACCCTAAATTTCATGGTGAGCAGAAGGAAGATAAAGAAAATCACATTTAATTCAAGTGTCTTGATGACGTTTAGTGATTATATATGGTTTATATGTAGCGAGAGGAGAATGTCATAGTACCTTAGAGCAGAAAATAATCTTAGAGAATATTTAAATCAACCTTTCTCAGATTAGGTGATTTATGAAATGTAAAAGCAGCAAACAAAATTCTTATAGTTTCTTTGGTGTTGACCTAAATAATTTTTATCTTCTTTTCTATATATTTATAAACATAAAATTAGTATACTTATAAGCTCCAATAAAATTATACTACCAAGACATATTAATAAAATAAATGAAAATGTGTTGAGGACCTCAGATTATTAATAATACAAATTTTAATATGTTACATGTGGTTATTTTGCTAAAATTCAATTTCTCAAATCTGAAAATGCTGAAAAATGATCCTGACTTACAGTTTTTTTTGGTCTTTGGCATATTTATATTGCCTATATGAAAATATAAGAATGTTCAATTCTCTCACAATTTTATCTATGTACTCCTGTGAAATTTTATTTCTACTACTTTTATTGATGTGCTTTATTCTTCAATTGGTGGGAAGACATAGTGTACATTTTATTATTCCATGAACTGTTTTTGCCAGACTGTTTCAGTTAATGAGATACTGCTTGGCACATATACAGATAGAACTATGAGTTCTCAAATACATGTTTGTTATTGGTTATGAAGCATCTTATAGATAATAGAAAAATGCTGATTTTTTAAAAAGAATATAACTCTCTGAGGTAGGAATTGTAAGTCACAAGGAATATATCCACTAATTACTAAGGAACCTAAGACTTTAGTTTCACAAGCACTGTTTACTCTAACTTCTTCATATTTTAAGTTAGAAAACTGAAACAAGAGAAATGAGCTTGTGTACTTAGGTATCATATTTAATGCTGATGCTCAGAGTAAGACTGAGGTCTTTATTCTTTCAGGACATTGTTTTTTCACTAAATCACATTGTTTTAGATAGAGAAGGAAAGAGAGGAGGACTTAGATGGTTTTCTCTGCTTTTGCATCAGATTTTAGTTAAGATAATAGCATTTTATCTAGCATTTTAAAAATGATGACTTTGTTAAAAGAGGAGTATTATTTTTAGTCATTTCTGAAATATCAAGAACAAACTGAATTTATCTATCTACACTGTACCATCCATCTATCATTTTTAATGTAGGTAATTTGGATCAGCAAGTGGCCTGAAAACAGATTTTAGGGTATTTAATATTATGAAATATCTTGATATTTATAATCAAGACAAATATCTTTGTCTCTAACCTCTTGTCCAAAAGATACCCTTACCTTGTTCCTGAGTGGTAGTAAATCATAAAGTCTTTTATTATTAAGTATAATGTTATTTTTAAGTTTCTCCCAGATGCCTGGTTAGAAGTTCCTAAATTTTATTTATCTTCTGAAATAACTAGTTTTTGGTTTCATTGATTTTCTCTCATTTTTCTGTTTTCTCTTTCTTTGGTTTCACACTGATCTTTTTTATTTACATTGTTTTGGATTTATTTTGCTGTTTATTTTCTGATGATTTAAAGTAGAAGTTGAGGTAATTTATTTGAGACCCTTTATCTTTTCTCATATGGGTGTCCAGTGCTGTCAATTTTCCTCAAACTACTGCATTAGCTGTGTTCCAAAAATTGACAAATTTGATAGATATCAAAATTAACCTTTTAGAGATTAAAAAAAATACAACCTCTAAGTTGAAAAATATACTGGATAAGATTAAAAACAAAATTGACTTTCAGAGAGCAAATATAAAAGTCTGACTTATTTCTTGTTATTAAATCTCTTTTAAAAATCATTGACTTCTTAAATAAATGTTATCACTTACTATATTTTTAACGTAAGTAAAATTCGAAGACAGAATAACAATAACACAAAAGCCAGGATGAGAGAAATGGAAGCATGTTGTTTCAAGATTCTTATGTTGTATATATGGTAATTTAACATCACTTGAAGAAAGCCGTATTTTGTTTTGTTTTATTTTGATGAATACAATAGCACACACTAACACACACACAGATATTCACACTGACTTTCAAAAAATAAAAAACAACTATAGAAAAATGAGAATGAAAAACAGGAAAAAGTAGATATATCAGGTGGCAGATTTAAACCTAATAATTATCAATAAATTACATTAAAGGAAAATGACCTAAATACTTCAGTTAAATATAAGAGATTGGCAAATTGGATAAAAAAAGCAATTATCTTTCAATATGCTGCCTATTAGAAACACACTTTAATCAGTTAAATAACCAGTTATACAACAAAAGTAGCCAGTTTTGCAGAGAAACATATAAATTAAAAGCAAAAGATTGGAAGACATGTGTACCAAGCTAGAATGCCTATAATGACATCAGACAAATATAATAGACTAGATATCACAGCACAAATAATAGAGCAGGAATAAAGGGTATTATTTCAACGTAACAAATAGGTCCATTAATCAAAAAGAAATAATACTTCCAAATATTTATGATCCAAAAAGAAAAATTTAAGGTACCTGAGGAAAAATGAGAAATGAGACAGCCCACAATTATAGCAGAATTCAGCTCTGTTTTATTAGTAGTGAAACAGATACACAGAAAATCTTTCAGGTCCTAGAGAATATAACGAACTCTATCAAAACTCTTATGTGGTTAATCTCACCCAATGTATTTTTAATCTCAGACATTGTGTTTTAAACTCTAGAAGGGTAATTTTGATATTTTATCTTGATCTCTCTACTTAATATGCTTATTTTCCACTCTATTTTATTGTACATATGGCTTAAAGTTACAGTGATTATTTTAATAATATTGTCTACCAGTGTTTTACCTGAAAAATATGTAGTCTCAACTGATTAATTGATTTTATTCCTCATTATGGATTGTAGTTTTCAGCTTGATTGTTTGCCTGGTACATTTTGATTGGATATTAGACACTATGGATTTATATTTTCTGTGCTGGATATTTTTTATTTCTATAAATATTCTTGGAATTTGTTCAGTGACATGGGTAAGTCACTTTCAAACAGCTGGATCTTTTGGATATTCCTTTGTTTTTGGAAGAACAGCAGTTAGTCAGGGTTATTTGTATATGATCACTGAGAAAATTGATGCTTGAAATGTTCCCAACACATAGAAATAATAAATACTTGATGTAATAAATACACTAAATACTTTGACTTGATCGCTATTCATGTAACAAAATAACCCATGGACCCAATAAATATGTACCAATATTAAATATCAATAAAAATAGAATGGGTTTTATATGTTAAAAACTTATACAAATTATTATTTTTATATATAGAAAGCTATCTTGTTTTTTTCTCTATGTTGGTGTCCAAATTGATCCAGGGTGATATATGTAGTCTTAGATTTTTCATTTTAAGTTCAAGAATGCATACGGCTAACCTCAAACATGTGAAGAGTCAGATGAAAATCATTGACTTCTGTGTAGTTACTGTAGGGCAAAACAGCTTTGGGATATTGTGAGGATAGAATTTCACTGTTTAAAGGAAGAAATGTTTTAATAATTGGAACTGACCAATAGAGGGATGAGCAACTCACTATAGAAAATGTTCAGTGAAGGCATATGAACATCTATCATAAAGATTCCTTGATTTTGAGGAAATAATGTCTCATAGATACTTATTAGCTCAGTTATTCCTAGATGTCAAAAGAATATTAGAGTTTCCTCAATCCTATCTTTTAAAAGTGGCACATACTTCAAGTTGCATCTAGAAAAATAGCACAAAAATCCATAGGATCAAAGATGGCAGCATATGTTTGGCTTAAGTATTTAATGCTAAAATGCTAAAGATTGGCAATTCTATTTTCTATAGCATTGATAAAATGATTTTCTTATTTTTACAAATGTTCAAAAATAGATTTATCAAAAACCATCACAAAATTATTTTAATATGTATGAAATCTTTTTCAGTTCAAATGCACTGTGTTTTAGGAGCTTACAATACAAATTTCTTAGTTAATTCATCAGAATACTTGTTGAGCAACTTATCATTTGCAAGTACAATGATAAGCACATGGCCTGTGTCTTCAAGATGCTCAATGGAAACTTTTACATCTAAATGAGTAATCATCATGCTGTCTGGTGATCTAGGAAAAGAGGAGTTAAACTGTCTACAGGGGACTTCCCAGAGGAAATGATAATTTACTTCGTTGTTGAATAATGAGAAATCACTGTGAAGAACTAGTACGGATAGGATCATTCCAGCTGGGAAGAACAACATGTGCAAAATAACTAATTTGGCATGTTTTGAGAGCTATATGCAATTTGATAATGCTGCAGTAAAAATGAGAAAGGGGAGCAGTGGAGATGAGGCTGCTAGGGTCAGATTATAAATTATTTTGTGTGCCATTTTAGTAAGATTAAACTTTGTTTTCTAACACAATGAGGAGCCAATGAATTATTTAATCTTAACTTCGGGCCAGGGTTCTAACAATCAAAACACAAGAAGGTTGGGAAGTCAAGTAACAATAAAGTAGCTCTGAGAAAAAGCAGAGATACTGCTCAGAACAAGGAAAGAATGGTGACTTAAAAAAAAGAGGAAGGCGGGATTCACGTTTTGAGGTCAGAAGATATAATTTGCCTATGATAACTAAAATTTTGACTATCCTGGCTATCATCAAAATAGCAAATTAAGCATTTCCTTAATTATTCTCAGGTTAAACTAGAGACAATTTAGGTATAGAAAGGCGAAGTATGACATGCTTTGTTGTTGTTGTTGTTGTTGTTTTGAGATGGAGTCTCACTCTGTCACCAGTTTGTAGTGCAGTGGCACTCTCTCGGCTCACTGTAACCTCTGCCTCCCGGGTTCAAGCAATCCTCCTGCCTCAGCCTTCCTAGTAGCTGAGACTACAGGTGTGCGCCACCCATACCCAGCTAATTTTTGTATTTTTAGTACAGATGGGGTTTCACCATGTTGGCTAGGATGAGTCTCAATCTCTTGACCTTGTGATCCACCACCTTAGCCTCCCAAAATGCTGGGATTACAAACATGAGCCACCTCACCTGGCTGGCATGTTTTTGATTTTATGAATTTATAGTCTAGAGGGTAAGTTTACTATTTTTATCAATTTGTATTTTCTGACAGATTGCCACCAAAATTATAGAATTTTAAAATTCAGTTTCAGCTTCATAGATATTATACAAAAGTTGCTGAAAAGATGGGCAATAGGCAATTAGAATTGGTTATATTCAGGATGTATGTTTATATGTCTTCATATGTGTTTGACTATGCATTACATAAACTGTTACTCCAACAAAAAACAATATTTGGAATTAATGATATCTATGATGGTATGAATAAAACAATATTTTAAAAAATTAGTATATGTATTGTAGAAATAGTACACTAGAAATGAGTTTGTTAGTCTAAAAATTTGTGGAATTCAGTAATTAAAAGTCCAAAAAACTATAGTATAATAGTGGGACAAGAAGTTCTTTAATATTGTAATTTAAAGATGAATTTAATGGAAATAAAATAGATATAAAGTTGCAGTCATGCTTTTGACTATACCCGGTTTATCAAAAATGAAACTCCTTCTGCTGTGAATCATTGGAAATTATACTTTCATCACTTCTAGAGATGTGCTTTTATTACTAGCAGGAAATGGAAAACTAATTTCGGTAAAAATTATTTTCACAGCAACTCCATTTTAAGCAGATAAAAATATATTTTAAAAAGAAAAATAACATTAATCATACATTATTCTTAATTGCAAACTTTCAAAAAAATAAAAATATGTGCCATTTTTGTTATAGAAAAAGGTTTTTTTTTTTTATTTGGCTTGGGAGAACCAATCATGAATTATTTTAAAACAATAATTCCAATCACAAAGCAGTGAACTAGAGGAGGTATATACTAGACATTTATAGTCTTTCAATTTTGTTCTTCTGGCAATAAATATCCAAGGACATTCCTTTCCTGCTAGCCTAGGGTTCTATGCCAGAGCTGGCACAGTTTGGCTCCAGATCCATTTTTCCCCGTTCCACTGCTCTGCTTTTTGTGCCTGGGAGGCTAATCCCTGCAGGCTGTTAAGTTTCCTTATTAAGATTTCTTTATATCATAAGTTTCTTTATTGAGAGATCTGGTAAGGGTCTGTTCAGTAAGAATCATTGGACAGAGATTGGAAGGCAGCAGGAAGGGAGAAGAAAGGGAAGAGAAGTTTCAGGTGTACCATTTGTGTCTGGAGCCTTAATGGCTCCAGCTTCTCTTGGTTAGTATTATTGAAAGTAATGGCAAAAACTACAATTACTTTTGCACCAACCTAATAGTTATGTAATTCCAACTTCTACCAAGGACAGCAGCCCCTGGGCTCTTCCCACACTGCCTCATCCATTTATCTCTTCCATCTGGGATTTAGTAATGGCTCCCTGCTGTTTATAATCTCTCAGTTTCTTCCCTGTTCCCTTCTGTAATCTGTGTAACAAATGTATGCATTAAATAATTTCTTTTAAAATCAAATTATATTCTTAGTTTTCAATTGAATCAGATACTCAGTTGTCTCCTAAATTTTCTTTTCTTCCTCAACCTACATAATGCGTGTGATGGTTAATTTTATGTCAATTGACTGGGCTAAGAAACATCCAGATATCCAATAAAGCATTATTTCTGGGTGTGTCTATGAGAATGTTTCTAGAAGAGATTAGCATTTGAATTCGTAGACTGAATAAAGATAATAGCCCTCATTATCTAATCTGTTGAGGGTTCAAATTGAACAAAAACACACAGGAAGAACAAATTTGCTCTCTCTTCTTGAGCTGGGATACCCATCTTTTTTGGCCCTTGGACTTCAGTGCTCTTGGTTAACAGGACTTTGAATTCAGACTGGGACTTAACACCGTTAGCTCTCCTGGTGCTCAGGCCTTCCAACTCAGACCGAATTATACTACTGACTTTACTGGTTCTCTAGCTTGCACAGCAAAGCATGGGATTTTTTTTGCCAGACAATGGCCTCATAAGAATATAATGAAGCTGAAAAATTCCTATTGACTAATGATGTTGTATTCATCAGAACATGGTGGTGCAATGCATTGTTCATTTGTTTGTGGTGATGCTGATGTAAACAAACCCGCTGTGTTGCCAGTGGTATAAAAGTATAGTGCATACAATTACATACAGTACATCATACTTGATAATGACAAAAAAATGACAGTGTTACTGGTCTACTATATATTTACCATTCTATACTTTTATTTTTTTATTTGAATCCTTAATTACTGAAGCACCACTTCTGATTTCTTCAAAGTCAGAAATGTTAATGTTAAATTTCATTTTATATGTTTTGATTCTTGCTAGAACATTTTAAACCAACATATCATCATGAAAGCATGTTGGAGTGTATTATATGATCATAAGTTCAAAAATCTCTAAGTAGATGTTTCTATAATAGGAGACAAATTAAGAAAATAAATTTTGGTGTAAAATTGCAAGTGGTCTTTTCAGAAGATGAAAACGCTATACATTTGCCTATAATGTCCTCTATGAATGTTTTACTTTGTATCAGGATAATTCTATTTATTCTCTTTTTTTTTTAA
This sequence comes from Cebus imitator, assembly GCF_001604975.1. Classification (NCBI taxonomy): domain Eukaryota; kingdom Metazoa; phylum Chordata; class Mammalia; order Primates; family Cebidae; genus Cebus; species Cebus imitator. Next base: position 7,602,420 of record NW_016107337.1, read on the forward strand.
CTTAATTTTTTTATTTCCATAGGCTTTTGGGGAACAGATGGTATTTGGTTACAAATAAGTTCTTTAGTGGTGACTGAAATTTTGGTGCACCTATCACCCGAGCAGTATATACTGAATCCAGCTTGTAGTCTTTTATCCCTCACCCCCTTCCATCCTTTCCCCTGAGTTTCCAAAGTTTACGGTATCATTCTTAATCTTTTGCATTGTCATAGTTGAGCTTCCACTTATGAATAAGAACATATCATGTTTAGTTTTCCATTTTTGAGTTACTTCGCTTACAGTAATAATCTCCAGTTTTATCCAGGTGGCTGTAAATGCCATTAATTTGTTCCTTTTTATGGCTGAGTGGTATTTCATATATATATATATATATATATATATATATATATATATACATATATGTGTGTGTGTGTGTCAAAATTTCTTTATCCACTTGTTGATTGATGGGCATTTGGGCTGCTTCCATATTTTTGCAATTGCAAATTGTGCTGCTATAAACATGTGTGTGCAAGTATCTTTTTTGGATAATGACTCCTTTTCCTCTGGGTAGATACCCAGTAGTGAGATTGCTGGATCAAATGGTAGTTCTACTTTTAGTTCTTTAAGGAATGTTCACACTGTTTTCCATAGTGATGGTGCTAGTTTATATTTCCACCAGCAGTGTAGAAGTGTTCTCTTTTTACTACATCCACTCCAACATCTATTATTTCTTAAGGTTTTGATTATGGCTATTTTTGCAGGAGTAAGTTGGTATTGCCTTGTGGTTTTGATTTGCATTTCTCTGATCATTAGTCATGTTGAGCATTTTTTCATATATTTGTTGGCCATTTGCAAATAAAATACTTAGGAATCTACCTAACCAAGGGGGTAAAAGATCTCTGCAAGGAAAAATACAAAACACTGCTGAAAAAAATCACAGATGACACAAACAGAAACACATCCTATGCTCATGGATGGGTAGAATCAGTATTGTGAAAATGACTATACTGCTAAAAAAAAATCTATAAATTTAATGCAATTTCCATTGAAATGCCACCATCATTCACAGAACTAGAAAAAACAATTCTAAAATTCATGTGCAACCAAAAAAGAACCCGCATAGCCAAAGCAAGGCTAAGGAAAAAGAACAAATCTGGAGGCATCACATTATCCAACTTCAAACTGTACTACAAGGCCATAGTCACAAAAACAGCAAGGTACTGGTATACAAATAGGCACATAGACCAATGGAAAAGAATAGAGAACCCAGAAATAAACCCAAATACTTACAGCCAATTGATCTTCAACAAAGCAAACCAAAACACAAAGTGGGGAAAAGACACCTTATTCAACTAATGGTGCTGGCACAGTTGGCAAACCACATGTAGGAGAATAAAACTGGATACTCATCTCTCATCTTCTACAAAAATTAACTCAAGATGGATCCAGGACTTAAATATAAGACCTGAAAGTGTAAAAACTCTAGAAGATAACATCAGAAAAACTCTTCTAGACATTGGCTTAAGCAAAGACTTCATGACCAAGAACCCAAAAGGAAAATTCTAGAAGATAACATCTTCTGTTGCAACAGAAACCAAAACAAATAGGTGGGACTTAATTAAATGAAAGCCCTTCTGTACAGCAAAAGAACAGTCAGCAATGTAAATAGACAACCCACAGAGTGGGAGAAAGTCTTCACTATCTATGCATCCAGCAAAGGGCTAATATCCAGAATCTACAAGGAACTCAAACAAATGAGGAAGAAAAACCAAACAATCCCATGGAAAAGTGGGCTAAGGACGTGAATGGACAATTACTATACTATATACATTTAGCACATACTCCTTCTGCTTATTAAAATAAGTTATTTGTAAAACAGCCTCAGGCAGGTTCTTCAGGAGATATTCCAGAAGAAGGCCTTATTTTCATAAGAAATATTTTGTGTTATTGCCCCAAAGATCTTTCAGTGGGACAAGATGTGAAGGTGGAAGACAGTGATACTGATGATTCTTACCCTGTGTAGGCCTAGGCTGATATGTGTATTTGTGTGGTAGATTTCAAACAAAAGTTTCAAAAATAAAGTAATTAAAAACAGATAAAAACTTATAGAGAAAGGATGTAAAGAAGGAAAATGTTTTTGTCCAGCTATACCAATGTGTTTATGATTTGCATTATTTTTAAAAAGTCAAAACTTAAAATATTAAAAGGCTTATAAATTTAAAAAGTGCTATAAAAGGTTAATTTATTAATGAAGATTTTTTTTACATTTAGTGTATCCTAAGGACGCAGTGCTTTTTAAGTCTACAGTGTTGTATAGTAATATCCTAGGCCTTCAGATCATTCACCCACCACTCACAGACTCACTCATAGGAATTTCTATTCCTGTAGGCATAAGCTTTGTTCATGGCAAGCATCTTATGCAGATGCACCATGGAAAAATATTTTATGCTGTGTATTAACTGTATTTACTGTACCTTTTTAGTTTAGATATATTTAGGCACATAAATACAATGGTGTTATAATTACCGGCAGTATTCATGCTGTACACATCTGTAATCTTGGAGCAATAGGCTGTACCATATAGCCTAGGTGTGTAGTAGACAAAACCATCTAGGTTTGTGGAATTGTACTCTGTGACATTCACCTGACAATGAAATTGTCTGACAATTCATTTCTCAGAAAATATTGTGGTTTAGCAACATGTATATATATATATATATATATATATATATATATATATATGAATATATATACATTTATGTGAATTCAAATAGCATATAAATGTTACTTAACATATAGAGTATATTTAAATCTATTCAAATAGTGTGTGTATATGTATATATATATATATATATGTGTGTGTGTGTGTGTGTGTGTGTGTATATATATATATATTTCTATTTCTCTGAAGAAACCTAATACAATGAAGTAAAAGCAAGCTATTATGTCATTGGAATGGAAAGAGATGTCAGTATGTGAGACAAATATAATTATAAGATGGAATTTAAATACTTGAACATTATATAGTAAATGACATAGGAATTGTCTTGTCCTGCCAGAAGGAGGTCACAGGTGACCAGAGAGCTCCCTTTCATCTCCAGTGAACCATGGCTCCCAAGCTTCCATGATAAGTGCTAGTCTCAGACTGGGAGTGGGAGGTCTGTGAACATTTTATTAGGGCAGAAACCATCTCTCTTTGATAACTCCCATTGGTGATAGGAGCCTTTAATACCATTACAGTTGAGGGAGACATAACTTTTGTTCATCTGTGGGATAAATGTTAGCCATAATAAATCTGTCTTGAAGAGTGTTACAGGGGCCAAATGAGGGCAGCATATGCCTAAAGCCAAGCTGAGATTACCACTGTGATTCTATTGAAAGAATGCTGGAGGCCAGGTCACAAAAAGAGATCATGACTGATATTAAATGAGAACAAATTACGTCCATGTATAAGGTCTATCTGAGATTAAAAAAAAAAAAAGGAAAAGAAAGCAATTGAGGCTACTTTTACTACAACTAAATTTGATGATGGTGTTCATGTGTTTGGTAATTATGAATATATGGTTATATTGTTTAGAGGTGCTAGGTAAATAAAATGAGAAGAGAATACTGTAAGAACAAAAGCAGGTAAAAACCAGTTCAGCAGTTTTATATTTTCCTCTGCCTGTGGCTTTTCCAGTAAATAAGAAAAACTGAAGGAAGTAAGACACATGTCTGATGAAACTTTCCATCTTTCAGAGACAGCCCATATTGTATGGATAAAATTTGTAAGGCTCTTTAATTTCTAAATGTAATGAAGGCAAAATGAGAGAAAAGTGAACAGAATTTTAAGAGTGAGTAGGAAAAAATCAGATTAAGGCAGTATGAGACATCATGGAAATATCACATTTTCATCACATGACAAAACTTGAACAATTCAGAAAAAAAATGATGTGGACTGAAAAAGTAGATGTCTAATGAACATTTTGTAACTCTGTTGATTTACTTGTAAAATAAAGCTGAGAATGCATGTTATTTGAACATCCAAACAATACAGATATAACAGAGAAAGCAGAACAAGATATATTTGGCTGAGAGTTTTAATAAAACATTTTTGTAACTTTTAGGTGAACTTTGAAGTAATATTTTAAATACTGAATTATTTGATTTATTCTACTACTTTGATTTTGTTTGGGTAGAAAGTCTTTGGATATTCATTAGCCATTCTTTCTAATGCATCGATTTGCAATATTCTTCCTATTGTCATTTCTTTTGTTTACAAAATAGCATATTCTTTTATTATTATATTATAACATTGTGTTTTGAGGCATCTCAGATAATATACTGTCTTTATGCTGTTCTACAACACCGCAGTGTAAATACATTAAATAAATACATAAAGCTAAAATATTGCTATGATTGATTTAAAGTACTTTAAGAAGTTTTGGTTCTAAAAGCTTTAGTATATGGTTATGTAATACCAAAACATAAATATTTTATTAATTCCAAATTCACAAAACTAGAATTTCACAGTTGGCTACAACTTTTAAGTACATTTTATTCCACTCACTGAGTTACCCTTGTAGATATATGAGCTACGATTTGTAGTTGGTAGGGTTTCAGTTATGGTAAAGGTAATTATATTGTTGAAATAAACTATCGTTCTCTGAATAATTACATCTGGAATGAAAAGAAAATATCAAAACCTTGGGTTGCCCTAAAGAAAAATATCAAAACCTTGGTTCCCCTGGAGATCTACTTTTCTTAGTACTTTGTTATTCTGGCCTCATGATGGCACCAAAGGGCAGGAAATAATTCTTTTTTGAATTGCAGTTTACTTACCAAAGTGTAACAAAAATAAATACAATAAGCAAAAAACAGCTGAATTAGAAAACTTTTCAAATAAAGAAAGTGGTGGGGATGTTGGTACAGTTTTGGGGATATCCTCCCTAGTATGGATGATTACAGTTCACTTTTTTATACACAAGACACTTGCTGTAGACTTTTTCTCAAATTATTTAGTCACTTCCCTGGTATCCTTTCTCCTAAATTATGTTTTCTGTTGCAGTAAGAAAAAAGGTGCTGATAAAATAATTTAATCATAACCATGAACTTGTGTTTGAATAGCTTTTTGAAAAGCATAGGATTAGCAGATGGTTGATAAGACTCCCATAAAAGGAAATATGTAACATATAGAAACAAAAGCTTTTTGAAGTGATACCTCATTCATTTTCTAACTTATTGTAGAGTAGAAATTTAGAATATAATGTGGCACCATAATAAATCTTACTTAATATTAATGGAAGTTGTATTTTTCATTGATAGACAAGACATAATGTGTGAGTTCAAATAAACATCCCACTGTGTATGAACTTCAATATATCAAATGTCTGTACTAGGTTTTTGTTACACATTGCAAAGGAATCAAATAGATATAAGATGTATTCCTTTTTTCTTCAAAGATAGATGTAAACTAGTTCCAGTGAGAAAACGTGAGTGCTTCTAAAAATAATTAACAATAAGTCAGTAACAATTTGAAGGCCTTAAATATTAGTACATAAAATAGTACAAGATAACTTTTGACCAAGAAAAAACTTGAAATAGTGTATTATGGGTTTTTGGCCTCGTAAATGTAAAACAAAAGCACATTTTTAAGGTAAGTAAATTATGTTTGTTTACTCAGCTTTTATTTTTTTTATTTTTTTTATTTTTTTTTTTTTTTTGAGACGGAGTTTC
>NW_016107337.1:7609045-7715058 GCF_001604975.1 Cebus imitator
TTTTTTGATGGAGACTTGCTCTGTCTCCCAGGCTGGAGTGCAATGGCATGATTGATCGTGGCTCACTGGAACATCCGTCTCCTGGGTTCAAGCAATTCTCCTGCCTCAGCCTCCTGAATAGCTGGGATTACAGGCACATGCCACCATGCCCAGCTAATTTTTTTATTTTTAGTAGAGACAGTGTTTCACCATGTTCGTCAGGCTGGTCTTGAACTCCCGACCTTGTGATCTGCCCAGCTGGGCCTCCAAAAGTGCTGGGATTACAGGCATGAGCCACAGCACCCAGCCAGAGGAAATTCCTTCTCAATTGAGTACAGTGCCTGAGTGGCTAAAAGATGGGCTTTCTGCCTCAATATCTTGAATATTTTATTTTTGGGGGGCTGTGTTGGTTAGCCTTTAAATGACCATATCCATGAGGCTTACTGGCATTCTCTTTAAAAAGCAATTCTTAGTGGAACCAACTTGCTGGACAACCAGAGATGCCCAGGTGGATGAATGGATGGATGGATGTATCGATAGATAGATAGATAGATAGATACATACATACATACATACATACATAAATACATGCATACATACATACATACATGCATGGATTCCTAAGAGTGCTCACCAGCCTAGGTGCTCACCAGCCTAGATCCTCACTCTGAGTTTTTCTTTCATTGGAAAAATCCATACTTTCAGCTGATAGTAAAGTAACACAACAAAGAGAATGTTTACAAACAGAGATAAAAATGAGATTCCTCTTTTAAGCTCTGTTATTTTAATAAGAAATGTTTAAAAGAAGAGGTTGAAGCCTTCTTTGCAGTGGACTTTTTCTGCTGACTTTTGGTACAGGCATTGAGCTATGCTCTTGCCATCCATTCATTTCATTACGTGTTTTATTTATTTATTTTTTAACAAATATGTTTCAAATTCAAAGCCTTTTTAAAGGAAATGTTGGAGACACAATTCATAAGCATGAATTAACAGTGATAGAAATGTGATTGCATTTGACTGAATTGTGGAGCAAGCAATACACTTAAAACTAGACATTAAAAAAGCACATGGAAAAAAGGTGAACTATTTATTTGTCCAGAATATGTGGAAAATTTTCCAAGGATCCACCCAGCACAGAGGCAGGGACTTTGAATGACCTTTTTCTGCTCATCTGCTTTAAATCATTTCCACAGTCTTCAGCACACTTATAATAATGACACCAATTCATGAAATTTCTAAACCTATAAAAGGCTAATATAGATACAGATATGAGTTCTGTAATTTTATTATAATCACTTTTATCTTTATCAGCTTCTGGAAATGGAAAGTTTTTCCTGTATTTCTTTAAAATTAAGTTACATAATTTAAAAAAAATTGATGATAGATATAGTTCTTAAAATTCACTTGAGTAGGTTTTCATTCATTGTGGGCAAAATCATGACATAGATTTTGAAATTTGAAACTGTAATACTTTAATATTATTAATAAAATTGGTGCTCATCTCTAGAGGAAGAAACCACAGAAGAAAGAAGTTAGCCACTTATATCTGTTTGAAGGTTGATGCTAGACTAAAATCTAGGACTTCCAGATTATTTTTGAGCATTTTTTGTTCAGGTTTTATTTTTGTCCACGTTTTTTTCCTTAGAAAAGTAAAGCCAACATATGTTTGCTAAATAAAGAGAAGCACTTTCTAAGTTCAGAGACATAAAATCTAATTTTGTGTGACACAAAGTATATGAAATATTTTCTTCTTAAATTTATCTTCCTCAAAGATCTAAAGTGCTAAGATATTCTGGGTTTCTTCTTGTTTAGCAGTCTTTATTATTATCTGTTACAAAAGTGAAATAATAGCATAAATTTAATAATAAATCTATAGTAAATGATAATAAAACTATAATAAATAATAATAAAAATGTATTTTTTTATTAAAAACCTGAATAAATATTGTTGTACTTCAATTCTCCAGGATATTTATACGAGCAAAGTAAGTTTATATAAAAATGCATATATAGTCCTTGGTGGACTTGAATAAGATCCTGTAGAGGCTGGGCGTGGTGGCTCAAGCCTGTAATCCCAGCACTTTGGGAGGCTGAGGTGGGTGGATCACGAGGTCAAGAGATCGAGACCCTCCTGGTCAACATAGTGAAACCCTGTCTCTACTAAAAATACAAAAAATCAGCTGGGCATGCCTGTAATCCCAGCTACTCAGGAGGCTGAGGCAGGAGAATTGCCTGAACCCAGGAGGCGGAGGTTGCAGTAAGCTGAGATCGCGCCATTGCACTCCAGCCTGGGCAACAAGAGCGAAACTCCGCCTCAAAAAAAAAAAAATGCATATATATGCACGTGTGTGTGTGTGTATATATAGTGCAGACAAAAAATACATATTTAAATATGCATCTGCTATTACTGTATATATAAAACTTCTATTATTTTAATATTCATAAAGTATTAATAGTAAGATAATAAAACCATAATAAATAATAATAAATCTGTAATTATTAAAAATGTATTAAAGTTTTTTATTAAAAACCTGAATAAATATTGTTGTACTTCAATTATTCAGGATATTTATATGAGCAAAGTAAGTTTATATAAAAATGCACATATATGCACGTGTGTATATATATATATATGTTACACACAAAAAATACATATTTATATATGCATCTGCTATTACTATGTATATAAAATTTCTATTGATAATTTTCATAAAGTAGTAAGAGTGTTAATATTTCTAAGGTCCTCAAAACAATATCTGGCATACAATAAGTGTTACATGTTTCCTTTTAGCTATGCTGACATAGATGATAATCTAACTAAATTTTAGATCCATAAAAAACATAAGAAACATAGGTTTATTTTAAAAATAAAACTTTGTGTTCAATAAAGGCTAAAAATCTCTATTATGGCTTCAACAATTCTGAAAGCATTACATCTCCAGCAGTCAGTAAATAATAAGTGCTAAATGAGTGGTATAGAAAATAAGTCCTGTGGAAGTTTAATAGAAGGAAAGATTGCTTCCAGATGAAACAGTTAGGGAATGCTTTGCAAGAGTCAGGATATAAGCTGTATTTTGAAAAATGGGCAGGATTTAGATCTGGAGAAGCAGAGTAGGGAGGACTGTGTTGAGAGGCGTTATACTAGGAGTAAAATGTAAAAACAGAGCTAAATTTTCAGTTTTCTATGCCTTGGGTTTGATGAAATAAGATTAATATATCTAAGTATGAAGCCAAGAGGGAAATGTTCTTTCTCTTTTTCATTGACTTGAACTCTCTTCCATGATCACTGTAATTTTTTAAAAATAAGTATCCCTGGACAATATGTTTTCTATTATATTTTCTTGGATAATGATATATTCACACTTGTTGCTTGGAAAATAATACATTTCCATAATTATGTTACCATGTTATATTTGCAATGTGAAATAAAAGCAAGTGAGTGTGTGTTATGGTGGTGTGGTGTGGTGTGGTGTGGTGTGTGGTATGAGCCATTCTATAAAAACTGGATTTCTCCAGTTCATAAAGAAACCAGACAGCTTCCTTCCTTCCTTCCTTCCTTCCTTCCTTCCTTCCTTCCTTCCTTCCTTCCTCCCTCCCTCCCTCCCTCCCTCCCTTCCTTCCTTCCTTCCTTCCTTCCTCCCTCCCTCCCTCCCTTCCCTCCCTCCCTCCCTCCCTCCCTCCCTCTCTCTCTCTCTCTCTCTCTCTTTCTTTCTTTCTTTCTTTCTTTTTTCTTTTTTTTTCATCAGAGTAGGAAGAAAGGCATTTTCTCTTCTTGAGCAAAATACTGATTGAAGTATAGCTGGGCATTGGAAGTCGCAGAGGATACCTTGTGTAACTTCATAGAAATCTGGTCACAAGAGGTGGTTCTGGAGTTAGTTGTTTCCTCAGAAAAAAAGCTCTGTTATTGATCTTCAAATCGCCGTGTTACCTACATCATCTTAACTGGCAAGGGACACATTCTTGCATACTCTTCTATGTGCTGGCTAATGAAAGTTATTTGGCAGTTTAATCATTAGTAAAATGTATTATGAAAGAATAGTCAGAAAATAAAATTCTGAGTGAGTATCTGCTGGGGGAGAAAGAGAGAATACTTTAAATACATATCTAAGCTGAAAATAAATGATTTGGGGATTTTCTGCTGTTTAGAATTATCTACACCAGTAGTCCCCTCTATTCCTTCTTGTAACCAAATGTTGACTTAGTTTGTCTGCTAGAAGTCTACTCCGGTTGCAAAAAGTTGTAGTAATTATGATATATCCAAGTTAATTGTCAATGCAAACCTCTGACTCAGTTATGTATACATATAAACGTATTTTCTTTTTTTTTTATTTGGTGAAACTTGTTATGAAACATACTAAGGTGAATTTTAGGTTAATATATAAAAATAATTCTTTATCAAATACCAAGTGTGGTGAAAATTATCTGTATTTCATTTTCTCTAAATAATGTAGCCTCATTTGTTAATATACGCCAGTTCCATCTATAATATTTATTAAACCCTCTTTGTGAGTAAAATCCTATGATCACATCACCTCAGGAGTTATTTAGATGTGATTAAAGACTAGAATTTCAGCTGGACAAGCCCACAATGTTTGTGGCTCCACTTTGCACCTTAAAACTTGCATTTGCACCTGCAAAAGGCTGAAATGAATCGTAAGGCAGCACATGTGTGTTTCATTATTCATTTTTTTATGAGCAGATGTGGGCGATATGGGCAAAGAGCTAGATGCATCTTTAATTGAGAAAACCTGTGGAAAACTTATCCTTAAATCTCTCCTAGGGAATTGACTTAGAACACTATGCACCATGATTTGGAAACTACGAATGAGATGCAAATGTTGACCAGACAACCCAAGCTTGGACACAGGCTGTCAAAAATGCATATTATAGACATTAATCCTCAGATTTTCTTCTTTCAAATATCTCTATGAATAATACGGTGTCTACTAGGTTTTTTTAAAATGTTCACTCTAAAGTAATATAAACCATCAGGAATAAAGACATAAAACCCAGTGAAATTTATTTGGACAGAAATAAATTGGGTCCCAAACTTATTTTTTCATGTGTATTCACACAGAAAGAGTCTCAAATTTTGCAACTTAAATTTTTTGTGTAATTTACACTTAGCTGTTATCTTTAAAGTAACTTGCCAAGTTCCTGTTGTTGAAGAGTGAAGATAAGAGTGAATGAGACACAGACCTTGAAATCAAGAAATATGTTTTTAAAAGTGAACTCTATAAGATTTGGCCATTCTGGAACTTATACTGATAATATAATATAGCTCTTTGTTATATCAAAATTTCTTCTGTTTTTAACATGAAATCGAAAATTAGATTGTTCTATAAAAACTAATGTTAAGACAAAAAATTAAAAATAGCTATAGCTACAGTAATTTGTTAATGGTAACACAGTATAAAAAGATGAAAATTGTAATGTCATAAAATAAGATATGGAGAGAGGAAAAGTTAAAGTTTCCAAAGTTTTAAAATGTGATTAAAGTTAAGTTGGCATCAGCTTAAAATAGACTTTTGTAAATACAAGATGTTTTACTTAAGCCCCATTGTAACCACAAGAAAGACTTAGAGTAGATACACAAAACATAAAGGAAAAGGAATAAAAGCATACCACTATAAAAACTATCAAATCAAAAAGAAGATAGCAAGAAAAAAAGAAACAAACTGTAAAACAGTTGGAAAATAATGAATAAATGGCAGTACATCCTCATTCGTCAGCAATTACTTAATATTTAAATGGAGTAAATTCTTCAATCAAATGACATAGAGTGACTGACTGGATTAAAAAAAATGAGATCCAACTATATGCCACCTATAAGAGACTCACTTTAGTTTTAAAGGCATACAGAGGTTGAATATGATGACATTAGAAAAAAATATTCCACGCAAATAGTAATCAAAAGAGAATAAGGGTGGCTGAATTTATATCATACAAAATAGACTTTAAGTCAAAAACTATCACAAGGGACAAATAAGGTCATTATATAACAATAAAGGGATCAATTCATCAAAAGGCTATAACAATTGTTAATATATCAGAGCACCTAAATGCATAAAGCAAATAATGCCAAAACTTAAGGGAAAAATAGGTAGCAATACAATAATTGTAGGGGATTTTAATACCCCACTTTCAACAATATATCAATCATCCAGGAAAAAAAAATCCAGAAAAAAAATATATTTGAAGCTGTCACAGAGCATTCTCTATAATACATAATATGTTAAGCCACAAAACAAGTCTTAATAAATAAAGAAAATTGAAATCATATCAATTATCTTTTTTGACCATGATGGTATGGATCTAGAAATCAAAGGTGGAAAATTCGAAAATTCACAAACACAAGGAAATTATATAACACATTCCCGAACAGTTAATTAGTCAGAGAAGAAATCAAAAGAGAAATAAAAACATATTGAGACAAACTAACAAAACTTATGAAATGCAGCAAAAGTAGTTCGAAGAGAAAAACTTATAGTGGTAGTTGTTTGCATTATTTGTTGATGTTGTTTTGTTTTTAGAGACAGAATCTCACTTTGTTGCCCAGGCTGGAGTGCATTGGTGCAATCATAGCTAACTGTAACCTTGAATCCTTGAACTCAAATGATCTTCCAAAATTACCCTCCTAAGTAGAGAGGACTACAGGCATGTAACACCATCTCTACTATTTTATTTTATTTTTTGTAGATTTGGGTTGCCCAGGCTAGTCTTGCACTACTGGCCTCAGGTAACCCTTCTGTTTTGGCATCTCACAATGCTGGATTTACATGTGTAAACCAGTATGCCCGACCTCAAAATTTAACCCATAATAATGTAAAAAAAATTAAAAATAGATTAAACAAATATATGACCAAAACTCTAAAATTACTAAATAAAACATAGAAAAAAATGTGTCTTGACACTGGTCTTGGCAATAATTTTTTTGGATGTGATGCCAAATGCACAAGCAAAAAATAAAAGAAAAATAGACAAATAGGATTGCATCAAACCAAGAAGATTGTACACAGCAAAAGCAGCTACAAAGTGAAAAGGCAAACTATGAAATGGGAGAAAATACTTGCAAATCAGACATCTAGCAAGGGGTTAATATCAAACCATATATGAAATACAAACAACTTAATAGCAAGAAAGCAAAGAATGGAATTAAAAAATGGGCAAAGGAACTGAATAAACATTCCTCAAAAGAAGACAAAAGAATGTCCAACAAGTATATGAAAAAATTATCAACATTACTAATGACCAGATAAATATGAATAAAAACCACAATAAGATATCACCTGATACTTGTTAGAATGCCTATTCTCAAAAAGTTAAAGGTAACAAGTGTTAATGAGGATGTAGAGAAAGGGAACATGTGCACACTGTTTTGGGGCATGTAAATGGGTATTGCTATTACAGAAAATGGTATGGAGGTTCCTCAAAAAGTTAAAAACGGAACTACCATATGATCCAGCAATCTCACTTCTGGTTATATACTTAAAAGAATTGAAACATATCTCAAAAAGAGAATTGCACTCTCATGTTCATTGTAGTATTATTCGCAACAGCCAAGAAATGAAATCAACCTAAGTGTTCATCAGTGATAAATAGATAAAAATGCTGTACACGCACACACATGCATGCACACGCACATACATACACACACACACACACACATTTAGGAATGCTATTTATGTTTTTTTTTTTAAAAGAGACAAATCTTATTTGTGACAACATAGATGAACCTAGCGGACATAGATGAACCTAGGGGAAAATATGATGCCTTATAGAACCAGGCCAAGAAAGACAAATACTGCATAATCTTACCTATGTGTGGAATCTAAAAAAGTTGATTTCTTAGAAACAGAGAGTAGAGTTGTGGTTACTAGGGATTACATGAGGCAAGTAGGGAGATACTGGTCAAAGAATACAAAGTTTCAGTTATGTAGAATGAATAAATTTTGGAGATCTAATGTAGATTCCCAAACTATAGTTAATAATACTGGGTTTACTTAAAATTGAGTGAAAGTAGATCTGAAATGTTCTCACCATACACATAAAAAGAAAAGGTAAACATACAAGGTGATTAATATGTTAATTAACTTGATTAAAAAGAAATATAATTATTTCATAATATAAATGTGTATTAAAACATCATGTTGTATGCCTTGACTATATTTTATTTGCTAATCATTGTCCCTCTCATTACTCATGTTATCTGTTCTTAAGACTTTAAGAATTCTTCTTACCCAGAAATAGGACAACAATACTGACCAAAGTTTTCGTTCATAGTTCTACATTTGACTGGTATCTTACTCAACCTTTCTCATCTCTCACACTTTAATAAAACTGGAAAAATTGAATTAAATCTATACATCAGGAGAAATTTATTATCTTTATTGAGTTTTCCTATACATGCATATCTATGTCTCCACATCTATTTAGGACTTCTTTAATGCTTCAATTAAGTTTTAGAATTTTTGTTAAGCCCAATACAACTAATGTTATGCTTAAAACCTTCCCTTCTTGGTGTTCAGTATTGGGTAGAGAATAAGGAATTGCACATTAAGAAATAATTCCCTAAGAAATTTACAATTTAATGAGGGAGACCAAGGACACAATTATAATACAGAATGATTAGTGTGCAAAGGAGTGGTGGGAACCAATAGAAAAAGCTCCTGTATCAGCAATGGGGAACTGTTAGACTTGAAATGTAAGTTAGTGTCCACCATGTTTGGAGAAGGTATGAAAGTTACAAATAAGAGAAAATATGATGCCTTATAGAAACAGCATGAACAGTTGCCATATACAAGCATGCACGCACACAAACACACACACACACACACACACATACAGAGAGAGAGCGAGGAAGAATGAAGTTGGAGAGGTAATAATTACAGCTAATATTTACTTATTACTGTGTGTTGAACAGTATTCTAAGGACATTCAAAATTTATCTCCTCTAGTCCACATCATAATCACATGCAGAAATTCCCCCACTTAAAAAGTAAGAATTCTGAGGCCTAAGATAAATTAAGTACCTTCCCAACACCCTCAGCAAGTAGATGATACAATTCAAACCTGGGCCCTAGGCTTTATACTCTTAATTACTACACTGTGTGGTCTTGAGGAGGAACAAGTTGAGATACTTTTAGGGGTACAAATCCCTAAACTGACCTAGATAGCATTTGGCAATCTTTGAGGAGTTTTAGGTCTTGAATTTTAGCCAAGTTGAAAAAATAGCTAAATAAAGGATTGGAGGGGAATGCTTCTGCAATCAGGAAGAAGATCTAAAAGCTGTATTTATATATGCTCCTGAAGTTATGGGGATTAATTAAATTCCGGGAAATCTATCATAAGTTGAAAATATCATAAATTGAAAATGCGCTTAATAAAGTGCACTTAACCTACCAACCCTCATGGGTTACTCTATCCTATCTTAAACTTGCTCAAAACGCTTATATTAGCCTATTGTTGGACAAAATCATTTAACACAAAGCCTATTTTTTAAATAAAGTGTTAAATGTCTCAGATAATTTGTTGAATGTTGTACTAAAAGTGAAAAACAGAATGGTTGTACAGGCACTCAGAGTATAGTTCCTACTGACTTTACTTCTTTTGCATCATCAGAGAGTCAAAAAGTCCTAAGTAGAAGCAACATACATCGAGGAGTGTCTGTATTTTAGAGAAAGAGGGAAATGTAAATAAGATAGGGCACAAGAATGGACAAAACAGCAAATTTTCAAGTGATTTTAAGGAGGCCAAGGGCAGCATCAACAGAACTTGTTGAGGGAAATGTTTGGCAGAATGAGTTGAAGTGGCTGAATCATTGGCTTCCAGCTTAAACATTTTGATAGATGATAGGGCAATTGATTGCAATAGCAATAGCTCAAGTGTTATGTTCTCTTGGAGGCCTTTCCTGAGCCTGCTGCCTCCACACATGCCTTAATCCCCATGGAGTTAAGAAGTAAGCACCTGTTCTCAGGTTTTTTTTTTTTTTTTTTTTTTTTTTTTTTTTTTTTTTTTTTTTTTTTTTTAATATTCTGAGGATACCACTCTTCAACCCAGTCATGTTGCATGATTTTTCCCATTTGACTCTAGTCATCTTTTGCACCAATATCTCCAGAAGCTAACAGAATCAGAGGATCATTTAAATATTTGTTGAATGAGTACAATCACTTATGTAAGTGGTAGGGAAGAATAGGGATCAAGAAACACCAGAAAGTAACATTTATGACACATGTGCTACCTTGGGGGAAAATAATTTAGAAATATGGGGAGCATTTTATCTATTGTTGCTCATAAAGCATGAGATTTAGGAAAACAATAGAGAATTGGGAAAAGACAACTGGCTACAAATATTATTTTAATAAGCAAAATGTGCTTCTTTGAGCCATGGTTTAAAATACTGCAAGAAGGATCTTTTTCTGAATGTGAAATGCATCTTTTATATTTATCATGACCCCTTCAATATGAAAATTCAGTGGCCAGTTGGTGGAAAAAAGGCTTGGCTAAATCTGCAAAAAGTATTTTTATGGAAAACATTAGGAATGACATGATAAGGAGATAAAAATGGAAGAAGTACCCAGGACAAAATAATTACAAATGAGGGCAGGAACAGTGAGACTGCTCATGGTATGGAAATCCACAGATCAGAAACCAAAGGAGATTGCATTGGAGGGACCGCAAGCACAGCTCATGTGAATTACCACTCATCATTGTCCCTCCCATTATTCATGTTGTTTGTGCTTAAGACTTCAAGAATCTTCTTACCCCGAAGTAGGGCAACATCACTGACCAAAGTTTTAGTTCATAGCTCTACATTTTACTGGTATCTTACACAACCATTCTATTACTTCATCTTTTAAAACCTAATTTCCTATCTGTATCACTGAGTACATATCTGTGTATATCCTGTTCATCTAATTATGTATCTGTGAGTGCCTTTATCAATGGAGGTAGTTTCTTAGTGATTGTATATTACTTCCTTCTATCTTCTTGACACTTCACATGGAGTCTTGTACATAAAAGAAATTCGAAGTGTTAAATATGTGACAGAAAATGAATGTCATATGATAATTTTACAGTCACTTTATAAGGAGGATGGATTGAGATAAAAAATGAGATGGTCTGTTATTTGCTGTCCTTTTGTCAACTTGAAGATGTATAAATGATGACTGTAGGATGCAATGTATTAGAGGAGATAAATTTATCCACATTTAAAACAAATGAAAGGAATAAAAAGGCCAAGGTGGAAGTGAAGAATGTCAGAGGAAGAAGAAAGACAAACTGAAAGGCAGAATTTAAAAGGGGTAGGAGCTGATACTGTGGACCTAACTTGGAAAGAAAACAGAAATTTTGACATAAAGTTTGTGCTCTGAGATATAAAAATACCTTCTATGAACTCTTAATTTTTAGCCAAATAACACCCCATTCCTTAGAAGGATCCAGTTATTTATGTATATTATTATTATTAATGGTGTGGTAGGGAATGAGAAAGGCATGAAGACAAGAACAGAAACTTCCATGGGATGCAGCTGTGTTTACATTAGACAGGCAGGTAGGGAGACAGATACAGGAATAGAACCCAGTCTGCCAGGGAGAAGAGCCAAGTAGTACTGAGTGGTCACTCCCTGCCGTTAAGCAAAGAGTTTACTAGGGATAAGAATAAAGAAAATTGGTGTTTTCTAACTATAGTGTGCCTGTGTACCCAGATAGAAGAAATGCATGATGTTAATCCCAAAGAGGGATGAGGCTCAGCAGTACAGTGGAGAGCCACGTAATTCTGTTTCTGCATTCTAAACTGTGAGGATCAGTGTTTCTGCTCCTCTTTCCATCTGATCCATCTTTCCCCATATTCTCTATTCTCTTCCTAAACACTGATCAATTTCTTTATCTCGAAATATAAGGTTTGAGATATTAAAATATTAAATATAATATATGTAAAATTTAAAAATACGGGTGCTTAGAACACATTTGACATTCAAATAACATTTATTTCTCTTTCTGTATCTTTGACTGTTTAGATAGCTACTGAAATTTTTATTCAATTTTAAATAGTGAGAAAATGGAAGTAATGATGTGACCTCTTAATCTAATTTTTAAAACAGGAAATAATTTTTAAATAAGAGAGTAATGGGGTTCTTGTGAGAAGGGCCTTTTTGCCTTAGAGTTCTCAATTATTAGTGAATGGAATCCTGTACAGAATTAGACATGTGTCCAAATGCTATTAAAAAATGAGCGTAAATTCTGCAAAGTGAAGGAGTGCCCAGGCAATACAAGCCTGGAGATATGGTCATAGTACTAGATGATGATGATGATGATGATGATGACGACATAATACCATATTGTTCGTTGGCTATATCTTCAAAATTGTCACCTCTCCCTGTTCTCACTTGTCTCTTAGCTTCCAGGGTGTTAGAAGTTTGTCTCAGTTTCTTCTAACCCATTTCAATAACACTGTGTAGCAACAGCCTAGAAAATACACAAAGTGTGGTTTTGTTCCCTTCACCTTTGCCACTGCCAAGAAAGATCATCATTGCTGAAATTCCTCAGCATTAGCAACCTCTTCGCTGATCACAGGAGGTAACTATTGTCAAAGATTAGGGTGCAATCACGAGGTCAGGACTATGTCCGTACCACTTTAATGGTTCTTTTATCTCTTTCTTCTAGGCCTAATAGGATAAGAAACTAGATTGAACTCTATAGAGCTCATCATATCTTCACAGTTTCTTTCGGGAAACTGCTTTATTCCTGTTTCCAGATAGCCCGAGTTGTATGAGATGATTTGACTTTAGTCATGTAGTCTCTAAAATTTCCACCACACCAGAGTTCATACCACTGTTTGATCCACTAAAGGAGTGGATGAGTTAAGAAGGCTGGGAAGCTCCTGAAACGCCTATTAGACCCTAAAATTTTATCTGATCTTAATGATAAAGAAAATAGGGAAGGTAATATAAAGAGATAGATACAGCTAGATAGAGGGCAATCGATAAGACATAATTTTAAAAGAATTGGTGGAAAAGATGGTCTGCATGACATTTAGCTGAGGATATTCTTTACAGTAACATAGAGCAATATAAGATACACCAAGGATGCTTAGATCTGCAGTGAAAAAAAAATGCATGGACAACAGAAATGCTTTTTAATTTCTTTGTGTGTGTGTGTGTGTGTGTGTTATTTTGTTCAAGGCTTGAAGGATATTAAGGATATCCTTAATATCCTTGAGGATATTAAGCCAAAGTTGTAATACAAAGAGTTCAAGAAAGTAGTTCTGCTCAACAATTTTCATTTTGTTTCATGTCAAAAGGAAATATATTTTAGATGGTAAAATTTAGAATAAGCATTAATATGAAATCATGGTTCAATGAAAAGACTAAAGTGACTGCTTAGCAGCTCTTCCAACTCACAAGAATGGAGCTCAGTTACTATGAGAACTTGCATATGCGTTTAAAATGTTTTCACTGATCTCTAAGGATCCAGGGAAACTAGAAAGAAATACAGAAATAGAAAACAGATACTTGTTACAACTTCTTTTAAAGGAAAACTGGCGGTTATAATATATAAGTCAATAAGCATATCTTTAGAACCAGGCAAATTGTACAATGGCTTATCTTATGGGTAATTTACAAAAATATGAATGATTTAGAATAATGCTAGCCTGAGTACACCATATGTTATGCTCTACATTAACCTCAATATTTTGATAAATTAAAATAGATTCAAGAAATATATAATCATGGTCTTTGTATTTTTGCAAGAAATCAGAATAATTTTTCCATTATGTCCTTTGAAACAAAATGGAAGATTAAAACCTCTCGAACAGAAAAAAACATTTGATAAATTTGCACTGTGTTGGAACATTTACATAGAATGGACTCAGTCATGGGCGTCTTGGAGTCAGAGAATATCTTTTATTTATCTTAGTATGCCAGCATGGAGCACATAGTAAATACTCAGAGATATTAATATCTGACTGAGTGAAGGAATGAATATTGAATAAATTCATCCAATAGTTTGTTGTGTAAGCACTTTTCAGTAAAAGCAATGGCAACAAAAGACAAACTAGACAAATGGGACCTAATCAAACTCCACAGCTTCTGCGCAGCAAAAGAAACAGTGATTAGAGTGAATCGGCAACCAACAGAATGGGAAAAAATTTTTGCAACCTACCCATCTGACAAAGGGCTGATATCCAGAATCTACAAACAACTAAAACAGATTTATAAGAAAAAAACAAGCCCATTCAACAGTGGACAAAGGATATGAACAGATATTTTACAAAAGAAGACATACATGAGGCTAACAAACGTATGAAAAAATGCTCACCATCATTGGTCATTAGAGAAATGCAAATCAAAACTACATTGAGATACCATCTCACACCAGTTAGAATGGCGATCATTAAAAAAATCTGGAGACAACAGATGCTGGATAGGATGTGGAGAAACAGGAACACTTTTACACTGTTGGTGGGAGTGTAAATTAGTTCAACCATTGTGGAAGACAGTGTGGCGATTCCTCAAGGACCTAGAAATAGAAATTCCATTTGACCCAGCAATCCCATTACTGGGTATATATCCAAAGGATTATAAATCATTCTACTATAAGGACACATGCACACGAATGTTAATTGCAGCACTGTTTACAATAGCAAAGACCTGGAACCAACCCAAATGCCCATCAATGATAGAATGGACAGGGAAAATGTGGCACATATACACCATGGAATATTATGCAGCCACCAAAAACAATGAGTTTGTGCCCTTTGTAGGGACATAGATCAACCTGGAAACCATCATTCTCAGCAAACTGACACAAGAACAGAAAATCAAACACTGCATGTTCTCACTCGTAGGTGTGTGTTTAACAATGAGAACATATGGACACAGGGAGGGAGCATCACACACTGGAGTCTGTCAGGGGGAAATAGGGGAGGGACAGCAGGGGGTGGGGAGTTGGGGAGAGATAGCATGGGGAGAAATGCCAGATATATGTGATGGGGAGGAAGGCAGCAAATCACACTGCCATGTGTGTACCTATGCAACAATCTTGCATGATCTTCAGATGTACCCCCAAACCTAAAATGCAATAAAAAAATAATAATAAAGAATTTTTAAAAAATAGTGCTATAAGAAACATTGCAAAGTGGCTTTGGTTCAGGTTCCCTGGATGTTTCTGTCCAAATGCCTGACAATGATGAGGTTGGCTCTGAATCTGCTTTTTACTTAGAAACACACTAATGATTATTATCAGTCAGACTGAGACATTTGTGTCAATATTGTGAGTAATTATAAATCATAGAGAGTAGAAGCTCAGTGATTGACATGCTCTTTTTAAATTTTTTGAATGTGTCCAGATCTTTTATAGAACTATCTTACATCATAAAAAATCTGAAAGTATTGGAAGAATAGTCTCTAGAATTGCAATTATTTTCTGTATGTGATACGATGAATAATTTGAAGTTGTATATTTAATGAGCTTGAAATACTTTAACTTAATATATCTCCTTTCATTTTGCAATGAGCAAGCAAACTTTGACCTCACAATGAATGGATCAGAGTTGGCAAGGATTGTGTGTGGTAGTTTTGTGATGCAGAATGCAGCTAATGGACCATGTAATTAAGAGGACCAATTGCTAATGTGGTTGGAGAAATTCCAAGAACTCTGATATGAAGCCTACCAATTACAGTACATTTCCCACTACTATCCAAGGGGATTAATAATTCTTTTCATTGGCTTTATTAAAATTCTTCAACAAATTTAAGAATATTTTAATTCATAATGGAAGAAATAGTATTATATCTACTTGTATAGCAAAGTACAGGAAATGAGAGAGGCATAGCTCATCTCTAAGTATCTATAATAGTTCTATCTGTACTTCTTTATGTAATAGAACTTTCATAATTCTATTTTATCTCACTGATATTGAGTGTACGTAAATGAATTCACAATATATTGATCTTTTTTGTCAAGGATTAATAAATAATCCAAATAGAGGTAAAAGGCAAGGGATAACATACATAGATAAGGGTCAATTCTTTTACGATACACAGTGTCAGTAAGTAATAAAGAAGATTCTATATAATTATAGCATTTTCCCCCCTCCTTTATTTTTACTGCTAGATTTTCCCTAGGTGCTCAATAAATGTTTATGGAACTAGATTGA
Source organism: Cebus imitator (assembly GCF_001604975.1). Taxonomy (NCBI): domain Eukaryota; kingdom Metazoa; phylum Chordata; class Mammalia; order Primates; family Cebidae; genus Cebus; species Cebus imitator. The sequence goes on from NW_016107337.1 coordinate 7,625,183, forward strand.
ATCATCAATATCACAGTCTTAGTAAAATATTATTTTGAAAGGCATAACTCCAGTACTTACGTAAAACATAAGTAATTTAAATCATATAATTTATCTTTGAATCTCCAGTGCTAAGCATAGTTTATGCTATTTTAATTTTAAGTCAATATATGTTGATTGAAAGAATACATGAATAAATCCTTTTTAATTAGCTCTAATTAGAAATTTTTTGTTTTGGTAACATTGTATTGGTCTAAAAGAAGACTGAAGTGCTTGTAGAGGAATGTCAACATTTATAATATGTGGGTAGTCAGAACTAGGCTGATTGTTTTATGTTAATCTTTATGTTTCTATTTATGCTTAAAACATTGATAAATCAACAAATATTTAGTTTGTCTTTTTTTGTCAATCTAAATTGTTTCATAAGATTCATTAAAAAATATTTTTGTGTGTTCATACGGTACTAAGTAGTAAGAATATAATAGCATATAAAGACATACATAGTTTTCTTTCCTTTGATGTCTTCCCTTGCAAACATATAAACATGAGCTAAGCTAAAATAAATGTATTTTTAAATGCATAGCTGAGTTCTCAAGACAGTAAAGGAAATCTCTCAATAGCACAGAAGGAATTAAAAGCTGAAATTAAAATTGCAAGACAACATGAAACCTGGGGATTTTCTTTGGGCATGGGGAGGATACAGCAACCTGTAATTTGTGGGACTAGCTAAATAAGGTTCAGGTTATTAGGTCATGCGCCTATGGAAGGGAAAGGAGATCTGAGAATTATAATTACATCTTCCTTCTCCAAAAGGGTATAACATCCTCAGTGAAAGAGCAGGCTGAAAAAATCCACTGGCCAGAACAGGAAAAAGACATTAAAACCTAGATTTTTTTGGCAATAGCTAGAGATGGCTGGCCATGTGACTCTTCAGAATATATATGTCATAGGCTTGCTTGCCTCACATAGTTTGGGGCTCTCATTATACTAGCTGAGTGGTCAGAAAAACTGGAAGCTGAGAGATTAAATAACAGTGGTCCCATTTTGTTGGCATATTCTGTCTGCAGCAGAAGCCTCTCTAGAGGGAATCATTCTTCACCTAGGTTCTTTTTATTTTTCCACAGATCAAATGCAATCAAATATGAGTGTATCACTATAAGAAACATCAAAAAACCCCAACAGGGAACAATTTAAACCCCAGTGACATCAGATTAAAAACATTGTATATAGAATATAAAATGAGGAAGAATAAAATGTTTAGAGAATTAAATATATATTTTAAAAAGTGGGCAAAGATTAAGTGGATATATAAAGTTACCTAATAAGCCAGGCATGGTAGCACACACCTCCAGTCTCAGCTACTGGGGAAGTTGAGGTGGGAGGATTACTTGAGCCCAGGAGTTTGAGGCTGCAGTCACCTATGATTGGGCCACCACACTCCAACCTGTGTGACTGAGCGAGACCCCATGTCTAAAAAATTAAAATAAGTAAAATTAAAAGATAAATAAGTAGAATTGGAAAAGGAAACACTGTAGATTTGGATTAGTCAGAGTACGCAGGTCTATGTTACAGCAAAAAGCAACCCAACAACTGAAATTCCTTGTACTCCCTTAAAGCATGGTAAGGGTCAGTTGACTCACCTTGGCAATTGTACTCTGTGCAGCAACTAAGACATCTAAGCTGAATGAACCTCATAGCTTTGCCATCTCAACCTAAGGTCCTCCTCTTGGCTAAAGCTAAGGTATAGTTGAAGGGTAGCAAACAGGCTCCTCTGAGGTTCCTCTTGAAAGTGTCTCACACTATCACTGCTCAAAACCTAACAGTAACATCATTATCAAGAAGGCTGAAAAGTGTGTGGGAACACAGAAAATAATTTTCTTCTATAGAGTTCTAGAACTAAAAACTATAGTAATTCAAATCAAAATCTCCATGGATGAGTTAAATAGAAAATGTAGCATAAAAGATAAATCATAAAATAAAAAATTATAAATGAATGATATATTATTATGCAAGAATTAACAATAACATATGTGTAGCACATAGATGCTCGGATGTAGAAACTTTTTGGAAGGCACCTTAAGTGACCAAATGGAGAACAAGAAGAGCTAGGTTGTGTCTCGCTGGAATTCTAAAAGGAGACTAGAGAAGAATGGGGGATATACAATGTTTACAATGTTTTAACAATTTATAAAAAGTACAAATTCAGACTCTAAAAGTACCACATAAGCTAAGCAAATAAATATATAGAAATCCATATGTAGTCACCACATGGCGAAACCACAGAACACCAAAGACATAGCCACCAGAGATAAAGGAAATATTATCTACAAAGTAGTGAATTAGGCTGAAATTGAACTTCTGAACATCAAAAGACAGTGGGAAAATACTTACAAGTTGTAGATGTAATTTCTGTTGACAAAAATTGCGTATCTCACATGGGAATCTTCCAAAAGAGGGTCAGACAAAGATATTTCAAACAAATGATATGCTAAGAGACCTTAACTCCTATGAAAATCTGATATATTAGACAAATAAAAAATAGGAATAAAACAATGGGAAAATGACAATTATTTCAATAAGCATATGAAATATTAAAACACTTATACCAATACAAATATGAAAAGATTTCAACTTCATTAATAACCAGGGAAACACATATTAAAACTATAGTCAGATACTATTTTATTTCCAACCAGTTGACAAAAATGAACAAGTCTAATAAAACCAAGTATTGGTGCATGGGCGTTAAGTCTTATACACTTTATATAAGAATTAGTTTCTGTAAAATTACTTTGGGAAAGGATTTGTTATTGTTTAATAATGTTGAAAATGTGAAATCCATTTATTCTATGTAATCCTGGGAGAAATTCTTGCACATGTATCCCAGAAGAAATGAATAAATATATTCATATTGTTCGGCAATAAAAACCCTAAAAATAATGTAAATATCTAAATATCCATTGACAAAACAATGCATAAAATTATATATATAATTTAAAAATATGTTATATATAAAAATATATATTAATTGTGTGGGCATTACATATAATTATATATGCATGAATATACTTTTACATATGCAGATATAATGGTATGCTATGCAATATTGAAATAAATTACTTATACAAAGTCCAGTAACAGACCTAAACACTGTTTATAGCTACACATGTGCATCTGTAAAATGGCAGTGGGAGGAAACAGTATGTACCAACAACAAAGGGCTGGAGAGAAGGATGTATCAAGTAAGAAGTGTGGAGAGGGCTTCAATAATACTAGTAATGTATTTTTCAAACTGAGTGATAGGGTGATTTATTGTACAGGATATTTAATAATATGTTCTTTTTATATATAAAGTGTATTCAAAGCACAAAAATTACAATGTTTTCCCTCTTATGTGTAGATGTTTACATAAAGAAATATAAAATTTTAACATTGACAAGCCTTATTACGAAACATGCATGGGGTTACTATTTAGAATAGGAATTTGCAGCTTTAAAACATCTTTATTACTAAGTCCTGAATGGTTTTGCCTATGTTTTCTTCTAAGGTTTTTATGGTGTTAGGTCTTATGTTTAAGTCTTCAGGACATACACATAGGCAAGGACTTCATGACTAAAACACCAAAAGCATTGGCAACAAAAGCCAAACTAGACAAATGGGATCTAATTAAATTCCAGAGCTTTTGCACAGTAAATGAAACAATCATTAGAGTGAACTGGCAACCAACAGAATGGGAAAAAATTTTTGCAATCTACCCATTTGACAAAGGACTTATAACCAAAATCTACAAAGAACTAAAACAGATTTACAAGAAAAAAACAAACCCATTCAAAAATGGACAAAGGATATGAACAGACACTTTTCAAAAGAAGACATACATGAGGCCAACAAACATACGAAAAAATGCTCATCATCACTGGTCATTAGAGAAATGCAAATCAAAACTACATTGAGATACCATCTCACACCAGTTAGATTGGTGATCATTAAAAAATCTGGAGACAACAGATGCTGGAGAGGATGTGGAGAAATAGGAACACTTTTACACTGTTGGTGGGAGTATAAATTAGTTCAACCATTGTGGAAGATAGTGTGGCGATTCCTCAGGGATCTAGAAATGGAAATTTCATTTGACCCAGCAATCCCATTACTGGGTATATATCCAAAGGATTGTAAATCATTCCATTATAAGGACACATGTACACAAATGTTCATTGCAGCACTGTTTACAATAGCAAAGACTTGGAACCAACCCAAATGCCCATCGATGATAGACTGGACAGGGAAAATGTGACACATCCACACCATGGAATACTATGCAGCCATAAAGAACTATGAGTTCGTGTCCTTTGTAGGGACATGGATGAACCTGGAAACCATCATTCTCAGCAAACTGACACAAGAATAGAAAATCTAACAGCGCATGTTCTCACTCATAGGTGGGTGTTAAACAATGAGAACACATGGACACAGGGAGGGCAGCATCACACACTGAGGTCTGTGGCGGGGGACTAGGGGAGGGACAGTGGGGGATAGGGAGTTGGGGAGGGATAACATTGGGAGAAATGCCAGATATAGGTGATGGGGATGGAAGAAGCAAACCACATGGCCATGTATGCACCTATGCAACAGTCCTGCATGTTCTTTACATGTACCCCAGAGACTAAAATGCAATATATATATATATATATATATATATATAATTTTTTAAAAATTAAATCTTTATTTTGTAATAATTTTATTTACAGTAAAACTTTTTTACTTTACAATATGTGCTTGTTTGTTACATGTTTATTACATGTGAAATGGCGAGGATTGGGCTGCTAATGTACTTATTACCAAAATATTGAACATTGTACCCAACAGTATGATGAGAAAGTTCTCTCAACTTCCTTCAAAATGTCCATGCCCTAAATTCCGAAATCTCTGAATATGTTATGTTGCATTGCAAAAGGGATTTTGCAGTTCTGATTAAGGTCACTGGTCTTGATATGGTAGGGATTTCTCTAGGTTATATGAGGGCCCAATCTAATTATAATAACCCTTAAAAGTAGAGATTCTCCTGATTGAAGTCAGAGAGAGATGAAGGGCAGAAGGAAACACAGCAGAGACGAGATATGAGAGGTACTTGATCAGTGGTTACTAACTTTTAAGGCAAATGTCCATGAGTCAAATAATGATGTAGCATTTAGGAGCAGAGAATAATCGCAGCCATCAGCCATCAGAGAAATAAGAAACCTCAATCCTGCAATTGCGTAGAACTGAATTCTGCTATGATCCTCCATGACTCTAGAGGAAGATTCTCCCTTAGAGCTGTGAAAAAGAAACAACCACGATTTTGGCCTTGTATTAATCTAAGGAGAGACTCAGCCAAGCCCATCTGACTGCTGACCTACAGCAACTATGAGATAAATATGTATTGCTGTAAGTCATTAAGTTCGTGGTAATTTATTATACCAGCAATATAAATGGATATAGTAATAAACATGAAAACCCGCAAATAAATGAATAATTAATTATTGCAGTAGCTACTTAATGGAAAAGAATAGCATACTATGAAAGAGGAAAATAGGGCAACCTGCTTGAAGACACTCAGGACATAGAACAAAGGATGAACTTCCTCCATATTCCATTTTTCTTCACTGCAGCTTATCCCTATACCAACATGGTATTCCTTTGAAACAATATGTAGCACATCTACTAAGTGCAAAGCAATGCGTTAGGTACATGGAGATGGTATAGATCAGTTTATGAGATACTTCACCTTAAAAAGTCAGAAGCACAGATTGGCAAGCCATGTTCTGGGAAGGAGATCTGGTCTGCCATCTGCTTTTGTATGGGTTGAAAACTAAGAAGGATTTTACTGTTTAAGATAGTTGGAAACAAAATCAAAAGAAGAATATATTGTGTGGCCTGTAAAAATCCATAAAATGCAAAGTTCAGTCTCCATAAATAAAGTTTAATTGGAACACAGCCACATTCATTTGTGTGCCATCTATGGTTGATTACATCTGAAAATTAAATAACTGGGAAAGTGACCAAGTGACTGACAAAGGCTAAAATATTCACTATCTAGTCCTTCATAGAAAAAGGAGCCAACCCCAGATCTAGAATGCAGATAAGTCAAGCATATAAATGTTCATGAGAATATGTACAATTGAATAAATGCCATGTAGAGCGGTTCCATTTGCTTATCCAGATCAGGAAAGGCTACAAGAAGCAGCTGACATTGAGATGACCTTTCAAGGAAATGGAGATAAGATTAGGCATCTCAGAAGTAAGAAGAGATTCCTTGAAAGGCCAGGTGCCAACAGAATTTTTTCCTCATTAGGTGTTTTTTTTCAAATTGAATTCCATTGAAAATAATTTGAAAAAGAGAAATCTTGTTTTTTTTTTTTTTAACTTTTCTTGATTCTTTAAAGTCTCAAGGATAGAAACTCGGATACTAATTTCATGATTTAAATTATTTGTTTTGTATACTAAATTTCTGCTAAAGATGAATATCTTGCTCTCTAGAACTCTTAAATGTACTGTACCTCCACTGTCATCATTTTCGTAGCATCTTTATTTTTATTTCTCAATGATTAAATTAATTTAAATTTCTAGAATGGATTTCTCATTATCTCCATTATGCTATGTTTGTTTCCGCTGTCCCCTTCTCTCTTTCACTTGCTGGAATTGCTGTCACCACCAAATTCTACCCTCACCCCTGTGTCTGCTCAGAAGCTGCTTTCCTTAAAGCCACAACATCTGACAGTCTTTATCAGAAATGCAACTCTTCGCTTCATAAATGTGTTTTTTTACCTCACAAATGAACTCTTCAGATTTGTCACATTTTATTTGTATTAGCTAATATCTTTACTAATGTTTTAGCTGTTTATTGATGCAGTTGAATCTCAAATTGTTTTTATTAAATTCAAATACTATGATAGTTATTAATAGTAGTATTAATAGCTGGTTTCACAGTTCAGTTGCTACAATTGTAGGCTCATCAGTGAAAAGTTATCAAAGCTTCCTGATGGGAGATCCTGGCTTTTGTTCTCCAGCCCTGGTCTAGTAAGCAAATGGTAAAACAAATGTTCTGCTTTCCTTTTTCTCTAGATGTCAGCTACATCTAATGTAAGTGGCTTTCTTGATAAAACCCTCTAAAATTAGAAAGTTGTAGAAATATATGGTAATACGTATCTTAATCAACTTATCATGGTAACACACAATTAAAACTTTCTTTGGGACTAAAGAGAAAGAATCACAGTCATTTCTAAGGAAGCTTATATATACGAAGAAGAATAGTTCAAGTAAGTGGGACTGAGTTTCATAAATGGAAAAAGCAAACATTTTTAACAAGGAAATTAATTATGACTGCATTTGATGACTTTACAGTTTTTATGATTTTATTAGATCCTTTATTGTTCCTACAGTATTATATTTATTTGGTAGGGAAAGGAATATTGTATTTCTTTCATAGAACCACCACAAAAATTATTCTTCTTTTCTAGAATAAACATAATTTTTAATCAATATTTACTTTATTTTAAATGGAATGTATAATACCATTGATATTACATTCCATTAATAAAATGGAAACATTTTGAACAAGGTTAATCAAAGGAGTATTTTCTTTTTATATATTTGTATCTATACCAGCACTCATGTTGACATATTTATATCCTTTGTATCTGTTTGTCTTATATATACTTTTTAAAATCCTGTAGTAACACAAATAAGTCTAAGTTTTATACAGTCTAAAGTATTGAATCACAGTCCATGTAAACAGCATCTCTTCTGTGCTCACTGTTATAACTAAATTGTATTTAGATCATTTTCTATATTTCATTGATTCTAATATGTCTATTTCTTTTTATTACATTTAATATCTCTGAAATAAGAATGAAACTTACAGTAGATGACCTATGATAATTCAATTACTGGCATTTTTTCTTTCTAGATGGATCAGAATATAATGTACTAATATGCCTTTCACAATTGATAGTGACAGATTCAGAGAACTACTGAGCATTAAGACCACCTTTCAGAGTGTAGCACAGTTTGACCGAAACTGCTTTTCATCCTTTAATAATGACTCTCCTCTTAAAAAGAAATGGTTTAGCTAGTCTAGAGCCAAAGAGTTTTTTTCCAAACCACGTTAAAGGTTACTGTATTGGTTTGCTAGGGCTGCCCTAACAGAGTACCATAAACTAAGTGGCTCAAACAACTGAAATGTATCGTCTCACAGTTCTGGAAGTTAGAAGTCCAGGATGAAGGTATCAGCAGGACAGTGATCCCCCTGAGGTGCTAGGAAAGGATCTGTTCCAGACTTTCTCCAGGCTCCTGGTAGCTCCCTGGATAACACGCAGCATAACTCCAGTCTTTACAAGGCGTTTTCCCTGCATTCATGTTTGTCTCTTCACATGGCATTCTTTTTATAAGGGCACCCGTCATTTAAGATTTGAGGCCTACCTTACTCTAGTATAAACTCAACAAATTACATCCACAGAACCCTATTTTCAAATAAGTTTACATCCTGAGGTACTGGGGTTGGGACCTCCACATATGAATTTTGAAGGACAGAATCCATAACAGTGATTGCATTCTCGTCACTGAAATATAAGCACGTGTTAGCTTTTAGAAGCCTTTATTAACAGGCAATTGTTATATATTCCTTACTACTCATCTTTGATTCTTTCTCCATCTTGTTTCCTGGCACCTGAGAACAAAAACAACACTTTAAGTACGTTAGGGAAGTGAGCAGGATGAAGCATGGGTTCCTAAGAACCTTAGAGAGTACAGCTGCCACACCAGCTTTGGGTTTAAGACATGATTGTTATAAAGCCAAACTTAATCTGACTTAATATATGAGCTTTTCCAACATGAATTACAATCTTAGCTGTACCACTTACTATCTGTGGGCCATTTACATGTCTCTTATGAGGCTCCTTTTCCTGTTTGTAAAAGAATAATAATCATATCTACTTCACAATTGGTATAAAAAGTCCTATATGCACAGTACCCAGCGTAGAACTGACACATAAGAGTTTGCTGTTGCTGTAATTATGAAGACTCCCATTTGAGTAGAATGGAATAAATGCATATTGAAGACCTTTTAATTCTGGTTTTATTGTATTGAAAAAATATTGTAAGAATTTAAAAGGAACAGATATTATCAACTTGCAATAGTATTTGTTCACTCATTTTTTTCACTCAACAAGCATTCAGACCCTTCCATGCACCAGATACTATATTAGGCAATAGAGTTGGTACAGTAAGCATAATCAAAGTAGTCCTTGCTTCTGTCCCTATGAGGCTTACACTCCAGTTGGATGTGATAGGCTGCAGAAGACAAATAATAGGTAATGTTGGTGATGGTTACTCACATGACCTCATTTATCTTGAAATGTGCTAAATTACAGAAATGTAGAGCTGCAAGAGAAAAAGCACCCTGCTTAATGGAATCAACCTGGAGCATGAATGTGGTGACAAACAAAGGCATCAGATCCCTTGTCACTCATAATGAGAGTGGCTTGAAGCACTTCAAACTGTGCATTTCAGTGTGAATTTGTTCTGATTGTTTATGATCACATTAATTTAATAGCAGTTCTAATAATAAAAGTCAGTGAAACAGAAAATGCTGGCAGCACCTGTAACTAGATGTTGCAAAATTTTAGTTTAAAAAAGGATATTTAAAAAAAATTTTATTGAAAATAACAGTTACAGAAATTATGACTTTTCTTGTGGGTTTTATTGTGAATTATATCCCATCAATGCTGTATATAAGTAGTTGCAATCCCATCTTTAAAGATAGTTGCTGTCTCTAACTTCAAAGCTCATTATTTTTGCTATTTGCCTTTTCTTTCAGGTAGAGAATTTTTCTTGTATTTTTGTGTTTTCCCCACAGGAATACCCTTTTAAACAGATTGCTCTGCTTGTATGTTCTGCCTCTGGAATTGGCATTATTATGTTTGATCCTTTAAGGGGAGAATTATTAGAAGTAAGGAAGCTTTCAGCTTGATACAACTAAATCTTGCCTTTGACCATTTTGTAATGACTAAGAACTGTTTAGATTGTCATTTATCAAATGTTAAAACTCCAAATAATAAATTTTCGTTAAAAATATATTTTTAGAAAGAATAATTCAAATGATCCATATTAAATTACCTAATAGTTAAAGTGGTTCATCTTTTGAATAATGTTATCAGAGAAACTGCAAAGCAGAAAAAATAAACTCTCTAGTGATTTGGTAACAGCCTAGTGGGAGACTGGACACCTGTGGCTTTATTGATATATAGTGACTAAAAGTAAATAAAGCACAATTCAATAAAAGAACCGCTGTGCTAACATTTATGTCTTCTCCAGTATATTCAAGGCCAGTGTTCATTGTCTATGCTGGGCTCTTCTCAAAGTTACACTGTCAGTCCAAATGCGTGGAGAATGTGTGTCGGCCTACCATACCAGTTGTAGCGAAACTTGTTTACCAGGATAGAGAACATTTACATAACATAAAGGTGTAAGGATTCTTACGATTCATAGCTACTGGCAATGAACTTATTTTAAAAATTAACCGATGCTTGATGTAGATCTTGTGTTAGGATTATGGCCACTGTTTTATTATGGTTTATTTGGAATTACATGGTCTGTGATCACCAACAGCAAAATTCTGCATGCTAATTTCCTAGCCTGCAGTGACATTCAGCTGTGCTTACTTTCCTTTCAGTGTAAAGAGTGTCTAAAGTATTATCTGATTCTTTGTGCATAGAGGAAAGAAAGTAAAATAATTTTAGGGTTGTTGTTTGTGTTAGATTATTAAACTATTTGCCAAGTCTGACTTATAATGGTGATACATTTTAGTACCTCTTTTGATCTTCATTCAAAACAGAAGTCACTTCTGAACCTATATGCAGTCTGAGTAAGCACCCATGGGTGGTGCACCTGAGCCATTGAAGCATTCTTCTTTATTGGCCCTTGGAATGACTGCATTAATGTTCTATGGTATGGAGACCTCGATTCAATTCTAACCTTGCTCATAGTCATAATTGGACTGAATTTGGTGCTTTAATCACATGATTTTACTTCATAAAAATTAATGTTTTCCTCATTGTTAAAAAGAAAATTTCATATATTTAATGTTCTCACAGATTGATGTTAAACTGTTGGTAGATGGAATTTGGAGAGAACGAAGTAGACCACATGTTTTCATAATATTTTTCCTTTCTTGAACATTGTCATATATAGCCCAAGGGATTTAATGAAGTTACCTAATTGCAGTCAATCACCTAGAATGTGTTGGACGAGTGAGTGTTTTGGGGTTCTCTGGCTCATCTTAAGGGCTAGATGCTCCAAGAGCTGGAGTGGTAAAGGGGACACAAGGTAGATTCAGGTTGGCCTGGGCTCAGCTACCCGAGTTTTACTGAAATTGTGATATTGGGATGTGATATTGGGATCTTTACCTACCCTCTATGAGCCTCGGTTTCTCTTTTTTTTCTTCTTTTTTATTTTGAGACAGACTCTTGCCCTGTCGCCCAGGATAGAGTGCAGTGGCACAATCTTGGCTCACTGCAACCTCCGCTTCCTGGGTTCTAGCGATTCTCCTGCCTCAGCCTTCTGAGTAGCTGGGATTACAGGTGCCTGCCACCATGCCCAGATAATTTTTTTGTATTTTTCAGTACACACTGGGTTTCACCCTCTTGGCCAGGCTGGCCTCAATCTCCTGACCTTGTGATCCACCCACCTTGGCCTCCCAACGTGCTGGGATCACAGGAGTGAGCCATTGTGCCTGGCTAAGCCTCAGTTTCTTTACACAACAATGATGATTGAGATGAGCAAAAGCACATTCTTTCTTTATTTTTTCTTTTTCTTTTTTTTGGAAACAGTGAAACACTGTATCCTGATTCCCTTCACTAGCATGGGATAATTACTTAACCTTTGTAGGCCTTACTTTATTCATCTTTAAATTGATTCTAATAATGATGCTTTTGTTTCTTAATGAGTTATTGTAAGAAATAAATGAATTTCTTTAGGTGAAACATTTAGAATGCCACTGGAATGGAATAAATGTTCAATAAAAGTTGACATTTGTAGATTGTGAAGGGATTATTTTCCTGTTGTCAGTGGGAATGACCTAAACATTTGCATTTTAGCAAAATATACTGATTGTGGGGACAAGGCTTATGTAAAAGGAGGGCTTACCCTGGAAGGTACCATGCAAGGTCCACAAGTAAGATGGAACAAGTAGAAAGCATACGTAAGAAGAGGAATTGAGGTATTTTATGTCATTTTGCAGGTAGGACTGACATCACTTGAAAACTAAATATGTAGAGAGAGAAGTAATTTGATAACCCTTTTGTACCTTGAGCAGTAAAGTCTTACGGTGATGGTCAAATATGGTAAAGGTAGTTGATGGTCTTATTAAAAGAAATAAGAAAAGCAGGAAAAGAAGGTTTGAAGAGATAAAAATGATGGAAGTAATTTTAGAAATTCTGTGTGATATGCTGCAGTCCAGTATACAATGACAACCGAAAAAATGGTAAAAGTTGTTTCGGAAATAGTTAATAGATGTTTTTGAGAATTAATGAAGCTGTTTGAAGAATCGAACAAAACCTGATTTCCTACCAAACATAGCTATGATATAATTGCGTCTGAAAAATTTAAGATGTACTTGGGAAAAGTATGCAGAAAAAATACTTACTTTAAATTTATCTTAAATATGACGAATTAAATAGCTCATTTCTTAACACTCTTCTAAAGACAGATGGACTACTTGAATTGAGTGATTACTGAAATGACTGATTACTGAGAATTGAGGTCTGCATAAAGGGCAAAATACTAGATAGAATATTACAATGAAAATGGAAAAGGGTACTAGGTATTTGGAAAAAGGAAGGAAGAAAGGATAAACACAAGGTGGTAACAAAACATTTTGCCTTGTTTGTACCATACTTAGAGTTGACCTCTAATCCCAGGGTTCAAATACTGTTGATTTTTTTCCAAAGGAACTGGCTGTTACAGGTTCTTTCATTCACTCAGTAAATACCTGTTGAGGAACGACTGCGTTCTGAGCACTTATAGTAGCTTAAGATGCAGTAATGAACAAGAGAGTTAGAGGAATCTCCCTCAGAGAATCTACATGGTACTTGGAGAAAAAAAAAAAAAAACATAAAATCTAAAAGTTAACGAACTAGATAAATACAATAAGTTCTGATTGTGATATGTAAAACTTTTTTTTTTTTTTTTGAGATGGAGTCTCATTCTGTAGCTGAGTGGCTACCGAGTGTGCCCACTGAGTAGCTGAGATTACAGGCGCACACCACCATGCTCGGCTAATTTTTGTGTTTTTAGTAGAGACTGGGTTTCACCATGTTGGTCAGGCTGGTCTCGAACTCCTGATCTCATGATTCACCCACCTCGGCCTCCCACAGTGCTGGGACTACAGGTGTAAGTCAACATGCCAGGCGATATGTAAAACTAAAGGAAATCAACAATGAAACATGATAGACAGTAATGGAGACCTTTTTACCATGGATACTCTAGGAAAACCTTATCTGATGAAATATTGTGATTGTTAGAAGAGACATAAGATAATATCAGGACAGAAATTTTTCATTTAAGGGAAATTTGATTTTTTTTTTAGAATAAGACACTGGAATATGCTTTTTAAAAAACAGTAAGTAAAATGAGACATACCAATATTTTTTGGAAAATAGGCAAGTGTAGAAAAATAAATTGATGATGTAAAACAAAGGAGATAGTTTCAAATGGGAAGTCTGGTTCGTAAACTGGGATGGGATCCTGAGCACCAGGAGAGAACAAGACCTTTTTAGGAAATAGACATTTCTTCCTTTTCAGAAGAAAGAAGATGAGTACACAGTACAGAAGCAGGTAAGTTAATAGTTTTGTTGATAGGCAGATAAAGGACCTCCTTTCTGTTTTTTTCCTTTTTTTTTTTTTTTTTTTTTTTTTGTTTTTTTTTTTTTTTTTTTTTATTTTTTTTTTTTTTTTTTTTTCCTTTTTTTTTTTTTTTTTTTTTTTTTTTTTCTGTGCTTTCTGTTTCATTCCTACCCACCTAGGAAGTGAAACATTTGAATTTTTCACCATGAGCTGCTACTTGTATTTCCAAACTTCTAAATGCACTTACTTAAAGCTTTTCCCATAAGAAATCATCCTAATATAAATGCTGACATTTATATTAGAATCTGTATTTTTATTTCCAAGTTTAAAGAAAAATGTTTTGAATAAACTGTTAGTTCTATAAGAAGGAATATGCCCAACACTTAGCAATTTCATGAATCATTGGTCTATGCTGTTGCACATCAGGGAATTTTTTTAGATTATATCTAAAGCATTGCTATTGTAGCATTCTAATCATGTTTATATATCTGCAGGGAAACATTGTATATTTTTATAAACAAAATTTCCTTAACATATCAAAAGAAAACAGAAAATTGCCTTAAAAAGAGCACAAAATACAAAGTTAGCAAAAATTTTCTGTACTGACTAAAGAACAGTTATTGGAAATGTCAATTTCATCTTTACCTAAGTTTAAAAGTTTGATGTACTAGAAAAACAAATTCAGTGTAATTCTTAATTTGATTAATATGATAGCTATTTTGAGAAGTCTGCATCTCACAGGTAATTTCAGTGAATTATGATGCTAATTAGTTTAGAAATCATAATAATTCAGTATACTGGTGAATACTTAAACCCTATTGCTTAAATACAGTACAGAACTTGAATAGTTTTGTTGTTGTTGTTGTTGTTAGTCATTACTTTCTCTATGGCTCAGGTACCTGGAAATTTACCTATATCATAATTTTTTACCATTTGTAAACTCTATGTCCATAACATTTTGCATATCAAAGTTAACCAAGCTATTGCCATATAAAAATCTAATAACACATTGCCTTGATTCAAACTTTAACTTTCTAATTTCCATTCCATAATTTGTCAGCCCAAGTTAGGTTTCTTCTGTTTTATTCATGTCTCACTCATCTACTAATTCATTAATTAAACAAATATTTACTGAAACAAAATATGGTAGCATTAGACATACAGAATGGGACAACTGAGCCTTTGGACCTTATGAACCAATTGTTTATTGGACAAAATAGACATTAAACTAATAATTTCAAGCACAATCAATTATAGAAAACTGGGAAACACAAGGTTTTGTAGAAGTACAAAGTTAGCCTGGGATTCACACACCAGAAGCAACATGGAAATAATCAGATAGAAACATGGACATTGACCAACCAATCCTTGACCTTACTTTTCAAACATCACTTCTCAAATACTTGGCTGGGAAAAAATTTTGTATAATTTTGGAGAATGATGGTATTCTGTATACTTGGCCTGTATAGATTAATAACTTAAGCTCATAGAGCAAAAATTATCCTGATTTATATGTAATTACAGCATATTTAGTTCAGTCTGATAATGAAACTTTATCTACAGTTGTCCAAACATCTTGGATCTAGAAATAGTTATGGGTCTCCAAACAAATCATTTCTAATTTTCATGTGGTAAATGTAATGACAACTTGAGAACTGGCTCCTACATGAATAATGTCAGAAGATATATCAGTGTTTCTAATTTGTACTCTTCTTTTTCATTTGGCAGATAAACATTTTCAATAGAGATGATGAAATCGGTGCAGACAAGGCTGCTTTCATTTAGAAAGATGAATGAAAAACATACTTCTTAACTAGTGAATTGGCAAAGAGACTTAAATTTTTTTTAAAAATCTAGCTGTTGTCTGACATAAGATGCGAAAGTATTGAATTTAGAAGGCTTACTTTTAAACTATTTTAAAATAGGAAATTATTGTATGAGAAGGCTCGATAGCCTCCCTTTAATCAGCATCAAAAGATATAAAACTTTTGCACTGTTCCATGTCACAAGAAAATTCTTCATGTGACCCTTGCTAAATGACTAGAATTGCATGAAACCGTTCCACATTTTAATGAACCAATATGGATAGCTGCATCTCTGTATAGTACAATATATAAGAAATCATTTTAAAATTTATTCAAAGAAGAATTCAGTTTACCAAATCACGGTACTGCTGCTTTTCTGGTTTATTTTCCAAAAATAAATTTTTAAGGTATTACAAAGAATTAAGTACATTCAGATGGATTTTTAATTTATTTCAAATGATAGCTCAGTTCTTTTACCTATCCTAAGTTACTAGTTATTGTCTATATAATAAATCTTATATATGAAATAACTTAAATCTTTGTAAATTAGAAAAATATACATGCTCACACCTGTAATCCCAGCACTTTGTGAGGCAGAAGCGGTGTATCACCTGAGATTGGCAACAAAAGCCAAAATAGACAAATGGGACCTAATTAAACTCCACAGCTTCTGCACAGCAAAAGAAACAGTCATTAGAGTGAGTCGGCAACCAACAGAATGGGAAGAAATTTTTGCAACCTATCCATCTGACAAAGGGCTGATATCCAGAATTTACAAAGAACTAAAACAGATTTACAAGGAAAAAACAAACCCATTCAAAAGTTGGCAAAGGATATGAACAGATACTTTACAAAAGAAGACATACATGAAGCCAAAAACACATATGAAAAAATGCTCATCATCACTGGTCATCAGAGAAATGCAAATCAAAACTACATTGAGATACCATCTCACGCCAGTTAGAATGGCGATCATTAAAAAATCTAGAGACAACAGATGCTGGAGAGGATGTAGAGTAATAGGAACACTTTTACACTGTTGGTGGGAGTGTAAATTAGTTCAACCATTGTGGAAGACAGTGTGGTAATTCCTCAAGACCTAGAAATAGAAATTCCATTTGACCCAGCCATCCCGTTACTGGGTATATATCCAAAGGATTATAAATCGTTCTACTATAAGGACACATGCACACAAATGTTCATTGCAGCACTGTTTACAATAGCACTGTTACAAAAGACCTGGAACCAACCCAAATGCCCATCGATGATAGACTGGACAGGGAAAATGTGGCACATATACACCATGGAATATTATGCAGCCATCAAAAACGATGAGTTTGTGTCCTTTGTAGGGACATGGATGAACCTGGAAACTATCATACTCAGCGAACTGACAGAAGAGCAGAAGATCAAACACCGCATGTTCTCATTCATAGGCGGGTGTTGAACGATGAGAACACATGGACACAGGGAGGGGAGCACTACACACTGGGGCCTGTTGGGGTGAAATAGGGGAGGGACAGTGGGGTGTGGGGAGTTGGGGAGAGACAGCAAGGGGAGAGATGCCAGATGTAGGTGATGGGGAGGAAGGCAGCAAATCACACTGCCACGTGTGTACCTATGCAACAATCTTGCATGTTCTTCACATGTACCCCAAAACCTAAAATACAATAAAATAAATAAATGGGAAAAAAAAAGAAAACATAACTTTCTTAATTTCTAAATTAAGGTAGGTATTTTAAAATTATTTTCAGAGAGGATGTTTGTAGTTCAAATGATTTGGCTGTATTTCACTAGCATTACTATAAGATGTTAACCATTGACTGGGTGCCAGTAGCATCCTCAGTTCCTCTATTCTATTGGGATTCTTGTCTGAAAGCCACTGTTTTCTTATATTCCAAAGGTAAATTGAGAAATAAATAAGTAAATAACATATATATATTTTTTTTTTGAGACGGAGTTTCGCTCTTGTTACCCAGGCTGGAGTGCAATGGCGCGATCTCGGCTCACCGCAACCTCCGCCTCCTGGGTTCAGGCAATTCTCCTGCCTCAGCCTCCTGAGTAGCTGGGATTACAGGCACGCGCCACCATGCCCAGCTAATTTTTTGTAGTTTTAGTAGAGACGGGGTTTCACCGTGTTGACCAGGATGGTCTCGATCTCTTGACCTCGTGATCCACCCGCCTCAGCCTCCCAAAGTGCTGGGATTACAGGCTTGAGCCACCGCGCCCGGCTAGTAAATAACATTTTAAAAATATCTCTCCTTGTACCTGTAGTACCAGGTACTCAGGAAGCTGTGACAGGAGGATCATTTGAACCCAGGAGCTCGAAGCTGCAGTGAGCTATGGTTGGGATCCTGGCACTCCAGGCTGAGTGACAGAATGAGACCCTATCTCTATAAACACACACACACACACACACACACACACACACACACACACACACTCCTCTCTCTCTCTCTTCTTTATTCTCCATCCATGCTAATGATTTTCTCTTGCCCATTACAGTACTTTCAGGAAGTGATTTTATGTTTCTTAGGTTCTCTATGTGTGTATCCACAGTAGAGCAAAGCAAACTGTCTCTTCTTGATCATATTCATGCCTTTTCCATTTATAGAATTATTTATTTTCCTGTGTCACTCAGAATTTATCCATTTTCCTAGACATGCATTTTTCCTGTGCATTTGAACATCATAGGAGGATAAATTCTATTCTTGATAATGGTAGCCTGGTCATTGAATCACAGAAAGCTATTATTCCTATAATTTTTCAACGGTGAGTAGGTTCTGTGAGGGTAGAATTTTGAGATGTAATTATAAGATTTTTCTAGACTCAAAATACTTCTTCCCCGCAATAGAAATTGACCAGTGATGTGTGCTGCTGACTTTTCATAATCAATGTATATATAACCCATTAAGTTATTACATATAATACTGTCAGAAAAGCATTCTGTGAAATTTAAACTCCCTTTGTTTTCATGGTATAGCTTGGAATCAACTTTTATTTCCCTCTAGTGGTGAACTCTGTGAACTGCATGTTTAGAGGTCTGGGACAGCATATTTTCAAGGTGTAAAGTAGGTTGCTCAACTCCATGTGTAAAACTAAAGAGTAGATGGGAAACATTCAGAGTTATTGAAACTGATTAATGATGTCAATAACTTAATTATAGAAGTTTTAAAAAGTATAACATATTTACTGTCTTTTTGTCACATAATCACATTTCATGGAAAGGAAATAGAAATATTTGTTTCCTTCGGAATAAAAGAACAATTAAGGATTTTCTTAATTTGGAAAAAAAAACATTTTTTTCTGAATATACAGACTTATATTGGGGTTTGGCCTCTCCGAAATATTTTAAAATATTTTACCATTCAAAAATATTTTTAAAAATTTCAAGTTATAATTTAGTTCTACCTAAAATTAGGGTCACGTAAGTGTTTTATGTTACAGTTTCAGACAATTCCCTCCTTAATATCTTCTTTTTCCCTTCAACAAATATATGCTGAATGTCTAGTACAAGTCAGAGAGCTCTATGTGAAATTGTCATGTTGGTAAAGCTTGATTTTGACTTTGCAGAAGAGATTGCAGCCTATGCGATGATGCATTTTCCTCAAGTGTATGAAAGATGGTGGGTGGGAAGAGGCTAGGCCTTTCTCTGCAGGACCTAAATTTTCTTTGCCAATTGCCAATTTCCAGTATTAGAAAAAGACTTCCTTCATTAGAAAGGGTTTTGAATTGTTAAAATGGAAGTATTTCTATTAAAATGCAAGTATTTTCAAAGTGGGTAAAATATAGAGCATTATGTGTTTTTCTGAGTTGGTATGAGTTGAATTTCATCAGAGCAAACTGGAGTTTCTATTATATGTATGTGTGTGTCTGGGCATGTGAAGGTACGAGTGTGTGTAATAAATCTATTGAGGATACATAAAAGACCCTGGATGGAAACTTTCAGTGCTATAGAGAAAGGGAGAAGAGTATAAAAGATGAACTTAACCTACTTAGTTTCTCCTTGCCTAGGGGCAGTCTTATTTTCTAGCATTCTTTCATAATCTATTTACTAATGTCCAGTGTTCCTATGTGACACTCAATAGTCCATGTGTGGGAGGTGGAACCTTGACATTTTGCTCATCTAGGTTTCCTTCCTCTGAAAGTTTTTCTCTGAGCTGTATGATGGGTAGATTTCCTGGTGAAAATCTGTACTCATTGTTAACAAGAAATGACTGATTTAATGATTCAAACAAACAAGGAGTATCTTGACTCAAGTGTGAGGCACCTCTAGGTTTCATGTATCTGAGATACTTTAGACAGAAGGATCTTTCAATATCCTCTTAAATCATAGTACAGTACGATTGAATAATTTGAGGTCTCACCTTGTCCAAATGTGGAAAGATATACCTTGGATTCTATCATTGTCTGCTTATTCCCATACATACATATCAAGTATTTTATATTAAAGTTTAACAAAGTCATACTACAAAGAAGTCTGTGTTTAAGGTATGCATGCTATTATTTTTATTTTCCCCTGGCACATAGTAGACACAGGTATACCTTAGAGATACTGTGGGTTTGGTTTCAGACCATGACAATAAAACAAATATCACAGTAAAGCAAGTCACACAATTTTTTTTTGTTTCGCAGTGCCTATAAAAGTTATATTTATACTATACTGTTGTCTATTAAGTTTGCAAGAACATTATGTCTAAAAAACAATGTACACAGCTTAATTAAAATATTGCTAAAAGATACAGCACTCATTGAGTAGTAATCTTTTTGCTGGTAGAAAATGATCTTACCTCAGTGTTGATGGCTACTGACTGATCAGGGTGTTGACTGTGGTAATTTCTTAAAATATGCCAACGATAAAGTTTGCCACAGTGGTTGACTCTTTGTTTCACAAATTATTGCTGTATAGCATGCAATACTATTTAATAACATCTTACCCATAGTAGAATTTTTTTTTTCAAAATTGGAGACAATCCTCTCAAACCCTGCTGTTGCTTTATCAACTAAGTATGTGGAATGTACTAAATTATCTGTTTCAGTTTTATAATGTTCATAGCATCTTTATGAGAAGTAAATTGTATCTTAACAAACCACTTTCTTTGCTTATGTGTAATAAGAAACTCTTCATCCATTCAAGTTTGATCATGTAATTGCAGCAATTCAGTTATATCTTCAGGTTCCACTTTGGATTCTAGTTCTCTAGCTATTTCTACCACATATGCACTTACATTCTTCACTGCAGTCTGAAATGCTTCAGTTATCATATGGGTTGAAATTAACTTCCAAAGTATGTTTTACGTTGATGTTTTAAACTCTACTTGTGAATCACAAATGTCCCTAATGGCATCTAGAATAGCGAGTCTTTTCCAGAAGTTTTCCAATTTATTTTGCCCAGATTAATCGGAGAAATCACTATCTATGGCAGCTGTAGTGTAATAAAATATATTTCTTATATATTAAGACTTGAAAGTTGAAATTAATCTTTGATTCATAAGCTGCAGAATGAATGTTATGTTAGCATAAAAACAACATTATTCTCTGTGTACACCTCTATCAGAGCTCTTGGATTACTCAGCATATTGTCAGTGAGCAATAATCTTTTGAAAGTAATTCTTTTCTTCTGAGCAGTAGGCCAACAGTGAGTTTAAAATATTTGGAAAGCTGTGTTGTAATCAGATGCGTTACCGTCTAGGACTTATTATTACATTTATAGAGCATAGGCAGGGTAGATTCGATTTGGTGTAATTATTACGAACCCTAGGATTTTTAAAATGGTAAATGAACATTGGCTTCAACTTAAAGCCACCAGCTGAATAAGCCTCTAACAAAATGTCAACCCATCCTTTAAAGCCTTGAGGCCAGGCCTTGACTTTTCCTCTCTAGCTAAGACTGTTCTAGATGGCAGCTACTTCCATTATAAGGCTATTAAGTCTACATTGAAAATCTGTGGTTTAGTGTAGCCACTTTCACTAATGGTCTTAGCAAGGTCTTCTGGATAGATTTCTGCAGTATCTATATCAACACTTGAGGCTTTACTTTGTACTTTTTATGTAATGTAGATGATTTCTTTCCAACCTCAAGAACGAGTTTCTGCTAACTTGAAACTTTTCTTCTGCAGCTTTTTCATAGTCTCAGCCTTTGTAGAATTGAACAGAGTTGAGGACTTGCTCTGTATTAGGCTTCAGTTTAAGGAAATGTGGCTGCTTTGATTTTTGACTTAGACTGCTAAAAATTTCTCCATATCAGAAATAAGGCTGTTTTACTTTATTATTATGCTTGTGTTCCTGGATTAGTACTTTTGATCTCCTTCGAGAAATTTTACTTAATATTCACAAATAACTTGGGTGTTTGGCTAAAAGGTGCCTGATTTTTGGGCTGTCTTGGATTTTGGCTTGCCTTCCTCACTAAACTTAATCATTCCTGGCTTTTGATTTAAAGTGAGAGATGTGCAACTCTTCATTTCTCTTAAACACTCAGAGACCATTGTGTAATTATTAATTGTCCTGATTTCAATATTGTTGTGTCTCAGGAAATAGAGTGGCCTGAGGGGAGGGAGAGAAATAGCGAAATGACTGGTTAGTGGAGCAGTCAGAATATATACAACATTGGTCAATTAAATTAACTGTCCTATATGGGCATGATTTATGGCACCCTTTTAGTTACAATGGTAATCAAGGATCACTGTTCATAGATCACCATAACAGATATACAATAATGAAAAAGTTTGAAATATTACAAAAATTACCAACATATCACACAGAGACACATGTGGATATGCTGTTAGAAAAATGACATCAATGAATTTGCTCCAGGCAGGGTTGCTACCAACCTTCAATTTGTAAAGAAAATAATTATCTGTGAAGTGCAATTGATATGGTTTCGTTGTGTCCCCACCCAAATCTCATCTTGGATTGTAGCTCTTCACAATTCCCACATGTCATGGGAGGGATCCAGTGGGAGGCAACTGAATCATGGGGGCATGTCTTTTCCCTGCTGTTCTCATGACAGTAAATAAGTCTCAGGAGATCTGATGGTTTTATAAAGAGGAGTTCCCCTGCACATGCTCTCTCTTTTCTGCCACCAGGTGAATGTGACTTGCTCCTTTTTGCCTTCTGCCATGATTGTGAGGCCTCCCCAACCCTGTGAAACTGTGAGTCAATTAAATGTCTTTATAAATGACCTAGTCTTGGTCGGGCATCTTTATCAGCAGCAGAGAAATGGACTAATACAACAACAAAGTGTGGCACAATAAAGGAAGCTTGGAAAAGGAGGTCTGCTTGTGTTTCTTAAATATTCCTTTCATAAGTAATAAAAATCTAAAAGATACTTCATTTACCAGAGTACGTCATATTTTTACCTTTTGCTTTAGTATAGGGATTGATAACAAATAACTTACAAATGATCGTCCCATGGTAATTTTTCTGACTTGACAAGTGCTGAGAGTAACATTTCAATGGGAAAATTCCCAAAGAGAACTGTAAGAGAATAAGAACGTTTACGTTACTCTTCCTCATAGTTTCATTTGTTGGTTTTCAGCATCTCACTTTGAAAAGTTGCTGAGGCTGCTGAGAATCTACCACAAGGATCATAGCTCCACTGGTTCCGGCCTCACCCCAAGATAGATCAGAAGCCAGGCCAGCCATTCAGGCTCATGCCTGGGCTTTGGGATGCTCAGGGCAGTGGCTTTTCTCCGCCAGCCTCACCATTTGACTCTTTGTCATCGTGAAAACTCATTCAGGTCCTGCAAATGGCCGAAGTAACAATAGCCAAAACCTAAGTGTTGTTACCATGGAGAAAAATCTCTGCTGCTGGTGATAGATCCCAGCAGTAGATTAGATTGGGCTACACCTAACAGGCAGGTAGAAAGCACACCATTTAGAGAGGAGCTGCTCTGAATATGGAAATTCACCATTTGGGGAGGAGCTCCTTTGAATCAGAAAATTGACTCCTAGATTACTAGGCAAGAGTCCACTCATCTCTTTTAGGCATCCCACTATAGACATGAACGGGGAGAGAACAGAAAAGGAGGCTTCTCAGGGCAAACAGTCATTGTAAAATCCATTCTCATCTCCATCTGAGATCACCTTAGTCTGGACTTCATTATCCATGTCAGTATTCGCATTTGGTCAAAGCCATTCAACAACTCTCTAGGAAGTTCCAAACTTTCCCACATCTTCCTGTCTTCTGAGCCCTCCAACTCTCTGGGAAGTTCCAAACTTTCCCACATTTTCCTGTCTTTTCCTGAGCCCTCCAAATTGTTCTATCATTTGCCTGTTGCCCAGTTCCAAAGCTGCTTCCACATTTTTGGGTATCTTTACCACAGCACCCACTACTTAGTACCAATTTACTATATTAGTCTGTTCTCATGCTGCTAATAAAGATATACCCGATACTGGGTAATTTTTAAAGAAATAGGTTTGACTCACAATTCCACATGGCTTGGGAGGCCTCATAATCATGGCAGAAGGCAAATGAGGAGCAAAGTTACATCTTACATGGCAGCTGGCAAGAGAATGTGTGCAAGGGAACTCCCCTGTATAAAATCATCAGATCTCATTAGATATATTTACTAACATGAGAACAGCATCAGAAAGACCTATTTCTATGATTCAATTGCGTCCCACTGGGTCCCTCTCATGACATGTGGGAATTATGGGAGCTACAATTCAAGATGAGATTTGGGTGGGGAAACAGCTATACCATATCACAAATTTAATTTCAGCCTATATGGCTATTTCTAGGCCTTGAATATATGATAATTTAGATGTTGCCTAAACAGTAAATTTATTTTAATATTAAAAGTTAAAAAAGTCACTGTAAAAGTCTATACAGTACTGGTTTTCAGGAAAAAAAAAAACTATATATTTTTGAATTATATTGATATTAAGACATTTGCCCTAAACCAAGCCAGGCCATCACCCTTTTTGTCTTCTTCTAGGTAAGAAAAAAGGTTGAAAAGCCTTTTCATTGTTCTCATCTATTTTACCATTCACAGACCTCAGGTCAGGCTGGGTTCCAGAGTTCCAGATTTAGAGATGTGAGACAGAATTATAATTAGAATTATTGGCTAGGAAAAAATGACTCCTAGCTTAAGAATGACTTTATTCTTTCATAGAACTCAGAAGAACAGACTTCAAATCTACCTTCATTTAGAAAAAAATGTTTTAATATGGAAATTTCCAAATATCTACAGAATTAGAAAGAAGCAGAAATGTTCATGAATCAGTCTCTTTAATATCAATTACTGACCAAATGAAAAAATTATTTTCTTTATACCCTATGTTACCACCACCAAAA
The DNA here is from genome assembly GCF_001604975.1 of Cebus imitator. NCBI lineage: Eukaryota > Metazoa > Chordata > Mammalia > Primates > Cebidae > Cebus > Cebus imitator. The sequence continues at coordinate 7,650,142 of NW_016107337.1, forward strand.
GCCCAGAAATTTTGAAACATATTCCAAACTTCTTTTTCTCAGTAAACATTTTAGTATGTATATTTCTATTTTGTAAGATCTCCATTTTGAAAAACCTAGCCACAATGTCAATATCAGATACCCATAAATAACAATAATTCTTTAATATCAATAAATATTCAGGCATTTCACATTTCCTTGATGGTCTTATAAATGTACTTTTTTCTTAACCATTTTTCTTTAAGAATCCAAATGCAGTATTTTTTAAACTATAAAATTAAAAAAAAAAAACATCTGTTCTTGTTTCCTTGCAATTATTTATTTGTTGTTGAATCTAAAGCAGTCATCCTGTAGAGTCTTGTCCGGATTATGCTGATTGCTTCCCCTTCATGCTTATACATTTACCTTGCTCCTTTGACCTGTATATACTATCGATTGGTCGAAAAGTCTATAGGGTTGACCAGATTCAGGTTTGATTTTTTTGGCATTTTTACTTTATTTGTGACGTTGATTAATTCCAAAGGAGTTTTCAAGCATTTGGCTGTCTTGTGTTATCACAGACATCAATGACCAATGCCTAGATCCATAATCTATTAAAGAGTACCAAGACATATTCTACTAATTATATTACTATTCTTCCTTTATTAGCTAGAATGTTGTCCTTAAGTATTTGGCTTCTCTGCATTTCAGTGCAAATAGGAAAGGCTCGGTGATTGCTTCTTTTAAAAGAAAAGAAAAGAATGCTTCTTAAAAAAAAAGGATTTATCAGTTTACAAAAGAAAAAAAAAAAGACTTTAAAGCTTTTTCCAAAGATGATGAATTAGCTTTTTTATTTCTTTGATTTTTTTTTTTTGAAAAAAAATTGAGGTTATTATAATGATCAGTGCTGAAACTGTCTAATCTTAGAAACATAGATTCTATTCAGGTTGGCCCCTGAGTCCTTTTAAAACATTCACAGCAGTCTTTGGCTGTCTTCTCAGCTTTCTGGGAACATCTTGTTCATTTCCTATTCTGGATTTAAAATAAGCGATTTTCTCCAAAGAGACATCACCCACTGTGTTTATTCAAGCTTGGGTCCCTTTTAGTTTAACCTTCATTCAAGAAGTGATTTTTTTTAAAACAGATTATTTACTGAGTTCTTTCAACTTTCTTTTTAAATCTTCATATTCTTCAATTATTTATTTCTGAGTTTTTCTAATTCTGTTTTTTTTTTAAATTTTTAATTGACACACACTAATTGTATCATTTACGGCATACAACGTGACATTTTGATATTTCTATACATTGCGTGATGGTCAAATCAGGGTAATTAGAATATCCATCACTTCAGAAATTTACTAAATCTTTGTGGCGTGAATATTCAAAATTCTTTCTTCTAGCTATTTTGAAATATACAGTACCTTACTGTAAACTACAGTCACTCTACTGTACAACAGAACACCATATTTTACTCCTTTTAGTAATTATAACTTTGTACCTTTTGATCAACATCTCTTCTATCCCCTGTCTACCTTCTTTTCCTAGTCTCTGGTAACTGTTATGTTCTTTACTTTTATGAGATCAATTGATTTTAGATTCCACATATGAGTGAAATCATACAGTATTTCACTTAATGTAATGTCCTCCAAACTTATCCATGGTGTTCCAAATAACAGGATTTGATTATTTTTTTATAACTGAATAGTATTCCATTGTGTGTATATGCCACACTTTCTGTATCCATTATACATTGTTGGACACTAAGTTTGATTCTGTTTCTTAGCTATAGTAAATAATGCTGCAGTGAATTTAGGAGTGCAGATATCTCTTTGACATACTGATTTCATTTCCTTTGTATATATACTCAGTAGTGGGATTGCTAGATCATATGATAATCCTATTTTTAATTTTATGAGCAAACCCTATATTGTCTTTCATAATGGTTACACTAATTTACATTCCTTTTAACAGTGCTGTTTAAATTAGCTATATTACTTTTTAAATTCTTATAACCTTTTTTGAATATTAGGTAACAGTTTTCATCTCTTTTGTGAGCATGTCTTTCTGATGTGATTCAGGATCTATTAGGACTTATTCCCGTGCTTATTTTCCTTTATTTTCCCACTACTAAATTTCTTTGGACTACTTTTCTGTTTTCTGCTTTAAAAAAATTATTTTATTTTATTTTACTTTTTGAAATGAAGTTTTGCTCTCGTTGCCCAGGATGGAGTGCAATGGCACGATCTCTGCTAACTGTGACACCTGCCTCCAGGGTCCAAGTGATTCTCCTACCTCAGCCTGCTGAGTAGCTGGGATTATAGGCACATGCCACCATGGCCTGCTAATTTTTGTATTTTTAGTAGATGGGGGTTTCTCCATGTTGGTCAGGTGGGTCTCAAACTCTTGACCTTGTGATCCACCTGCCTCGGCCTCCTAAAGTGCCAGGATTATAGGCATGAGCCACCATGCCCGGCCTGTTGCCCACTTTTAAATAAAATGATTTCCCCTTTAGGAGGGAAAGGTAGATCAGAATATATTTTCTAGCTTCAAAACACCAGTGTTCACTTTCTTCTATTGTTTTTATAATGTGATTTTTAAAAATAAAAGGCCTTATAATTTCTAAAATCTTCCTCCTTTGCCCTCCCACTTGTTTTTATCAGGACCTTCATTTTTGCTGTCTTGTTAATATGGGGATTTGTTTTGGAAGGGTGCCTTGGTTTGGTAAAGTGTCAAGATTTCATTGACACTAGACCACTTTAGTACTCTCAGACCATCTTGCAGTTTTTACACTCATCTGCAAATTGGAGCCTTTAATGTCACCTCTTAGTTTCCGCTAGTGTTCTCGGTGAATTCTTGATGGCAGTTGTGGAATTCTCCTGCTTTCTGGAATAATATAGTTACATCTCTGTCTCTCAACTTCCTTGCACAGTCTAATACCCATGTGGGTCTTCTGCTGTCATTGGTTTGTCCCCACATGGTAGTATGTTGCAGTTCATCTGGACTTCATGTTGTTCATGTTGTCAGCAAATTCTTGGCTTTGCTATCCTAGTTTTCTTTTTCTTTCTTTGTGTGTGGGAGTGTATCTTGTGGGGAGGGAGTAAGATATTCAGGACAGAAACACCTTCTCTGTAGCCACCATAATTTCCCAGCATCCTTTGACATTCATATTTAAAATAAAATTATAGGACTCATTATTTTAATCCTCATTACACTTTATCTGTTCCTTCTCCTGGTGGCAAGTTGCCCCATAGCTCCCTATTTCAGTATAATGACATGATTGGGTAATATCTAATTTGGGGGGCTTTTTTTGTACCACATTTCTTCTAATCATGGCAATTTTGTACCCTATGCATAAGATAAGGAATTTAGAAAACAAAGAAAACTACCGGCTTAATGGCTGATATCATTTTTCTCAGGTAAAATATCTTAAGATGCTTTAGACTCAGAGTTTAAAATGAAACCTCTCCTTTCCTGGAATCACATTGCAAAGGTGAATGTCCACATAAAGTATACTCGGACTTGAAAGCAAGATGTAAAACACTGTTAGAGTTTTCAAATTGGTTATTATAATCCTGCATTACTTCTTCTGGTGACTGAAGCAAATCAATTTGTGACAAGGTAAAATTAGAGTTTACTAAAAACAGTTATTTTTAAGCATATGAATATATATTTAAATTTAAGAAAGGTGTTAAAGCTATCTTAGTTGTTATCTCTTTTCTGGAATCTGGAAGAAAGGAATACTCATTTGAAGAAAATAGTGGCATAAAATCAGGAGACAATCTAATGCTAAAGTAGTTGTATCTATTGCTATGTTATAAATCACACCTAAACTTGGTAGTTTAAAATGGCAAGCATTGTATCTGCTTACAATTTCTGAATTAACAATTCAGGCTGGTATTAGCTGGGTGGATCTACATTGCTTTCATTGGAGGTCACCCATTAGTCTGTCATCAGCTAGCAAATCTACTGGGCTGGTTGCTCTCACAAGTCTGGCCATTGGTGCTGAGTGTTGGCCAGGAGAGGTGTCTCCATCAGGCTACCTCAAGCTTCTTCAGATGGCAAGTGCTCCATAAGGATGAGCTCTGGTTCACAACAGCCTTCTGAGCCTCAGATGTTAATACATCAATGGGCCAAAATGAGTCACATGACTGTAACTAGGTTAATGTGGGTGAGAACCACACAATGGTAAGGAATACATTGTGGCATGATTCACTGGGGGGCCGATATTCTAACAGCCTACTACAATAATTATATAAAAGAAAACAACTCTGAAGGTAGCTGATGAAAAATAAGTATGTGTGGGAGAGTTGGCATGAGGCAAGAGGCAAGTGGCAATCATCATGGGGCTTCCAAAGTCTGTAAGATTCTGTAATTTCTGGAAAATCTACTAGGATTAAAGTAGTTATGTAGCCATGTTCTTACAGCAGAGGATAGGACACAACTGAACATCAGAGAAGTCCATCCCTCTTCTTCCATCTTTTCAATTTTGTCATGCTCCTTTCACTCGGTATATTTAAAAAATAGATTATATTGAACTTGTAAGGTACATGGATATGCTTGTGATGCCAAGGAGAGGCCGAGGTAAACAACCTGCATGACTCAGCGGGATTGGAACACAGGCACACAATTCAGTGCATAATCTAAACACAGCTATGTAGCCATTACATGGGAAGGCCATCACTTGGCTCTACACCACTATTGTCTGTAAAAGGTATAATTGCCCTGCTGACACTGAATAGTGTGCTTGAGCCCAGAGAGAGAGAGCCAGAGCTGTGTTCATCTTGCAGATGGACAGGGCAGAGCCAGGACACAGCTTGGCTTGCTTGTGCCCAGAGAGGGAAGAGTTAAGCTGCTGACCCTGAGGGAAGAGCCAGCTGCGTATCTGTGTGTGGGAGCAGCCAGAGGCAGCAGCCGAGACAGAGCAGACAGTGTGAGAGAGCTGCTGATGAGAGAGCTACTGAATAAAATGATATTTTGCTTGCCTACGGCCCCCCAGGTGTTCTTTCAGCTATTAGCAACTCATCCGCCCACTCCCTTCAGACCTCAGCTAACAGTACTCTGTATAAACTTTTTTTTTCAAAGAAATTTTGACGTCATCTCTATCTGCTGTACAACCAACAGACTACAGAAAAAAAAAAACAAACAAAAAAACCCTTTCTCTGGGAAATCTGTTAAATCTCTTACTATGTGAAATCCTGTGTACCCAGCACAATTAAGAGGTATTCAGAATAACATTTGATCAAAGTTTAAATAGCATCCTTCCTTCTCTAAAACTGAAAATAAGAATCCTGCCTCTTCCTAGAGGGTTATTTTCTTCAATAACAAGAGCCGGCTGAGGCCATTTCTTGCCGGTGGAATCTGTGCATAGTGGCTCATGTCTGACTGACCTCAGGTCTTTATTCACATTATGCTGGGTGAATGTGACGGATGGGAGAGGCCCTGTGGTTTGGCCCACCAATATTGTTTCTGATGAAGGTTAACAGCGCTGGCCACTCTAAATCTTACACAGCAAATTGCTGACATCTGGTGTTTCCTCTCAAGTTTACCAGATATTCTACTGTAACTCCAGTGTTTATAGGATATAAAAACACAGACATTGGGCTTATGAAAGCATTTTGTATCCATAACACTGCTCTACAGAACTGTTTAACATTTCTGAATGATTGCATTAAATACAGTCTGAGTAAACTAATAGTTATAAAGCTATTGGTTGCTCTAGAAACAGTGGTCACTGATAAGCTCAAAATTGTTTCTTGAATTTATTAATAGGAGCAAAAATTTGCTCCTAATTCCCTTTAGGGAAGGTTGTTCTTTGTTTGATATTGATTCACCTTATAAATTTATAGGAACTTCTGCTGGCTCATTTTTTTCCTGCATTCAGTGCACCATTGTAGTTCTGTCCTCATATCATCTGGGTATCTGTTACTGCCACTGCCACCTGGAACCTGGGACAAGAAAGACTAAAAACAAGGAAGGTAAACAATCATTAAGGATTGTAGCATAAAACAGAATCCTTGTATCTACTGTACTTAAGAAATAATAATTATAATTGCTTATAGCCTGTTCAGTGGGAACTTGGGAAAATTTTGGAAGTCTGTGTTTCATACAGTTACTTCAGGAGGGGGATATTCCCTGGTAAGTCTAAGTTCTTCTCATGTTGAACAGAGAAACTTTCTATATGAAGTAGTCATCTTTTTCCTGGGAATTTTCTGTTTCCTCTTAGTGGAGACTTGTAAAACGTATTAGGCAATGTAAGAAAAGGAGAGGATAAAAGAGTCATGAGAAGAAATGGGAATAGAAGGAGTCTTGGTTTGTAAAGCACACAAGACAGATAATATTCTCTGATTCCATTTGCTTCCCACCCTCACTTACTGGAATACATCAGCATTCTGACTGGTCCATGCATCCACTAATTGGATAGAGCACTGTTAATTGTATGGGCATTTTTAAGAAGCATTGATGATCACTCCGGAAACTGTGGTTAGAGCTTCTGCAGCTGAAGTGCTCAGGAAAGAAACAAATATATATAATACACTTAATCTGTTTGTCCTAATTAGCAACATCCTTGCAAGAGGTTGATTACTGCTTTGACAGAGAGTAATCTAACTCTGGATCCTCCAGCTAATAAAACCAAGATTAAAAAATGTCAGATTTTTATCCTTCTGAAGAAACACATGAAACTTAAATTTCTTTTCTAATTGCTTCTGTTTAGAAAGCCTGGAGACCATTAGCTGAGCTAGTTAAAGCACAGAGTTAATGAGGATCCTTTTCTTTCTCTCCCTACCACAGCATGAAGCCCCACCCAAAGTGTGTACCATTTTCCATGTGACAGGCAGGTAAAAAAACGTGCAAGTCTGTTACTACTAAACTGTAAGACATCTACAAATGTTTCTTTTCAAAGTTAACATTGATGAGAGTCTTTGTGGAAAAGAACCTCCATTTTTTTTGTAGAATTATAATACAAGTTGCTTTTACCCTCAATTCCACTACTACAAAATAATTTTATAGTCAATATCAGCCTTTTTATGGTCGTCTAACAATACATGCAGTGTTTACAATAAAAAATAAAAGATAGGAGATTTTAATGCAATTTTTCAAGAAGCATTTTCTGGAGGCAAGGTTCACTCCCAACTTGGGGGGCTAACGCATGCCTCCAAGATCTGAGGAATCAGCTGAAATAAATTTTATCGTAAGATATTAATTTTTTCTTTCCTACCAGCTTCTTAAAGAAACTTGGCTCTTATTTCCTCTTGTCAGAAATTACTATATGGTAGCCATTTGCTAAAGTAACTCTGGGGTAAGTGTCTGGTGGCCTGGTCACTTCTGATAAAATACCGATTGTTTTCAGGGGCTTATACAGATTTTCTCTAAATGAATATATTTAGTAAACTTTACATGGAAGTTAATTAATCTAAAGTAGGTTTAAAACCTACTTGTGAAATGATTATATCAAATAATTATTGGTCACTTCTCTTTCTGATCGATATCTCTTTTTGCAGAACAAAATTTTGCACTTAGAGCAATTAATACCACCAATCTTACCTCCTTGATTATTTAATAAAGACATTTCTTAAGGAAAGAGCTCACCCTTTCATTAAATGAACTTCAATCCATGAAATAAAACTTTATTAAAATCAGGTCAGCTCCTAATGCCAGTATGATGCAAATCAGTATCCCCTTTCATTTGACTTTCTGGCAGGATAGAGCCAATAGTATGGTGCAGCTTATTAAGGGCACTACCTCAATAGGGCTCCATTAGATTGCTCTGTCATTATGAGGATTTTTTTTTTTTTTTTTTAGACTGAGTTTCATTTATGTTGTCTGCGCTGGAGTGCAATAGCCTGATTTTGGCTCACTGCAACCTCAGCCTCCAGGTTTAAGTGATTCTCCTGCCTCAGCCTCCTTAGTAGCTGGGATTACAAGAGCCTGCCACCACGCCTGGCTAATTTTTTATATTTTTAGTAGAGACAGGGTTTTGCTACATTGGCCTGGCTGGTCTCAAACTCCTGGCCTCAGGCCATCCTCCCACCTCAGCCTCCCAAAGTGCTGGCATTACAGGTGTGAGCCACCGTGTCCAGCCCAGGAATCTTATTTTATCACTATCTTATACAATATTATGTAAAATGACATAATTCTTTTTTCTGACTATAAAGTAATTAAGCTTTTCCCTTGGTTTGCCTTCTTCTTTTCATCAGCTGCCTCCTCTGGAGTCTCTGCGTTTATCTGAGCTCCAGAACAGCAGCATCATATAGCTGTGAGACTGATGATTTTTGCAGTCAGACAAACACAGGCCTCCACCCTGGCTTCATCATTTACAATTTAACCCAGGTATATTCATTCCAGAGTTGGCTGTTACTGACATGTTCAGTAATATTTTGCTTCTAATTCTAATAATGTTAATGATATTTTGCTTCTAATTTTCCCTGAGTCTTTTGCATTATAACAGAATATCATGATGTTTTGAATGGGGATGAGTGGAAAGAAAGAGCAGAAACACATACTTTTAGGTAGATCTGAAATACAGGTCAAACCACATGGAGGTAACCCTGCCTGAGTATTGTCAGCAAAGTAAGAGAGGGAGGCAAACAAACAAATTGTTCACAAAATGTATTCTTTAGAAATGTAGACTGGCAGGAGAGCCTCATTGCAAGGAAGTTGTATTTGTTTTCCTAAAACAAGATGTTTTGTTTGAAAAGTAATTTTGAATACCTGTTTTTTAATAATCTACAATATTGGGTACCTCTGTAGTTCCATGTCCTATCTGCACTTGGTACTATGAACACTATATAGAAGAGGATAGTTAGTCTCAAGGATAATGAGTAAGAGAATTCCAGAGCCTTTGTTGGGTCCATTCTACCCTAGACATCCCTTGGTTGCGCTGTTCATGAACTAGGTGCTTAGGAAGCTAGAATAAATAAATAACTCTTTCAAGAGCTTTTGACATACATTAGATAATAAGAAAGTACAGCTCTTGATATCATTTGGATGCTTTGTTCTCTCCAAATCTCATATTGAAATGTGATCCCCAATGTTAGAATTGGGGCTTGCTGGGAAGTGGTTAGGTCTTGGGGCTGATCCTTATGAGTGGCTTGCTGTCCTCTCCAGGGTCATGACTGAGTTCTCACTCTAATCATTACATGAGATCTGATTGTTTAAAAGGGCTTGGAACTGCCTCCTCCTTTGCTTGCTCCCTCTCACCATGTGACACACTGACTCCCTTTTACTATGATTATAAACATCTTAAAGCTCTCACCAGAAGCTGAGCAGATGTGGGTGCCATGCTTGTACAGCCTGTAGGACCTTAAGCCAAGTAAAACTCTTTTCTTTATAAATTACACAACCTCGGTTATTTCTTTATAGCAATGCAAAACAGCGAACAGAACTCCTGATATACAGACCAGAGCACTTCATCTAGAGACCGAACATATGCTCAAATAATATTATTTAAATTACCTTTATATTACCTTTTTGAATCAACCTGCCTATATTTTTTGGTATTTTCCTCTTTCCTAGTTTCCTTTACTTGTACCTCTTTTCTTTTTCTCTTTTCCCATCTGAAATGTCTATGGTCTCAAAAGTAATTACTTCTTGAAGAAAGTTTTCATGGATATTAAACGCTACCTAATGGAAGCCATAAGCATGGGGTCTGCGAGCATTTAGAGTGGAGTAATACATATGCCAGGTTGAATCAAGTGGGAGAGAAGGTTAATCATTCTTTTAAATTGGCAGTGTTACTGGAGGTGGATTAATATGCTTTTTGAATCCCTTATGTGCTGTAAATCTCCTCAATCACAGTCACTATGTTCCTGGTTTAGGTTTTGAATTAAAGGTGCCTCTTTTGGTCAGCTGGTCCAACTCCCTTAATCTCTCTGGCCATATTAGGCGATAGATTTCTCATTTTAATATATAATCTATTTTAGAGGCAGTGTTGACTAAACCAGACTCTAACGTGGCCACCTTGAAATTGGAAGAAACTCTCTACTGATGATTACTCTTAACCCTTTTCACTGTGAATGTAGTCCTTGACCTATGTAGTGTGGAAACTGAGAAAAGTAAAATGTTCCCATGTGCCTGTGGAGCCTGGAGCACTCTCAGCTTATCAGCTCCACGGCAGATCAGGCTTTGACCAGATACCAAAGAACAAAATGTGAAATTGGCACCAGCCAGCCTCTCTATTGCACAGGATCCCTATTTAAATTTGACAACCAGAACATTGTATAATCTGAAATTTCTTGACATCTGTTTTTCTTTAGTTTCTTCTTTGAAAATGAAAGCTTTGAGAAGCTTGTTTAATAATCCAGACTTTGATGATGAGGCTTAACCAGATCTATTGAGTCAGTCACCAAACATGGACAAATGTTTACCACTCCCCCGGGTGCTATGCTAAGGACCCAGGGACACCTCAGAGAGTGGCCCTGCACACTGACTCTATTGACAATAAGAGCTTTATAGCACTTTTTCTACATGTAATCAAAGCTCAGGTAAAGGCAAGACATTGAGTCTGAAGTAAACATAGCTGACTTGCGTGATACCTTCAGTTCTAAGAATAATTTTGTCCCAAGTAGAAATTTTCCCATGGAACCAAATCCTGTCATCGTTCTGTTTACTTAATATTTGATCATGATAATCCTAGTCTCTTTCAACCTTTAACAAGGAAACCAGCATAAGTCACTGGTTATGCTGGTCCATAGTCTGTAGGCAATGGCATGATACAATTGAAGATGATAATCAAAAGTGGAAAAGGCAGCTTTGAATATGTTAAATAAGACAGGGTATTTTTTTTTTTAAAGAAAAGTTTGAAGCTGGTACAATGTGGAATGAAGAGCTAATAGAAGTTTTTTAATAGGCAAGGAGGTTTTTTTTTTTTTTTTTTTTTGAAGATTATGTTTAGCAATTGTATACAAGGTAAAATTATAAAGGAAGCAACTATATACATGCAGGCCAGTAAGAACACTAACTTTGTAAGACACTGATCTTTTATTTTTTTTTGAGACAGTATCTGGCTCTGTTTCCCAGGCTAGAGTGCAGTGGTGTGATCTAGGTTCTTGGCTCACTGCAACCTCTGCCTCCTGGGCTCAAGTCATCCTCCCACTTCAATCTCTTGAGTAGATAGTATAGGCACCAGCTACCATGCCTGCCTAATTTTTGCGTTTTTTGTAAAGATAGGATTTTCCCATGTTGCACAGGCTGGTCTCAAACTCATGAGCTCAAGCAATCCTCCCACTTCAGTGACCTTGATATTTTGATGGTATATTCTATAGTAGTAGAAGTTAAGTTAGGAAAGAGAGAATAATCTGTAGCCATTTAAATTAAAGGTTTGCAAATTATGAGGTTACATGGTGCCTGAATTCAATTAGACAAGATTTGTTGAGCACCTACTATATGGCAAGCACTATGTTTATGTATCAGAGTTACCAGGATAAACAGAGCTCAGAGGAACTCTAAAGGTATTGTCAGAGATATACAATTAATTATAATCCAATAGAAGTATGCTATTTAATGCATCATAAAAACATAATTTTGCAAAACAGAGGAGGAAGGAGATAACCCTGCTCGGAGATGTGGAACAGGACATCAACAATGAAGATACCTTTAAATTGCATTTTGAATGTGAGTAAGAATTTTCCAGTGATGAAAAGGTCAAGGGCATATCAGCCGGAAGGGACAACCAGGAAGTGAGAAAATACAATACAGCAAAAGATGGCAAAATATGTATATATTTTACTACAGCATAGGGTGGATGCTTCTGCTTGGTGGAAAATAAAGCTTCAAAAGTAGGTTGAATTAGAAGTATAATAAAGTCTTATCTGTTCTATTGAAATGATAGGTATTTTTCAACAAAATTGATAATTTATGAATATTATAAAATAGACACTGTTGAGTAAGGTATAAAAGAACACTAAAGCAAAGTGGTACCAAGAATATAGCTTATTGATCAAAATTATTAAAATTTGTTTTCCATGTTAGACAATATTACTATTCTTTAACATTTTCTTTTTCCTGAAACGAGGCCATTTAGTGAAAATGTGTGGTCTTTTTTTTTTTAATCTTGGGAACCTTTGCTTTAACTTTTACTCTATTTAAAATGCAAAATCTAATATTATGAAGTTTGGATGCCTGGAGTACCTGCTCATATTTTTTCTTTTTTAACATGATGGGGTAAAGGGAAGTTTGCAAAGTAGAATACTTTCTCTTTGTCATTGCCATAGATGGGTCTATGGACCAATTTTAGGCACATTGCATAAAAATCATTTGAGCAATTTGTTAAACTTTATTGCCACAGATTCTGATTAAGTCGCTATCAGGAGATATCCAGAAATATGTATATTGAATTAGGATGACAGGATGATTATAGTACACAGATAGCTTTTGAAAATCATTCTCTGGTCTTTCAAGAATGCAGAGGAATCATGAGGGAGGTTTGGAAAAGATTCCTATTGTTGAGATTGACAAGCAGGTGAACTTTTGGAGTTCAGATAATAATTGGAAGTTGAATTGAAATTATTCTTATTTATTCCTTTATTCATTCACCTAGTCCCTTAACAAATATTTTTTGGAAGTCAAATATGTTCCACACATGGTAATAAATTGTGGCAATACAGTAATGAATAAGATACCATCCTTGCCATTAGAGCTGAGATCATCCATAAAGGGCAAAAGAGAGTTAAAAAGCAGAATATTTACCTCCTGGGCAACAGAGAGTGCCCAGTGGAAGAGAATGATAAAGAATGTCCAGACTAGGAGGAAGAAGTATTAAATAAAAATGTTATTGTTGTTAAGATAAAAGACTTTTGAGATGGAAAGTTTGATCAATAAGATTAAATGTTGTAGAAAGTTGACATACGACAAACAATATTCATTATATTTAGCTACACAGTAGTTGCCAGTGCATGCGACTCTAACAGAGATAAGTAAGAGGAAAATAGCTAGATTGCAGTGAGTTATGAGGTACATAGAAGGAGAGAAAATGTGGGCAATGAGAAAAGTGAAACTTTTGATAAATTCTTCTATAAAATTAGGAAGAGAGAAAAAAGCAGAAGGATGATTTCGCATCAAGCATGATCACTTCTTAATGAGAAAGAGGGGGTGCACTTTCACATGTTCATATGCCAAAGTGAAATTGCTAGTAAAGAAAAGGTTTAAAAATACAAGTGAGATGACTGCCTGGGCACAGTGGCTCATGCCTATAATCCCAGCGCTTTGGGAAGCCAAGGCAGGTGGATCACGAGGTCAGGAAATCAAGACCATCCTGGCTAACACCGGGAAATCCAGTCTCTACTAAAAATGTAGAAAAAAAAAAATAGCTGGGTGTGCTGGCATGTGCCTGTGGTCCCAGCTACTCAGGAGGCTGAGGCAGGAGAATTGCTTGGACCCAGGAGAGAAGTGGAGGTTGCAGTGATCCCAGATCACCCCACAGCACTCCAGCCTGGGCGACAGAGTGAGACTTTGACTCAAAAAAAAAATAAATAAATAAATAATGAGATGAGAAAATGAATGAAAAACATCCAACAAAGGGAGAACAGATATTAACAAAACATGTAGAAAATTGTCCTTGTACATAAAGAGAATTAATTGGGGTGTTTTTCCTTTATGGTATGTGTCTTCTCTTTGAAATAAGAGTTTGGTGGGAGGTGGCGTCACCTGGAAAGTCTGTGCTCCTAAAATATCCTACATGCTCACCTACATTTCTCTTTCTCCATTGCTGTTAAACTGGAGTTATTTAATTAATTCTGGCCAATAGCAAATGTGGAAAATGATGTTATCACTTCTGAGTTGAGGTCATTGGGAACCGTTGTCCTTCTATCTGTCTGGTTCCCTACCGCAGAGATATTAGAGGCCATATATTCCAGATAGCGTGGCTCTAAAATGAATCAGAGCCACCTGATCTGTAATGGGCTTTATTTAGCTTAGTAATAACTTTTTATTATTTTCTACTAAGCGTCTTCAGTTAAATAGATCTTCTCCTATGAGAACTTGAAGAGAGTGGTAAAGACTGAAGTAGGGAAATGAAAGGAGAGAGGGAGATGCTGGGAACCTATGATAGGTGCCAGGCAGTTGAAGAAACCAATATATTGAATGGTATGCAAAGAAACTGAAGTAAAAGAGAGCGAATATATGGGAGTTAAAAAGAAGTCCATCTGTATACGATCCCAAGAATTAAGGAATACATAGAGAAATAATGTTAAAAAAAGAATCGTCAGAAATTCAGGTAGTATGTCAGAAGAAATTATAGCATTTACCATGAGACGTACAGAAATGTAATTTTAAAATAAATACCAGTTAATAGATTCAGTTGTTTCCAAAAGGCTTATGAAAGTGGAAAAAAAAAAAAACATTTGATTTGATGAACAAATCAAATCAACATAAAAGTTGCCATTTCAGTAGCATTGCGGGAGCAGAGGCATTGTTACAGCAAGGGAATTATGAATACAACATGAGGAAAATTTGACTCATTTCTAAGAAATGACAAGGAGTACAGAGGGCATTTCAAGGAAAGGGCTAATGAAAGAACGATTCTTTTTAATTATTTATTTTTTTTAGTTTAGGAAACTTGGACAACTTTTAGGCCAAAGAAAAGTTAGTATTGAGAGACTAAAGATAGAGAAAACTACCTTAGGTAAATCATTAAGGATTGAATTGTGTCCATCAAATTCATATATTGAAGACCTCACTCCCAGTATGACTGTTTTTGCAGAGAGGAGTTTTAGGGAAGTAATTATGGTTACATGAGTCCCATGGGTGGGGCCCTAATTCATTAGGACAAGTGTCTATATAAGAGGAATAGGTACTTGAGGTCTCTCTCCCTCTCTGCACATGCAGAGCAAAGGCCCCCTGAGTACACTGTGAGAAGGTAGCCATCCCCAAGCCAGGAAGAGAAACCACGCCAGAAACCAACCCTGATGGCACCTTGATCTGGGATTTCTAGCCTCCAGAACTGTAAGAAAATTAATTTATGTTGTTTAAATCACATAATCTCCATTGTTTTGTTATAGCATCCCAAGCTGACTAATACCAACATTTATGTACATACATTATAACATATAAAGAAAAAAATATTGTGAGCCAGAGACCGTATTTTGAAACAAAAGTACATCAACATGTAGTATTTACAACTGTATGCATTTTGTCAGATGTGAAAAAGAGGCAGCCACATAGCACTTCTGCAGGTGGACTTTGCTCATCCTTATAAAAGCGACCTAGAGAGTAGAGGATAGATTTTGAGAGAAGTATGATAAAGTCCTCTCTTTAAAATAGTATTACAACTAGCAACCACTGAAAGGCACACTACTAAAATACTCCTGTCTTCACGATAGCCGTAGGACATCATCTGCAAAATGTCCTATCATTATAAAGGGGACTATAGGTAAATATACGTAAAAATGTTAAAGTTTACTTGAACATTACTTTTTTTCATGCTTTTTGATGTGTGATTTTTTTTCCCATTTATTTATTTTATTGCATTTTAGGTTTTGGGGTACATGTGAAGAACATGCAATATTGTTGCATAGGAACACACGTGGCAGTGTGATTTGCTGCCTTCCTCCCCATCACCTACATCTGGCATTTCTCCCCTTGCTGTCTCTCCCCAGCTTCCCACCCCCCACCGTCCCTCCCCTATTTCCCCCCAACTGACCCCAGTGTGTAGTGCTCCCCTCCCTGTGTCCATGTGTTCTCATTGTTCAACACCCGTCTATGAGTGAGAACATGCGGTGTTTGATCTTCTGCTCTTCTGTCAGTTTGCTGAGAATGATGGTTTCCAGGTTCATCCATGTCCCTACAAATGACCCAAACTCATCGTTTTTGATGGCTGCATAATATTCCATGGTGTATATGTGCCACATTTTCCCTATCCAGTCTATCGTTGATGGGCATTTGGGTTGGTTCCAGGTCTTTGCTATTGTAAACAGTGCTGCAATGAACATTTGTGTGCACGTGTCCTTATAGTAGAACTATTTGTAATCCTTTGGATATATACCCAGTAATGGGATTGCTGGGTCAAATGGAATTTCTATTTCTAGGTCCTTGAGGAATCGCCACACTGTCTTCCACAATGGTTGAACTAATTTACACTCCCACCAACAGTGTAAAAGTGTTCCTATTTCTCCACATCCTCTCCAGCATCTGTTGTCTCCAGATTTTTGATGTGTGATATTTTAACAAATATTTTAGATTTTTAGCATTTGTATTCTGAGAAAGATTCTGAAAACAAATCACTTCAAAAAGTTAGTAACATTTAAAAATTTTGAGACCATAGCTTAGCTCATTTTACTCATTTGAAAATTATATTTTTAATTATAATTGGAAAGTTTCATATTAAACTTTATTATTTCCCATGACTTTCTAAGCACGATGTTTATATTTTGCTTCAGTGTATTTTACCTGAAAATAGTCTCAAGATTCCATGAAGTCTTTGGTTTCTTATACATCTACTATCATTACCCAAGCAACTGAGAAACTAGTACCATTTTTCTCATGTTAGATTCACCTTGGATGATAATTAGAGTAAACTCAACATTTTAGGAAACTTAATAGATATGCCAGTTCTGGAAGCTTAATTGGGTCTTCCCTTTTTCAAACATATTTTATTCTGGAGAGAGTGCTTTTTTTTTTTTTTTTTTTTTTTTTTGAAATCTTCTTGCCTCAAAAGAAAGGGTTCTTTTCTCTTTGACTATTTTTTCTACTAGAGGGCTGGGTGCCCCAGGGCTGACCCACCCGAGGTCCCATTGTTAGCACCTGTATTATATCTACTGGTTTGGGGTTTCTTTTCATATTTAACAGGCATGCTGCATGGCTTTCATGTATTTTTTTCTTTTTCTTCTCCATCCTAAGATCATCCTGCTCTGCTCCTCTGCTTTTTCCCTAAGTCTCCTTTGACCACCTAATGTGGCCTGTTAAGTCTACACAGCAGTGCTACAGGGATAGTAAAAGTGGACCTACTCATGGTGCACGTGTACTTTAGAGAATTTCTCTTTCCAAGTAAATACTTCTTCCCTTTGGGCAGTATTCCATCTTTCCCTCTTTAGATCTTAAAAATATATTCCATGAGGCCTGTCAGTTAAACCTGCTCCTGGGACAGATTACAAACTATAAAAGCTCCAGGAAGAATATTTGAAATACGAGGTGGCATATA
Organism: Cebus imitator; assembly: GCF_001604975.1. Lineage (NCBI taxonomy): Eukaryota > Metazoa > Chordata > Mammalia > Primates > Cebidae > Cebus > Cebus imitator. The sequence goes on from NW_016107337.1 coordinate 7,667,231, forward strand.
GAAAGACACAAAGCAAGTGACAGAAAAACTCCAAGGGTTTAAATGTTCAGTTAAAAAAAAAAAAAAAACACTAAGGATTCTTTCTTTTTAGAATAACTTTTGATCTTAAAATTCAAACTGTATCTCTCACCTAATAAGATATTTTGAAAAGAAATTGCAGGGCTTACTGGTTTGGGCTAAGGTGGGGAAGAGTCATGGGAGTGGGCCTGATAGCAAAATCGTAGTGATTTTAATCGTGGCTGAAATGCAAAAGAAGGTCAGTCACATAAAATGCAGCACTCTCTGCATAGTAAGAAGGCAAGTTATCTTGGCTAACTAAATATTTTGCAAGCTATAAATAGTATTTTCATAAGAAGAGACTTCACAAGTGATGTCCCTATTTCAGTGTTTTTCTACCTGTGCTACTTTTCGGAAAATTTTAAAAGTGAAAAAGACAGTTAAAGTTGAACCAAATAGGAAAAATGTTTCCATATTTAAAAAAAAATAACTTGGCTATCAAGAAAATATTTGTTCAAGTTTTCTTTATAGTTTGTTTCAAATTAAGATGCACAGAAATTTGTGGCATGGTATGTTAAAAGAGTATAAGCTTTGGAAATGAAAAGACTTGAGTTTAATTTCTGGTTTATCTACCATAAATGGTACAATCTGAGTCTCAACTTTTTGTATGAAAAAACGGGAAGATTATTATATAAAACCAATAGGAGATGTAGAGAAAATGACATGAGGTACTTATAGTACAGTACGTCTGGCTAATAAAGCAATTGTTACTCTAATGTTTTTGAGGGTCTTTTATCTAGGAACTATAGTAGGGTTGAATTTTTAAAATCAGAAATTAAATTCTAAATTGCTAAAAATATTTCTCTATTACATGCAAAAGTGGCTTTACTAAACAAAGCAAGTGTAGATTTGTTAGAATATTTTAACTGTCCTTTGAGGAACAGAAAAATATTGACTACAAACGATCATGAGGAAACATCTCTCTTTTGTCTTTGCCTTTTAATTATTTATTTAATCATTAACCATTTCAAGATTTTGTTAAGGAGTTTGCGGTATATTAATGGTTAAACATAAGGTCAAATGCAGAAGGAAAAAAACCATAGAATATACAAATACTGTAATGTCATGCAACGATTATCCATTTTGATATTTTGAGCACTGAAGATAATCATACCTTTTACTAAAAGAAACAACTAATTTAAAACTAATTGTAAACATTTGAATATGAGTGATAATTGGTTTGTGTGAATTATAAAAAAATAAAAAATATAAAAACTAGTCTCGGCAATAAAATTAGAATTATTCCAAAGAATATTACTGATATGAGAAATACATTCACAAAGAAAAACAAGAAATCTCAATGAAAGTTAAATAAAGAAATTTGGACATTTATGATTTCAAAACAAACTACTGAAATAAGCAATTTAAATGTCAGACTAGGTAGCTGTACTGGGAACATATAAATGATCCACAATGTAAGTGTGTTTCTCAGAATAACAAAATGAATCCAACTCAATGACAAAACAAAATAAGGAAGAACCAAAATTATATGAATTTTAAACATACCAAGGCAAGGCAGTATAATATATCTAAAGTAATTTGTAACTGAAAATGGCATAATATTCTTGAAGATAAAACTATGTAGATATGGAAAAAGAACACTGTTATGTTTACTGTTTGCTAAATTATGTAAATAACTATAGCATTTTCTATTTGTTTTAAAAAACATGAGGCAGAATACAGAAAATGATTGCAAGACACAGAAGCCATCTCTTTCATAGTTGTTCTCATTAAAAAAAAATCTATTATGTGCCGAGTATTGCACAGAATTAGACTGCCAATAGATATTTTTACATAAAAGGCACTGAAAATCAGATCATGTTCTTAATCATCTGCCTCTTTCAAAGGGTAAAGCAAGGGTGAGGGGGATTTTATGTATGGCTTAATATAAGGGTTTGGCTCCAAGTCCCAGGTAAGAATGCCAAAGAGTGTGACTGGACTAGTGTGTGGATTTCTTTTGTCTAGAGGATTTTAATCTGAAGGACTCAGGACAAGCCTGGCCAAAAGTCCCACTCAGTCTCCTCCTACCTTGAAGGCCAACATTTAACTTTTACTCTTTTTAAGTTGGGGGTCTGGGAATGGGAGAAGCCCAAGATAGAAAGTAAACTGAATATTTTCCCATTTGTTCACAAAGAAGCTGGATTCCAGCCTTCTTTAATTATCTACTTTTTATATAATATCTAAGAATTGCATAAGATAAGCATAAAAGACCTCAGCTTCGTGGTTAAAGTAAATGTTCTTGCCTTCATAAAACATAGCAGTATGTCCTTTTCAGATTCAGACAAGAAGGGACTAAGGGAGATGACTTTGGGAGATCCTTTGAAAAATTAACAGGTGAATTTATAATGACTATTTACAGATGAGAAAGCCAATCTAGTTTTATAATTTCCACTTGCCACTCTCCTGTAGCAAATCTTCATACAAGTTTTGATTCTTAGCTTCTTATCTCAGACTTCCTTTTATATCCAAGATATACAAAACTGTTTATCTTATTTGTGGAGATAGAATCTATTGTTAAAAACAGAAATTCCTGGAGGTTTTACTCAAAAGCGATCTACTGAATTTGTACATTGTGTCATATAGTGTTTAAGGCATGGAATAATGTTGGGAGCCAATTCTCCATGGGTTTCTTGTGTTTCTGCATACCTTGCAAGCAGATGTATTGAAAGACTTTGTCCCAGACTGTATTTTCAAAGATATTTTTATAGTACGTAGCTTTGGAAGGTAGATAATACCTCCCCCCAGGACAAAAAAAAAAAGGTTTGTTATATAAGAAAAATAATGTTTTGGAAGACAGTGTGGCAATTCCTCAGGGATCTAGAAATAGAAATATCATTTGACTCAGCAATCCCATTACTGGGTATATACCCAAAGGATTATAAATCATTCTATTATAAAGACACATGCACATGTATGTTTATTGTGGCACTCTTTATAATAGCAATGACTTTCAACCAACCCAAATGCCCATCAATGATAGACTGGATAAAGAAAATGTGGCACACATATACCATGGAATACTATGCAGGCATAAAAAACGATGAGTTCATGTCCTTTGCAAGGATGAATCTGGAAACCATCATTCTCAGTAAACTGACACAAGAACAGAAAACCAAACGCCGCATGTTCTTACTTATAAGTGGGTGTTGAACGCATGAACACAGGGAGGGGATCCTCACACACAGTGGTCTGTTGGGGTGTGGGGGGATAGGGGAGGGTTAGCAGGATTGGGGGGATTGGGGAGGGATAGCATTAGGAGAAATACCTAATGTGGATGATGGGGGGATGGATGGAGCAAACCACCATGGCATGTGTATACCTATGTAACAAACCTGCATGTTCTGCACATGCACTCCAGAACTTAAAGTATAATAAAAATATTAATTCTATAAATGGAAAAACATAAAAATATTAAAAAAGGAAAAATAATTTTTACCCCCAGGGCAAAGGACAGGTTTGTTAGTAGCCAATTGCAAAATATTTGAGTTCTTTATTTGAAGGTTTCTTATTGTAGTGGTTAATACTGAGTATCAACTTGATTGGATTGAAGGATGTAAACTATTGTTCCTGGGTGTGTCTGTGAAGGTGTTGCCAAAGGAGATTAACATTTGAGTCAGTGGACTGACAGAGGCAGACACACTCTCACTTTGGATGGGTACCATCTAATCAGCTACCAGTGCAGTGAGAATAAAGCAGGCAGAAGAAATTGGAAGGACCATACTTGCTGAGTCTTCTAGCCTTCATCTTTCTCCCATGCTGGATGCTTCCTGCCCTTGAATATCAGACTCCAAGCTCTTCAGCTTTTGGACTCTTGGACTTCTACCAGTGCTTTGTCAGGGGCTCTCAGGCCTTCGGCCACAGTCTGAAGGCTGCACTAATGGCTTCCCTACTTTTGAGGTTTTGAGACTCAGACTGGCTTCCTTGCTCCGCAGCTTGCAGACAGCCTATTGTGTGACTTCACCTTGTAATCATGTGAGTCAATACTTCTTATTAAACTTCCCTTCATCTATTCTATTAGTCCTGTCCCTCTGGGGAACCCTGACTAATATACTCATCTGTGATGCAAATTCACCATGTACATAGTACCTACCTGGGTTGCAATGCATTATTCTTGTGGGACTTGAGAGGCAAGGGGAATTGATACAAACATTCACTTAGCTTCTTGCTGTTCAGTGAGTAATAGTGTCCACTGTCACTGAACCAGAAGTCTGTGTCTTCTGCCAGCATCCATAAGACTATAAAAGGCTAATGTGATAGGTAGCAGTTAGTGTAAAATCACAGACCTTTCCCAATTCCTGACAGATGGAAGAGTAAACAAGACAAACAATACTTATGTTCCTATAGCTTAAATTCTAATTGGAAGTGAAGAATAAGCAATGAGATAATCAGCATTTTCATTTCAGATGAGAACTTGAAAAAAGTACTCTGGTAACTGCTGTGAAAAAATAAAGCAGGGAGAGCTTGACTTCTGGAATGGCAGAGTAAACTCTTCCAAAAATCCATTTATCCATAGAAGTATTGAGAATATTAGCAAAAACTGTCCAAATGATTATGTTCATAACTCCAGAAATTAACTGAAGTCTTGCAGCAATCCAAGGAACCATTACTCCCCAAAATGGTTGAATGTTTATAAGAACAGCAAACCTTGTGGAGGTTTAACTTGCCCTGACTCCCCTAACTCCTTTCTCACGTTGGTGGTAGTCTTGAAAATCAGTAGTCACAACTAATACAGCTGTGAAAACCAATAATGTAGCAGCCACTAGAAGGAACAGGATGGGTTTAGATCTCTCCAAAAGCCCCCTGCAAATAAAATTATCACCATTTGACTTCCTGGCAGGTCTCTGTAAAGACCTAATCAAGTTTCCTTCTATTTGACCTGACAGAGGTTTTACTCTGTCCACACAGTCCTACCCACAGAATAATTTTCAAAAGCAATCAGTGGCAATTGTTTAACATCTATCTGCCTGAGGTAACATTACCAGTCTGGGCTAAGAAGAAGCTCACAAAAAAATTCAAAGAAAAAAATTGAGAATAAGATGTCAAAAGGGGCTTTGAAAAGCTCCAGCAGATTTCTGAGAAACTGTAGAAGTCCACATGCATGTGTAAGATGGTACATACCAAGGCTGCGTGCATGCTCAGGAAAGGCCTAGAAGGTCCTAAACTCTCCTTTAAGATGGCCTTGAGGTTCTTCAGGAGCAGCAAGAGAAGGCTAAGGTAGAGTTGGAAATGTCTTCATGAGGTGTTTTTGTTTGTTTGTTTTGAGACAGAGTCTCACTCCGTCACTCAGGCTGGAGTGCAGTGGTGAGATCTTGGCTCACTGCCACCTCTGCCTCCTGGGTTCAAGCGATTCTCCTGCCTCAGCCTCCCAAGTAGCTGGCTGGGACTACAGGTGTGTGCCACCACGCCCAGCTAATATTTTGTAATTTTAGTATAGAAGGGGTTTCATTTTGTTAACTAGGATGGTCTTGATCTCCTGACCTCGTGATCTACCCACCTTAGCCTCCCAAAAATCTGGGATTACAGGCATGAGCCACTGCACCCTGCCCTTCCTGAGTTTTAAAGAGATGCCCTGATACATATACAGAGACTTTTGCAAAAATTTTGGAGCCTTATTTGTTTAAGGTATTTTTAAAAAATCTTTTTCCAATTATTCTCTATTAAGCCAAATGAACAGTGAATTCAGTGGCTGCACAATAAAATAATGTAGATATTGCAGAATTATCTCAGGAAAGTCACTACACAAATTGAAGATACAAAATCAAATGCTGGGGAAAGATTTCTGGTTTCCAGATATGACATATTATTTTATGGAAAATTTATTGTTTTCAAAACAAATTATGAAACATGTAAAGAAATAAAGTACATTATACAAACTATTTTGTCAGTAACAAAGGCTATCAATAAAAGCAGCTATTTAAACTATGTTTAAAATATCTAATGGAATCTATGTTTAAAGAACCAAGAAAGGTGGAGAACAACATATGACCATATAAGGAATATTGAAATACAGCCCTCTCTAGACTTTCTGACTTAACCAAAAAGGGAAAAACTGAGAAGCACTAATGAGGTCACAGCCTGTGGAACAGTCTTGCCAAAAGACAGAGACCTAATCATGGGGCTGTAGAACACTTTCCTTTCTCTGCATTCTACCACCACATCAGTAATGCTCCTGTGTAGTAACAGGAGGACACAAGTTAAAGAAACACCTGTCTCAAACCTTATTTAAAAGCAAGTCATTGGAAAAGCCCAAAGATAAAAAGGGAAAGAAAACCAAGGAACCCAGAAGAAATTTTAGCCTCTAATACTGACAGCTACAGCAAACAATAAGCACCAAGTAACTCCAACTCAGATAAACAAAAAACCTCACACTAAGGACCTATTTACTGCTGTTTTTTTTTTACTCAGCACATTAAGACCAACTTTTTAGAAAATTACAAAATGTACTTAAAGACAGAAAAACACAGTATCATGAGACCAAGCAACCATCAGAACGAGACCTAGATATGACAGAAATGATGGAATTATTAGTCTGGGAATTTCATGCAATTATGATTAATATGCTAAGAGCTCTAAGGGAAAAAGGAGAAAGCGTGCAAGAACAAATACATAAAGAAGAGCAATAAAAACTCTTATGAAAGGATCAAAAAGAAATGCCAGAAATAAAGAAAAACATTGTAAAATAAATAGAGTATGTGTTTGATGAGTTCATCAATAGGCTAGACAACTGAGGAAAGAATCAGTGAGCTTGAAAAATTTTCAGAACATAAATACAAAGAGAAAAAAGAATAAAAATAACCCAGAAAATGTAAAAATGGTGGGACAATTAAAAAAGGTACAATATATGTGTAATAGAAATATCCAAGGTTGGGAAAAAAATTCATAGAAGAAATATTTGAGGGAATAATGACTAAGAATTTCCCAAAATTAGCAGAAATGGAAACACAGTTTCCGGAAATTCGGAGAAGAGCAAGCAGGATAAATACCAAAACATTTGCACCTAGGCACATTATTTTCAAACTGAATAAAATTAAAAACGAGAAAATCTGGAAAGAAGCCATGAAGAAAATCTAATTTTTTTTTTTTTTTTTGGTGGTTAAAGGTAAGAATGGCTTTAAACGTCTATTAGGAAACCATGCAAGCAAAAACTCATTGAAAGAAATAAAAACACAGTATGATGAGACCAAGCAAGCATCAGAACCAGACCTAGATATGACAGAAATGATGGAATTATTAGACTGGGAATTTAATGCAATTATGATGAGGGGAGTGAAGTATTTAAAGTATTGAAATAGAAAACTAACAGCCTAGAACTTGAGAACCAGAAAAATTATCCTTCAAAAGTGAAGGAGAAATAAATACTTTGTGTGTAAAATGAAAAGAAATTTGATGGAATTTGTGGCCGATAGGCCTGCCTCTATTAACATTTCTGTGCAAGGAATGTTAATAGAGGTAATTTTGAAATAAGAAAAAACTCATAAATGGGTGTTGAACAATGAGAACATGTGGACACAGGGAGGGGAACATCACACACTGGGGCCTGTTGTGGGGTGAGGGGACAAAAGGAAGGATAGCAGGGGACAGGGGGATTAGGGAGGGATTACATTAGGAGAAATACCTAATGTAGGTGACAGAGGGATGGATGCAGCAAACCACCATGGCACGTGTATACCTATGTAACAATCCTGCACAATCTGCACATTTATGCCAGAACTTAAAGTATAATTAAAAAAAATAAGTTTCTAGAATTGCCTAGTTATTAAATCTTTCTATTGTTTTAAATCCAATATTTTGAAGCTTTTTGATAATGATAGTCAGACATGGAGTGAAATGACAATATAGATTTATCTGCTATTATACCACTTAAAATCAGTATAAAATAAAATTTACTTTCACACACAAAAAATGTCAAAAAGTTAAATCCATATAAGGAAACAAAAACCATTAGAGAAAAAATAAGTGAGGTCATGTTGAAAGCTTGAAATCAGCCATGATAGAAGTATGTACCTGGAGGAAATTGTTGCATGTTACAAATAAGAGACTCAGAGCTACAGTCCTCTGTCCCTGCTGAATGGTTTGTTGAACATTTACAGGCACCCACAGGAGGAAAAGTTTATTTTTTTCTTCTGTTTTTCAGGTGATTATCTTTCAAAGTAATACATACATGAGCCAATAATTTTGTCTCTCTGTCTGATTTTATCAGTCATGTTAGTGGGAATGTATCTCCAATTTATAGTAATAGATAACACATTGCCATATTTACAATTCAGTAATGAGTTTCCATTTTTTCTTAATCTTAAGTCTGTTGTTGTTTTTATAATTGTTATTGTTTCTTCTCCTCCTGCTCTTACTCCTCCTTCTTGTGATGACGATTAATATAATTATTGTTTCTCCAACAGATAATAGTGTCGGAAGAGACTGTATCAGGGACTGTCAGCTTCTTAAAAGAGAATTTCTGACTATTTAATTAAAGTAAAAATGCTCTCACATTGTACAAACTTAAGAAGCTATTTAAAATGTAGTAAATAGACTCCACTTTTGTTCCTACCTCTATCACTTAGTTTCTATCCTCTCCCTCAATAGGTAACTCTAGTCATTACTTATTTTTTTGCTTTATAGCCACTATTTTTTAAATGTACATACAAGCCAATGTTAATATCTTTTTTCTTTTTCTTTTTAACGCAAATTCTAAATGTCATATTGGATACCACATACCTTGTTTCTTTCACTTGCTATATCTCAAGATATTTCTATGTCTGTACATAATGTATTTGTTCAGTGTGTGTTATAACTGCATGGTATTCAGTTGTAGGAATATGCCATAACCTACTCCTGCATTCTTTTCTTCACAGGAAATGTGTACTCCATCTTTCCATTTGTTATATAATTTAACACCTTAGTGTCATACTTGACTCCTCCCTCTCAGACACCACATTCAATTCCTTCACAACTCTTGTTGGCTCTACCTTCCAAACACATTCAGCATGTATTCACTTCTCATTAGTTTCACCACTTCCACTCTATCCCACACTATCACTGTATTGTAAGAGTAAAGTATCAAATCCCGCCTTGACATCTCTGAGTGCCACTGGACCCTGAAGGCTTAAATGTGAGTTCCTCTGATCTTGTTGTATATGCCCCATACCCAATGGGAAAGGTCCCCACCGAGCTATTTCCTGTATCAGACCAGCTGCACTCCCAAATGAATCTCAATGTATTAGGTTTCACTTCCCTGCCAGCTTACAAAGTTATTCAAACAAACTGATCACATCCTCCAGAAAAACACAGGGTGCATATCACCCATTTGGTGCTACAATGCCTACGTCCCACAGCCCCTGCCGTAGGTTCCTGAGTGCCACCTCCATGTGGGCCTGCATGGTGTGTGGTGTGCTCCTCTCCTGGGCTGTATGTGTGACTAACAAATTGCCATCACTCTTAACTGTCATGTGTTTGGCCATTTCATAGTATTTAGGGTAAGTGATCCATCTTCCACCAATGAGCTGAAGAGAAGGTAGTCAGAGTAATTGTCACTTCTTATTGTTTTTGCTGCCGAAGATATTCTCCACCTCCCCCCTCCACCTTCTTTCAACATTGCAGTTTGTTGAAACATGAGTAACATCTTGAAAGTCCTCTGGTATAATTCAGCCAATGGCTTCTCCTTTCACATAGAGTAAAAATCAAAGTCCTCACAGAGGCCAAGGAGTTCACATTCTAGCTATGATATTTTTTTATTGATCCCTTCACCTACCACTCTTCCTTTCATTCAGCCTGATCAGCCACACTTGCCCTCTTGCTGTTCCTTTCTGATATGTTCCCACAAAGTGACATACCAAAATGGGGCTGATGGAAGCAGTCTACCTTGTTTAATAGAAATTACAGCAATTCTTTTAGAACTTAGACTAACACATTTTTTTCATGAAATATTTTATCACTGATATTGTTTACAATTGTCAGTGATTGGGGATAATGCAATTGTAATTAATTTTATCACTGTTGTACAATTTTCTATAGACAGTGCACACCTGATCACCTGCACCCACGGTAAACTCTCACTCATCTGTGGTAGGCTTCTATTTCTATAGTAGAGTTTTGACACTGGCTATTCCCTTTACCTAAAATGTTTTTTTTTTTTTCCTTTGAGTCTTACACAGCTTATATTTTCACTTCTTTCAGGCAGTGTCAAAGATGTCATTTTCCCATTAATTTCCCTGTGACTATCTACTTAAAATGACTATCTTGATCCCATTCTCTATGTGATTGACTTTAAATTAGAGATATTTTAAATTCAGAATAGAATGTTTGGTAAATAGTTATCTGCTTTTTCTCTTAAGATCCAATTTTGCTTTAGATTATAGCCTTATTTTATACCCACTTCTGAGAAATTATAAAAAACAAGAATTTTTGGAAAGCATTTGGGTCAAATTCTAATAGCTGTCAATTTAATTACATACCTTAGAGATACAAGTTAACCTTCAGAACTTTAACTTTAGAAATAAAGCTGGGATGAGAATTTTTGATGGATAAATTGTACTTTGCTGTTCATCCAGAACTGCAATGCCAATACCCATTATGAAAATACCTAGAATGTATTGAAATTAATTATAATGATAATAATTGCTTGACTACTTACCATAGGCTAGGTATATGTATGAACATTATTTGTTATAATAATCTGATGACATTGGCATTGTTACTTATCTTATATAGATTAGAAACATGATGCAAATGTTTTTAAGTAAGTTGACCATGGTAAGAAGGCTGGTGAGCATCAGGGTTTTAGCTGAGGTCTACCTCTGTCAAAAGCCCATGCCCTTAATTAGAGCACTGTGCATCCCCTCCGTGGAAGTGGTCATGCCATGAGAACAGATGTAAGCATCAATTAATAATATTAGACCATTATTTTTGAATAAATGAGAACACATCTAGACTCAGTTTAAGGAGGAAAAACAAAATACAAAATCCTTTGTTTGTAAATTTGGGGCTAGCAGTGCAATGCAGGAGGGTCTGTAAACCACAGTCTATTGATGCCATGACCTGCAAACATTAGCAACATGAGAGGTAGAAATACAGCTCCTGATATAATGTTAATGTAGTAAATTTAAATGCTACTGAACATTAAGTTGGTAACTAAACCAAAGGTCTGCAGTCATTTGCATGAAATGTATAAATAAGCGTTTTGACTTACATGTTGTCGCAGGCATAAATTCAGTTTACTCTTTCTAAAAGGCAGAACTTGGCTATGAACATTAAAGATGACTTGTATGACCATGTTAATCTTTCCACCTCATATTTCAATTTTTATGAGAACTTTATTACTTAATAATATATCTCCAAGCTCTCCTTTTGTAGCCCTGCTGCCCATTACTTGCCTAAACTACACTCTGTCATTACTTATAGCAGTTTTATGCCTCATATACTACACAGCCTGTGATGGCTGTCTTCCTAATAAATTCTTCATCACTTTCAATGTAATCATCTGCATTGCAGCTTCATTAATATCCTTCCATTCAAAGATCTAGGTAGGCAACATCCTGCTGAGGAAAAGGCTTTAAAAAATTAATTAGGACACAGGAGCCTGTTTCTGGGCTTTAGTCAATGTCATGAAAAAAAAAATGCAGTTACTTATATAATAGTGGTAGCTTTTGAATAACAGATTAATTAGGAACATCCTTATATGGAGAAATAGTGTATTCATGACATGATTTTCACTGCAACAATAAAATGCAAAAACTCAATACTCAATCAGGTTTAAATCTAACTGTGTTACCTTGATGTGTGCAGGTTTCTGTGACTCATAAACATTCACTACAGTGTGGTTCAAAAGATTCTTTCATTCCACTCCTGCCAGAGACTCTACATTTAACATGAGCACTCATATCTGTGGCTTTATCTGCACAGTAATTATAGGTAACCCTCTAAAACCTTTTACCTTGTAGCCCAGATACTTTGATTTACTGCAGGCATTGTTTGGGACAGAATTCATCAGCTAGATTGTATTCAAACTGAAAGTCAACACTCCCCTTTACTTTACTTTTGAGCAATATTTTAATTTCGTTTGGGGAGAGTGCCAAGGCTACCACAATCTGGAAGACAAATATTTTGAAATTATTGACTCTCAGAGATGAAAAGGATGAACATATCTTTGACTCTGAATTAGAAATATGTAGAGGAAAAGGAAATTCCATAGAAAAGAAACTTGGGAATGGGTAGGTAGTGGCAAGGCACATGTGATAATAATTGGAGGTGAAGCCCAAATTGTCAAAATGATAAAGGGAAATGAATATTTTTCATAAAACAAGTCAATGCATTTGATACATACTGAATTCTCATGTCCGTTTAAGAGATGATTTGGTAATGAAAACTCATTAGGTTTTGTGAAACATAAATAAGGCTTATGTAAGAATTTTAGCCAGTTAGGCTAGTATGGGACAAAAGCAGTCAATTATTTGATATATAAATTGTAGCATATGTACAAACTAAGATATCATACATCAATGAGAATGAAAAACTCTATCTATACACTAAAATATAAATGAAGACCACAAACAATGCTGACTAAAGAAAAAGACCTATAAAAGAGAAATGCCATATTATTGTATTTATATAAAGTTCAAATAACAGGCAAAACTGATCAAATTCTCCAGCCACAGCTCCTGGAAACCATTTATTTCAAAACCAATAGTTTTGCCTTTTTTAGAATGTCATATAAATAAAATCACATAGTATATAGCTTTCTCTATCTGGCTTCTTTCACTTACCGTGTAATTGTTTTAGTTTAATCCATATTGTTGCATACATCAGTAGTCTGATTTTACTTATAGCTTAGTTATCTCTTTGCTGAGCTTCTCATGTAGGGATTCACGATGATTTATCTATCTACCTACGAATGGATGTGTTTGGCTTCTTTCCAGCTTTTGACCATAATGAATAAACTTGCTATACACATTTTTGTAGAGGTTTTATGTGGATTTGTGTTTTCAATTTCTTTGGGTAAGCATCCAGAACAGTGATTGCTTGATCCTATGATAAATGTGTGTTTAACTTTGGAAGAAACTGCCAAAACCCTTTTTCAAAGTGCCAAAGTTTCTCTACCATTTTACACTCCCATCAGAAATGTATGGGAGTTTCAGTTGCACTGAATTTCACAACAACTGTATTTACCTGATAGTATTATTATCTATGTCATTTTAATGTCTGTGGGGTCAGTAGTGATGCCTTACTTTCATTCCTGGTATTGGTAATTGTGTCAGTCTCTCTCTCTCTCTGTCTCCTTCTTTGTCTTTTGTAGGTCAGTCTATCTAGACTTTATCTATTTTTAATTGTTTTAAAAAATACTCAGGCTTTTATGAATTTTATTGATTGATTTATTGTTTTTCTCTTTCTAAGTTTATTGATTTGTAATTTCATCTTTATTCTGCTCTTCTTACTTCAAGTTTAATTTGCTTTTGTAGAATTTCTAAACATTTGGAAATTTTTTTCCAGTGATCTTTCTGTTACTGATTTGTTTTTGACTTCTTTTTTAATACATTCATGATCAGAAAGTCTATTTTAGTTCAATTATTTTACATTTGTTATATGGCTGAGAATATAGCTTGTCTAAGTCAATGTTACATGTAAAAAGTTGTTATATGTAGTACTTGGGTAGTTGTCTTATAATGTCAATTGGGTCAATTTGAAGGACAGTGGTGTTCAGACCTTCCATACCCTTACTGACATTTTTGTGTAGTTCTTTTGTTGGAGGCACACACAATTAAGATTTTTATGTGTTTCTGATTAATTATCCCTTTTATCATGTTGTAGTATTCATATTTACACCTGGTAACACTTCTGGTTTTGAAGTTTATTTTGTCTTACACAAATGTAGCTGCTCTAGCTTTAATTTCTGATATATATATTGTAATATATACATATTTTCTTTTATAGGTAACATATGTATAGCTTTATATTTACATTTCATGTACTGTAATTAGCAATGAGTTGGGGCTTGACCTGACAAATTCTGCCTTTAAGTTGAGGTGCTTTAAACATTATATTTAATAAAATTATTGTTATGGTTCAATTTTAGTCTATCTTGCTATTTATATTTAGTATCCTCCATCTGTTATTTTACCCTACTCATTCCCTTCTTTATTTTGAATTAAGTATTTTTATATTATATTTTATCTTCACCACTGGCTCCTTACTTATTATTTGTGCTCTTTCCAGGGCTTATAATACATACTTTTAATTTATCAGAGAATATCTTTAAATAATTTACTAATTCATGTATAGTTTAAGAGTATATTTGCATTTTCCTCATTTTATCTATTATATTATTTTGCCAAATATTCTACTTTTAAATATGTTAGAAATGTCAAAATAGATAGTTAGCAGTTTATATCTATACAGTAAATTCTCTTTATACTTCTTAAAATATTTTAAAGTTAATTGGCATCCCTCCAAAGCAATACAATGACTTTGAATACTTTAACTCCTATAACTTTCCTTTGACTTATATTGTCCAAAATTTAGATCTTTCCTATTTCATCAGCCCCTACATCCAAAATTGTAGTTAGCGTCTTGCATAATAAGTGTATAAGGCTCTTGTAAATCTAAAGATTTACAGAGGTTTACAAATTTTTTGTTTACTATAATTCCTTTACTATCATAACTTCCTCTGTAGATGTTTTCTTCTATAAGTTTTGTCTTTAAACAGTCTTGATTTACATTTCTTATTTGTAAACTTTCTTAGTTTTACTTCCTTAATAATGTCTTTATTTGACTTTTTTTTTAAAAAATGGGATTTATTTGAGAAACATAAGAACATCAGAGAATACTTCAGCTACTTTACACAATAAGACATAAAATAATATGTACTAACTAAAGTCACACAAGTATAGTTATAAATAAACCATATTTACAAAGAAATAGGTCAAAAAGCAAATGCATAAACACATATCACTATGGTTGGTAATTGTGTGCACCCAACTTTTTAACTGTGGTCATGTAAAACACTATGATGGGCACACTGAGTCTTTTGACAAGATCTATCAAATACTGCAATGGGTTACTGCAACATATGCAGTTGCCCAAAGAGCTGAGATCTTGAAAACTTTCTTTCACAAATGCAGGTATATAAAATAAGAGATCTTTTCATGTATTAAGAATCAATGTTTTTACTTGACTCACAATGCTTACACATGAAGTTGATATTGTGATAATGTACTTTTGTGGAATCAAATCTGCAAAAAAAAAAAAATTAAAAGTCTATAAAGGTATTTAAACAGGATTTTAGTCTTTAAAAAACGTGATTAAAGATCTATAAAGTCTTTGAACTGAGATTTTAGATTTTAGGGATTTTGACTGCGAGGATTTCAGCATTTTGGATTATGGAGTTTGAGGCTGTGTCTTGCAGGATTATGATTAGCACAAAGTTCTCTCAATATTATGAATTGAAAAGTTTGTATTTGCCCATGATTTAAAATTCAGTCTTCACTTTAAAACAAATGTGATAAGTGTAATTGAATCACTTTTAACTCTTAATTCTGTTCTTTCGTCTTATTTTACATGCACTATTTTACTTATCAAAGCTTTTTTTAAAAAACAAATTATTTTTTAGTCTTTTTTATTTTTTCATATATCATTTATGGACTTTCTATTGTAGGTAGAGATTTAAGTTTCTTTTTTTTCTCCCCACCCCCTGCTCCTCCTCCTCTAGCCTCCCACCCTCCAACAGAACCCACTGTGTGATGTTCCCCTCCCTGTGCCCATGTTTTCTTGTTGTTCAACACCCAACTATGAGTGAGAACATGCAGTGTTTGGTTTTCTGTTCTTGTGTCAGTTTGCTGAGAATGATGGTTTCCAGATTCACCCATGTCTCTGCAAAGGTCATGAACTCATCATTTTTTATAGCTGTGTAGCATTCCATGGTGTATATGTGCCACATTTTCTTTATCCAGTCTATCAGTGATGGATATTTAGGTTGGTTCAGGTCTTTGCTATTGTAAACACTGCACAATGAGCATATGTGTGCATGTGTCATTATAACAGAATGATTTATAATCCTTTGGGTATATACCCAGTAACGGAATTGCGGGTCAAATAGTATTTCTATTTCTAGATCCTTGAGGAATTGCCACACTGTCTTCAACAATGGGTGAACTAATTTACACTCCCACCACCAGTGTAAAAGTGTTCCTATTTTGCCACATCCTCTCCAGCATCTATTGTCTCCAGATTGTTTAAATTATTGGCATTCTAACTGGCACGAGATGGTATCTCAATATGGTTTTCATTTGCATTTCTCTAATGACCAGTGATGTTGAGCATTTTTTCATATATTTGTTGGCTGCCTAAATGTCTTCTTTTGAGAAGTGTTTGTTCATATCCTTTGCTCACTTTTGAATTTTTTTTTTCTTGTAAATCTGGTTTAGTTCTTTGTAGATTCTGGATATTAGCCCTTTGTCAGATGGGTAGATTGCAAAAATTTTTTCTCATTCTGTTGGTTGCCAGTTCACTCTAATGATTGTTTCTTTTGCTGTGCAGAAACTCTAAAGTTTAAATAGGTCTCATTTGTCTATTTTGGCTTTTGCTGCCATTGCTTTTGGTGTTTTAGTCATGAAGTCCTAGCCTATGTCTATGTCTTGAATGGTATTGCCTAGGTTTTCTTTTAGGGTTTCTATGGTGTTTGGTCTTATGTTTAAATTTTTAATCCGTCTGGAGTTAATTTTAGTGTAAGGTGTCAGGAAGGGGTCCAGTTTCAGATTTCTGCATATGGCTAGCTGGTTTTCCCAACACCATTTGTTAAACAGGGAATCCTTTCCCCATTGCTTGTTTTTGTCAGGTTTGTCAAAGATCAGGTAGTCGTAGATGTGTAGCATTATTTCCAAGGCTTCTGTTCTGTTCCATTGGTCTATATCTCTGTTTTGGTATCAGTACCATGCTGTTTTGATTACTGTAGCTTTATAGTATAGCTTGAAGTCAGGTAGCATGATGCCTTCAGCTTTGTTCTTTTTGCTTAGGATTGTCTTGGCTATGTGTGCTCTATTTTGGTTCTATATGAAGTTTAAGGTGATTTTTCCAGTTCTGTAAAGAAGGTCAA
The DNA here is from genome assembly GCF_001604975.1 of Cebus imitator. NCBI lineage: Eukaryota > Metazoa > Chordata > Mammalia > Primates > Cebidae > Cebus > Cebus imitator. Next base: position 7,684,365 of record NW_016107337.1, read on the forward strand.
TGGTAGCTTGATGGAGATAGCATTGAATCTATAAATTATTTTGGGCAGTATGGCAACTTTCATGATATTGATTCTTCCTAACAATAAGCATCGAATGTTTTTCCATCTGTTTGTGTCCTCTCTTATTTCTTTGAGCAGTGGTTTGTAGTTCTCCTTGAAGAGGTCATTTACATCCTTTGTTAGTTGTATTCCAAGGTATTTTATTCTATTTGTAGCAATTGTGCATGGGAGTTCACTCATGATTTGGCTTTCTGCTTGTCTGTAATAGGTGTACAGGAAGCTTGTGATTCCTGCCTATTGATTTTGTATCCTGAGACTTTGCTGAAGTTACTAATCTGTTTAAGGAGATTTGGGGCTGAGATGATGGGGTTTTCTAAATATACAGTCATGTCATCTGCAAATAGGGACAATTTGACTTCCTCTTTTCCTAATTGAATACCCTTTATTTCTTTTTCTTGCCTGATTGCTCTGGCTAGAACTTCCAATATTATATTTAATAGGAATGGTGAGATGGCATCCTTGTCAAGAGCCTGATACCAGTGGGCTAGGGGAGGTCCCCAAATGCCAGTGGCACCTCCACCCTGACCAGTGTCTAAACTCTTGACACTATCACAAGAAGGAATTCAGGCACAAGTCAGAAAATAGTGAAAATACAGACATTCTTGCAAATTGAAAAGTACATACTCAAGAAAGGGGAGTGTGGGTGTACTCAAGAGGAAGTGTTGCAAAATGGAATTTGGGTCTCCTACCTTTATGGGTTGCTTTAACCAAGGTGTGGAACATTCATGAAGATTCCTAGAAAAAGACGAAGATGTCTGAGAAGTGTGGTGCCACTCAGTGTTCCTGGAACTGCCATGGAGCTGGTGGGTGGGTGATTTAGGATATTAATGAGCATATAATGAGGTCCTAGGTGAAAGTTAAGTCAAGTCCCACACTGTGTTGGGTCTGGTCAGTCTTAGCCAGCTTGACCCACATACTGTTTTTCAGGTTCTTATCAGCCCATAGCTTATGCAGCTGTTTCAAAATGTTCCTTTTTGCTAGTTGTGTATAACTACTGCCTGGAATTTTCCATCGTCCTACCACCACCATGAATTATTCTGGTCTCAGTTCCCCTGAGTCATTGCAAGATATTCTTAGAGATTATCATTTCTCTATATTTTGAGGGTATTTTTCATTGCATAGTAGGTTTCATTGTTGTTGTTGAGAAGATGCCATTATAATTATTTATTGGTAACCTGGTCATTTTAGGCATTTTTTAAAGCTTCTTTCACTCTTTTCTGCCCTTATTTGTATACGGCTGAGTGAAATTATTTTCTCCTGGGTATTTACTAGGTTTCCTGATGGAATGATCCCTATCTTTTGTCATTTCTGAAAAATTCTCAGCCATTATCTGCTTTACATTTAGCCCAATCTTCCTTCTCTATTCTCGTGTCTGAAACTTCTATTAAACCTCAACTCTTTTATTCTATTCTCCACTTAGATTTAAACCTCTTAGTTTTTCCTCATCTTGTTTGGTCTTTGTGATTTCCTAAATTTTACTACATCTAACTTATGCTTGTGGTTCAGTATTTTTCTCTTATGCTTTATATAATCTACTGTTTAACCCATTGGGATTTAAATTTCATTTGTTGTATTCTTAGGTTCCAGAAGCGTGGTTATTTCAAAAATTGACCTGATCTTTATATGCTAGTGCTCACTCACAAATTTGTTTACTTTGTTCCAGGTGCTTGGTAGGCACTTGGAATACTTTAGTGAAAAATAAAAACAGACAAAACAAGATCCTTGCCCATAGGGTGCATTATGTGACAAGATTAGCTGCAACTATATGAAAAATAAACAGTCAATTGAAGGTTAGAACTGTTATGAAAAAAGAAATCACACAGTAAAGCATGAACACGGTGCAAGGTATTAGCAGTGCTGTGTCTGGAAGATGGTAGTCATTTGTAAAGAGTGGTCAGGGAAGGTGTCATTAAGAAAGTGATATTTGAACAGGATGCTAAAGGTATGAGAAAGTAACGATGTAGATATTTGAGAGAAAGATTCAAGCAGAACTATTAGCCAATGCAGTTGCTAAAGTGTGTTCAAAGAAAGCAGGGAGACCTGTATGACTGGAGCATATATGTGAGGAGGGAAAAAAGATGGGAGAGGTAATTGCTGCCAGATCATTTAGGGCTGTGCAGGCCATTGTGAGGGCTTTAGCTTTGTTTTGAGTGAGATGGAAGCCATCAAAGGGCTTATGCAGAGAAATCACCAGATCTCACACATTACATCAAAATGATCACTCTGTACTCTGCTCTCAGAATAGACAGTAGCAGGTCAAGGGTAGTTATGTATCTTATGCTTGGCTCACATTTTAATTTGTATATGCTACTTTTTAAACATTTTAGACATATCTATTTTGTATTCTTTTTTTTTTCCCATTTATTTTATTGTATTTTAGGTTTTGGGGTACATGTGAAGAACATGCAAAATTGTTGCATAGGAACACACGTGGCAGTGTGATTTGCTGCCTTCCTCCCCATCACCTACATGTGGCATTTCTCCCCCTGCTATCCCCCCCAGCTCCCCACCCCCCACCCGTCCCTCCCCTATTTCCCCCCAACTGACCCCAGTGTGTAGTGCTCCCCTCCCTTTGTCCATGTGCTCTCATCGTTCAACACCCGCCTATGAGTGAGAACATGCAGTGTTTGATCTTCTGCTCCTCTGTCAGTTTGCTGAGAATGATGGTTTCCAGGTTCATCCATGTCCCCACAAAGGACCCAAACTCATCGTTTTTGATGGCTGCATAATATTCCATGGTGTATATGTGCCACATTTTCCCTATCCAGTCTATCGTCGATGGGCATTTGGGTTGGTTCCAGGTCCTTGCTATTGTAAACAGTGCTGCAATGAACATTCGTGTACACGTGTCCTTATAGTAGAACGATTTGTAATCCTTTGGATATATACCCAGTAATGGGATTGCTGGGTCAAATGGAATTTCTATTTCTATGTCCTTGAGGAATCGCCACACTGTCTTCCACAATGGTTGAACTAATTTACACTCCCACCAAGAGTGTAAAAGTGTTCCTACTTCTCCACATCCTCTCCAGCATCTGCTGTCTCCAGATTTTTTAATGTTTGCCATTCTTACCGGCGTGAGATGGTATCTCAATGTAGTTTTGATTTGCATTTCTCTTATGACCAGTGATGATGAGCATTTTTTCATATGTTTGTTGGCCTCACGTATGTCTTCTTTTGTAAAGTGTCTGTTCATATCCTTTGCCCACTTTTGAATGGGCTTGTTAGTTTTTTTCTTGTAAATCTGCTTTAGTTCTTTGTAAATTTTGGATATCAGCCCTTTGTCAGATGGGTAAACTGCAAAAATTTTTTCCCAATCTGTTGGTTGCCGATTCACTCTAATGATTGTTTCTTTTGCTGTGCAGAAGCTGTGGAGTTTGATTAGGTCCCATTTGTCTATTTTGGCTTTTGTTGTCAATGCTTTTGGTGTTTTGGTCATGAAGCAGCACATATACTAAAATTGGAACGATACAGAGAAGATTAGCATGGCCCCTGCGCAAGGATGACACGCAAATTCGTGAAGCATTCCATATTTTGTATTCTTTAACAGACTGACATCTGAAATTATTGCTACTGTAACGATATTGACTATTGATTTGTTAGCTTTTGTTTATACTGCTTTCTTTCTTCCTGGTTTGTAATTTGGGATAATAAACTCATTGCAGGGAGGAAAGCTTTACCTATGGACATACTAGGATATCTACATTCCCCCCATGTGGGGGAAGCAGCCATCAGTTAACCTGCTGCCCCTCTTTAAGACTGCCCAACTGGTACCCCAGACCTAGACATTCCTTTATATGGAAGCAAGGTACCAATCTGTCGCTTCACCTCAGACACTTCTTCCTTGTTAGAAGAAATATATATATTTTTTCCTGCTCTGTGTACGCAGTGAACTTCCCTGTATTGCTTAAGTGGTGATAGAGCACCTGGCCAGCCCCACCAGTATATATGCCCCCTATGGGAAGAAAATTGGGTCTTTGCACTATGAGACTGGCACATACAGTCCATATCCATGCGTCAGCTATTTCAAGGGACCTGCTGACTATGGAAGACCAATGCATACTACAAATGCTGATGTTGCTGCATCTGTTTCTCTGTGAGTAAAGGACTGTTTCAACCAGTGTCTCGTATACTGAGTCTTCATTGGCAATTCTGAACCTACAGGGAATGCAAGAGGCCTATGTCTGTGTGCTTCTGCTTCTAGCACTTAGCATTCTTATGATCTGTGCCATCTGCCACTTGGTGCGAGTCTTCATTTGGAACTGGGAGCTGGGTCTTCACACAGCTACCCTTTAGTAACGATTTATATGCGCAGCTCAATGCCCTCTAGTAAAGATTTATTTTTTTGCAGCTCACATGTGCCCTAGCAAATTATTAATCTGGGACAAATTAAATTTGTTGGTTTAGGGTTGTTTAAATCACACTGGTAGTATGTTATCTTGCCTTGCTGTAAAGCAAAAGCAATTTTTCTATTCCCTGCTTTCTCTAAGCGTCCTGATTGCATATGGGAGTCTTTATTCTGGACTCACTCTATGAATAGGCTTAAGACTTTGTTTTCAGAGCCTTAGGCTTTTTAGTGTTCAAGTCCATTGATTTGCGGAGTCAACAAGTACCCCCAGGAAACACATAGGTAGAACTTCAGTCTCCTACTCTTCTTTCCATTTTAATTTTTATTCGCAGCAGATTTTATTTTTGTACAGCTCAGCAATGCTTTTTAGTTTTTTTTTTTTTTTTCTTTTCTCTGTTTTATTCTTATTACTATGAGGAGGTCATTAAAGACATTTAAAAGACATTTAGTCTGCTATATTGGAAAAAAATGCTGTCATAAAAGTTACGAAAGTTATGTTAAAGAGTAATCTAATATATAATAATCACGTTTTATTTTTAGATGGAGTCTTGCTTTGTTTTCCAGGCTTGAGTGTAATGGTATGATCTCAGCTCACCAACTCTACTTCCCAGGTTCAAGCAATTCTCCTGCCTCAGCCTCCTGAGTAGCTGGGAATACAGGAACCTGCAACCATGCCTGGCTAATTTTTCTATTTTCAGTAGAAATGGGGTTTCACCATATTGGCCAGGCTGGTCTCAAACTCCTGACCTCAGGTGATCTGCCCACCTTGGCCTCCCAAAGTGCTGGGATTACTGGTGTGAGCCACCACACCTGGCCCAATAAAGACACTTTAAACAATAAAATTAAACTGAAAAAAACCCAAATGCTACAAGTATAAATGATGGAGTAAAAAAAGATTAGAAATATGGTTTTATGTATAGAATACAAAAAATGAAAACATTTATATAAATTCATCCAAATAAAATGTAAAAGTGAAAAGAATACATATGTAATAACATATATGGAATAAAAGTTTAAGTATTAAAACTTTGCAAAAAATACTCAATATTACTTTACTTTGGAAAATAAAATATTGCTACAAGGTAATGTTACATATTAAAATAGTTTCTTCTATAAACATACCTACATTTTCTTCTAAATTTGTTATTTAAGAGATATACATATATATATAAATCAGGGAGTTAGACTGTGTGAGTTTAACTCCCTGATTTATTATATTTCTCTCTGTGTGACCTTTCAAGTATACTTAATTACTGTGATCAGTCACTTCATAGGAGAAAGAATTATTATAATAGCAGATTTATATTTTGTTTTAGGAGGATAAATGAAGGAATATAAAGAAAGAAATGAGCCAATTTGTAGTATATATTATTAGTAAAAATTTAGTAAATATAAATTATTGGTTTGGTTATTAATTTAGAAAAGGAGAAAACTTTTAACTTTGGCCACAAGTCTAGGGATCCACTCTTCTATGCAGAATTAGACACACTTGTACCAGGTCTGAAACATGAGCTGGCTTTCTGCTGTGATCTCCTGATTGCACAAGTGCTGCTGGTAGATTCCTGAGGTTTAGTGATAGTGGCAGACAGTCCAGTAGGGATAATGGTAGTAATACAACTTTCTCTTAAAATTTTGATGGGACTGAAAGTCTTGAGAATGTTATAAAATCTTTTGTTCCTTGTATTTCTGTTATTCTGTTAATCTTGCACGTTGGGTCAAAGCCAGTAAAATATTTATTTACTCAGAGGAGAACTTCAAATATTCTTTGGCAAAGTATTAAAAAGGTGCATATTACAATGAACTCTAGTTGAACTAAGGCTACTCCATGGTTAGTGAGCTGTATTCATTGATTCTTTCATTCATTACATTGCATAATCATTTCTGTGAGCACTGCAAATATAATGATAAGCCTTCATATGTGCCTAAAATCTTCACAGTTAGTTATGGAAGCAAACACTGAGTCTTTGGTCTCTTTTCAGGGCCTAATTTTATCTATTCATTGATTATTCTTTTACTACATACTAGGTTTTAGATTTCTGGCATTACTGTAAGATGGCCCTTTGAACTGTGTTGGAGTTATATTCTACTTCAAAAGCAATTACTTGCTCTAGCTTACATTTCCATAGAAGAGTCATCCAACCAATGAATAATGCTATTTAAAAAAGAAAACAGAAATTTTTTTTTAAAAAAACAAAATAACAAGACTTTTTTTTTTTCAAAATTCACTTATTATTTTTTTTTTCTGGTAGTTAATGGAATTCCCGCTTAACTTCAGTTGCCACCTGCTGTGGAGATCTTCTTTTGATATAATTGTTAATGGAAGCATTAACAGTTAAGAAATAAAAGCAAAACTTTATTAAGAAATAGAATACTACCAAGAAGTAGAAGCCACAATTCTAGGCTGAAAAACTAAAATACACTAAGATACAAAAAATAGAACTGTCTACTCTTTAATTACAATTCAAATTGGATATGAGCTGCTTCAGTTTAAATTGGAGTTTATAATGTATCTCTTTGGGGAATTTATAGTTTATGGAAAATGCAAGTTGAATGCTTTTAATTACACTGGAAGTTTCTACTTAGAAATAAAACACCCATATAAAAAAAAAAAAAAGAAAAACCTTCCTTTTTCAGCTGTCTCCCTAGACAGTTCTTGTTCTTAGCAATGAAATATATGAACAAGATTGGTTACCCTTGTGTGTTTTTCATTTCTATTTCATAACCTCCCACTTCTTACTTAATTATCTCCACTCTGGCTCCTTTTCCTATCACAGCAGAAGAATTCTGGCTCAGGCCACCAGTGACCTCCGGATCACTCATTCCTTTGGCCATTTTTGCAGGTATCACCCTATATGACCTTCAGCAGCATTTAACATCATAGATATCCCTTCTCCTTGAAAGATTCTTTATTTCACTTCCAGGACAACAAACTTTATTTTTCTCCTTCTCCTGACAATTCCTTCTATCTCTTCTCCTTGACATATTCATCTTTTTTTTAAAAGCTAGAAATGAATGGAGTTCCTTAAGATAGAAGACTCTACATTTATAATCTCAGCCTATATCTCTTATTTCAACTCCAGACTCTGCATTCCATGACCTCCTTGAAATCTTCTCTTAAATCTCAAAGGAACCTCAAACTCATTATCTGTAATCTGTAATCTGTCACCACTCCCAAAGTGATTTTTTTTTTCTGTTAACCCTAAACTTGGTGAATGGCCCACACTCCATTTTGTCACCAAAGTACAAAAACAAGAATTAATACCTAATACCTTGCTCTCCCTCATATTGCTTCTCTAATTTTTAATAAGTCCTTTTAATTTTACTTTGTAATTAACTCTCAAATGTGATAAATTTTCTGCACCACCACCAGTATCTCAGTAATCCAAGTTGCCAATAATCTTTCCTAAAGAGATACATTATTTATCTGTGGAAGTACCCCCACTAAATGTTCACAATTCTACATCTACTCTGAAGCTAGAATAAGATTATATGAATGCAAATTTTATCATAACAGTCCCCACCACACCACTTGGCAATCCTTCAAAAGCTCCTCATTAAACTTGGTACATAGCTAAAAGTTATAAAACACAGCCTGGAAGGTCTTTTATTATTTGGCTGCCAGAGGTTCTCTAGGCTTATCTTTCATCTGTTTCTCAGGAACTCTTTCTGATTTCTATTAGTTCTTCATTCCTACTATCAACATAACAGATACTACACAAAAAAAAAAAAAAAAAAAAAAAAAAAAAAAAAAAAAAAAAAAAAAAAAGAAAGAAAAAAGAAAAGAAAAAGAAAAGGATAACATTTCTTGCCAGTAATTTCAAAGCACAGTGTCTCTCATAATGGTTATCTTACATGGGGTTCTAGAGAGCAAGGAGTTCTGGGGGTAGAGAATTTGTAGATACAAAAAGTTTAGGAATTGGCTGGCTGGCAGCTGTGCAAGTGTAGTTTCTGAATGTGGCTGTAGCTCAATGACTTTCAGAAGTGTAAGCACTGGAGTGAGGCTGCTGCTGATAGGCTAAGTTTCAGAAAAGTGTTTTAGGCTGGTTGGCATTCAGAGGTGTTATTGAATAATTGCAAGGTTACTGGCAAATTAGGTTGTATTTAAAGCCAGATCTGGTCATTCATAGCTTAGTATGGGGCTTTAGCCAAAGGATAGTCGACTTTTTCCTTTCTTGAATTTGGAGGATAGGGAGATTTTCATTTTATCCTGATGATTTATTTCTGCCCCATGTCAACTGCACATACTAACGTTTCTTTCTGGAATGTTTTTCTTGTTTATCCCTCATTTTTTCATAAATATGTTTCGTGAGAAATAAGAAGACTTTTTTCTCCCTTATGGTCGTGGAATTGATACTAATTCGGAATCCTTCCAATTGTTTCTCTTTCAAGTGGAAAAATCCAACAAAACCTGGAGTCCAGCTTACATCTTACTGTTCTGTACTGTGTTGCATGGCTTACTCTCTCCCTGAAAAGAAAACTGGTGATTTCAGTTATTAGCTTTTAAATTCTTGTAATGGAATTAGTCAAGGGATAGAGACTGGAAATAGAAGTTTAGTCAGGTTACCTATAGTGGCCAATTCAAAAGGTAAAGCAGATAATACAGCCACAGAGATTTTCCACAGGAAGGTGAAAGATAATAAATGTTGTTATTATGACTTACATCATTTAGAATGGTGGCTTCGGATATGTGCTATATACTATGATTTGTTTGTCCCCACCAAAACTAATGTTGAAATTTGATTCCCAATGTGGTTGTGCTGGGAGGTGGGGCCTGGTGAGAGGTGTTTTGGCCATCCGGGCAGATTCCCTGTGAATGGCTTGGTACCATTCTGCTGGTAGTGAGTGAGTTGTTGTTGAGGAGAGACCATGCTAGTTCTCATGGGAAGGGATTAGTTCCCAAAGAACAGGTTTTTAGAAAGCCAGTATACCACTCTGGTTTTATCTGTTAGCACAGGCTTACTTCTCCTTTGGCCTTCTCCATCATCTTAAACAACAACCCTCAACAGAAACTGGATCCTTGTCCTTGAACATCCCATCCTGAAGAACTATGAATGAAATTAACCTCCTTTCTTGATAACTTGCCTTACCTCAAGTGTACTGTTATAGCAACACTAAATGCACTAAACATCGCATGGGTGAGGTACTAGCTGATGACATTTATCATGACATGAAGTCATCGTAGGCAGAATTAATTTTTGTTCTGTGTATCATAGATAAGTCTAAGCTATACCTCTTAAACTGAGATTAAACAAATATTTTTTCCCACGGAAATCTCAAACACTCAAAAATCACTTATTACTCTATGTAATTTAGCAGAATCTAGTAACCAAAATGTGACAGCTAATAGCTATTGAGAGATTACAGTGATAGGACAAAGCTCCATGAGCTCTATGCATTTTTAACCCTCTAAATCTTCAGAACCAGCTTATGAGGCATATACTATTGTGATTCTCTTATAAGGATGAATAAACTTTGGGCAGAGAAGTTAATTGATCTGTCCAAAGTCACAAAGCTAGTAAGTAGTGAAGTCAGAATTTGAATGCAGTTGTGTAGTGGACAGTGACATTCCAGATGTATAGAAAGGAAAAAAATGTGTAATATGCCTAGGAAGCAAAAGACCACAGAAAATTACACAGAATTTCTTACATCCCTAGATGGGCCATATGCTTCAGAAAGCTGTAGTGACTATAAATGGCACAGAGTTAACTGAGGGAAAACAGCCTCAGAGTGTAACCTGAAAGGTGCTTTGCAGATTGCAACCTGGAACAACACAGCATTGATTAGTTTACTGATACCTGGGGTGTGGATGCACACACGGACATCTTAGAAAATACCTTTGTAACAGATAACACTGAGGATAAGACACATCTGTTCCAACAACTTGCCATTTTTTTTTTTGGTCCCTTTAGAATGCCAGTGTAACATATATAGTGGGAAGAAAGAATACTGAGATAACTGAGTTAAAGTTTTTGATACTTGGGAGGTATGAAGTTGTAAAATAAAATAAAGATTATTTAGAAAACCAAGGAAGAATGATTTTTATTTCTTTTATTTAGGGACTGAGTTTTGTACATGCTATAAAGGTATATACACTTGTGTATCTTGTACTCAGAGAGAATCCATAACTTTTCTTTGATTCTCAAAAGAGTATGTGAGTATCTCAAAGGTTAAGATGCTCAACTACAAATTTTTGCAAACACAGGCATTTATAGGTATTAATCATTTAAAAGAAGGAAAAATAAACAATTTTACACCTGTAGTAGTGATTTTTTGGCCAAGATAAAGGGAAGATAAGAGGATGAAATCATAGAGATAAGGTAGGACTTTTTTTATCCTAAAGAAAGGAAGTCAAGAGAAAGATCATAAGTGGGAACTGGAAAGCGAGTGCCTGTTAGATGTCATTTCATAGAGAAGAAAATGTTCTAGGTCAGCACTGTGCAAAAGGAATATAACATAAGCCACATTGTAAGTTTTAAATTTTCTAGTAGTCACATTAAAAAAGAAATAGTTAAAATTAATTTGATAATCTTATTTAAATAAGATTGATACATTCAAGATATTATCATTTAAACAGGTAATAAATATACAAATATTAATGACTTTTTACATTTTATTTTACAATATTAAGTCTGAAATCTGTTGCATATTTTACAATTACAACACAGCTCAAGTTCAGTACAAAATTTTTACCGAAGCCTGTCATCTGTATTTAGTTTTTGTAGAATACATAGTTGAAAACATAGATGTCTACACTCAAATTGATGCAAGCCAACCTAAATGTTTTACAGTAACTAAATAGAATGTTAACTTTCACATCTAAAATGTAATTGATAAAAATTAAGAAAAATGAAAAATTTAGTTAGTGTCCCTAACTAAATTTTAATCTCTCAAAAGCCACATATAGTCAATGGCAACTGAAAAACAGATACAGAACATTTCCACCATTGCAAATTGGCTCCTACCCACACATTAAATAGTTTTGTTATATTTTCTTCTTAGCTAATTCTATCTCTGATCTTTAGTTAATAATTTCCTCTCTCCATATGGCAATATTCCCAATCCCATTCTTACCCAATTTTTGTTTCTTTTTATTTTCAATTAGTAAGGTATTTTATTTTTCTTGGTCAGGTAGAAAGCTTTTTTTTTTTTTTTTTTTTATATATATATATATATAAAAGATTCAGCTTGGTCTGCCTTCCTCTTTCCAAATACAAACAAAACAAAACAAAACAAAACAAAAAACCCATGTATTATGGATGAGTAAATGGAACCTAATGGATATGTTGTAACTTATGCAGATTCACATAAATTGAATGTGGTATGCAAGAGAAACTATGTTCATTTACATATTTTTACAGTTGAGGAAATCTTGTTTTGAATAGTTTGTGTACCAAAATCATTTTTATAAATTATCAGCACATAACACAAAAGAACATAAATAATTTTCATTTATGTAGCATCCTATGATACTAAATTTGGGACCTCTAGTGTTAGGTGCATATATATTTAGGATTGTGATACTTTCCTGTTGAACGAGGCTTTTTATCATTATATAACGTCCCTATTTGTCTTTTTAACTGCTGTTGGTTTAAAGCTTGTAGTGTCCATTTGCATGAAATGCCTTTTTCCACCCCTTTACTTTAAGTTTATGTGAGTCCTTAAGTAGGTGAGTCTCTTGAAGGCAGAAGATAGTTGATTGGTGAATTCTTATCCATTCTTCAGTTCTATATATTTTAAGTGGAGGATTTAGGCCATTTACATTCAATGTTAGTATTGAGATGTGAGGTATCATTCCATTCATCATGTTATTTGTTGCCTGTGTACCTTGGTTTTTTTGTTCTTTTGTTTTTGCTTTTTAAATTTTATTTTTGTTTTATTTTGTCCTTTGAGATTTATGCCTTAAAGATGTTCTGTTTTGATGTGTTTCCATGATTTTTTTTTTTTTTTTTGAGTTTTAGAGCTCCTTCTAGCAGTTCTTGTAATGGTGAATTCCCTCAGCATTTGTCTGAAAAAGACTATTTTTTCTTCATATATTATGCCTAGTTTCATTGTATACAAAAGTCTTGGCTGATAATTGTTTTGTTTGAGGAGGCTGAAGATAGGGCCTCAATCCCTTCTAACTTGTACGGTTTCTGCTAATAAATCTGCTGTTAATCTAATAGGCTTTCCTTTATAAGTTAGCTGATACTTTCACCTCATAGCTCTTAAGATTCTTTTCTTCATCTTAACTTTAAATAACCTGATGACAATATGTCTAGGCAGTGATCTTTTTGCAGTGAATTTCCCAGGTGTTCTTTATGCTTCTTGTATTTGGATGTCTAGGTTTTTAGCAAGACTGGGGAAGTTTTACCCAATTATTCCCCACAAAATATTTTTCAAACATTTAGATTTCTCTTCTTCCTCAGGAACCCCAATTATTCTTAGGTTTCGTAGTTTAACATAATTCCAACCTTCTTGGACATTTTGTTGTGATTTTCTTATTCTTTTCTCTTTGCCTTTTTTGGATTGGGTTAATTCAACCTTGTCTTCAAGCTCTGAATTTCTTTCTACTACTTGTTCAATTCTGTTGCACAGACTTTCCAGAGCATTTTGCATTTCTATAAGTGTGTCCAGTGTTTCTTGAAGTATTGATTGTTTTTTCTTTATCTATTTCCTTTAATATTTCTCCCTTCGCTTTTTATATAGCTTTTTGGATTTCCTTACATTGGACTTCACCTTCCTCTGATACCTCCCTGACTAGCTTACTAACCAACCTCCTGAATTCTTTTTCAGGTAAATCAGGGGTTTCTTCTTGGTTTGGATTATTGCTGGAAAGCTAGTGTGATTTTTTGGGTGTGTTAAAGAGCCTAATTTTTTCCATAATCAAGAGGCAATCCAGTCTTTGTTTTAAATTAGTACTGTATTCAAAAACATATTCTCTTTCTTCTCTACTTAAGAATCTTGATATTGTTTACTTTTTTGACTTCTGTGACTGTTTTATCAACTTGACTTAATTTTCTTTCAGCTCTATTTGAAAATAGAATAAATATACTTTCCTGGATGGAAAGGAAGCTTCTCTAGTTTTAAAAATTTCCTTCATTGTATTAGTTGAGGCTCCTCAAAGAAACAAAACCAATTGGATAAAGATAGATGGGTAAATAGATGTATAGATAAACATATATATATATATGTTTATCTATACATATATATATATATATATATATATATATATATATAATAGGAATTGTTGAAGGCAATTATGGAGGCTGAGAAGTCTAAAAATATGCAGCCTATAAGCTGAAGAATCAGGAATTACAGTGATATAATTCAGTCCTAGTCTGGTATCTAGAAAACTAGGAACACAGATGTCTAAGGTTGAAGAAGATGGATATCACAGCTCAAATAAAGAGTGAATTTACCCTTCTTCTGCCTTTTTGTTCTATTCAGGCCCTGAGCACGTTGGATGATGCTTACCCACATGGATGAGGGTCAGTTCATGTTTACTCAGTCTGCTGATTCCAATGCTAATCTTTTCCAGAAATGCCATCATAATCACACCCAGAAATAATGTTTCACCAGCTATGTGGGTATTCTTAAGCCCAGTCAATTTGTCACATGAAATTTAACATCACACCTACCTATCTACCTCTTCCCGCTCTCACTTTAAGTTTAACCCAATAATAAATGAGGCTTAAATCTCATTTTTAGAGCCCTCCCATAAAAAATGTATTATTGTACTTAATAAGACTTTTTGATATTTAACAGGTCTCAAGAAAGATTTTTTGGCAAAAAGGCTGTACACAAAGAAGACATGGGTTTTAGACTGACTTTGGCCTTTGCTACCTGTGGGGTCACATACTTTCAAAATGTGGGTAAAATAATGCTGCCGTGCTTTTTCCACAGGATTGCTGTATAAATCATTTGTTAGTTCTAAGATTATTGAGATGATTATGCTTATGAATATCTTATTATATAATAATATTTTCCAATTTTAAAAAGAATTGCATTTATAGACATAAATGACTGATGTCTTTTAAAATGATCAAAGAAAATCTTTTTAGATATATATCATTCTAATGACATATTTATTAGACAAGTCTGTATTTTAAAATGTACGTTTATAGTTCTTTAAGCCCACTAATAATAATATCTAAGGAACCTGAATGAGTAAAGGCTCTTCAATTCATAGACAAATGCAAAGAGAGGCTTACATTTTTGTTAGGAATGTTTCACCAGGGTGATTGTTTTAATTACTTTTATTGGAATAACAGTAGCTAATAAAGCAATCCAGATTGTTACCAAGCTCAGTAGGAGAGAAAATAATAGGATGTCTTCACATCTTATGACTAGAAATCATGTCCTCAGTTACTTTGTTTCTTCCTCTTTCATTGTGGTGTGAAAAGTAGAAAGAAAGCTCCCCTCTGCAGGGGAAGTTTTATAGAGATGGCAACCTGGTTATACTTTGCCTTTTAGGAATCCTTGCAGAGTTTGGAATAGCACATTTCTCAGCATATATATATATATATATATATATATATATATGGTAATTTTAGTGTGGATTTAGATTACCTTTGATCTCCACACATTGTTTGAAAAACTTGAGGAAGGAGGAAAAAGAATCAGATGTTGAGGGGACTTGTGTGGCTGACTGAGGTGGCTAAGATGGCACCCTTCTGGTTGTGTGATGCTTCAGAAAGATTCCTTTGTACAATCAGCAGGAAAAGAGTGTGGTACTTCAGAGAGACTCCTTTGTATAGTCAGCAGAGAAAGAGAGTCTTTTTATTTTAAATAACAACAATACAATCTTCTTTTATCAATAGTATATGATAAAATCTTAAGCTCATTAAAAAAATCAGCCGAGTAGTCTTGTTTCTTTTTTTGTCTCTTTATATTTAGCTTTTGATTATTAGAAAACTCAAAGGGGGCCATGTGCTTTTGAACCACAGTGCAGGGAGGGACAGGAGAAGGAGTATTTTGAGACTCTTGGATACAATATTCCATGAGAAAAAGGGCCAGTGTGCCAGAGTAAATTTTCCATTTCCAAACTTTAGAGATTTATTTCTCCAAACAGCTCATCTGGTAGGAAGTTTACTAGCAGGGTTCACTAAGAGAGAAGGATTTTTTTCTAAGATTTTAGAAAAAAAAAGTGTGAATATTCTGAGTATAAAAATGTAATATTTCACAAGATATGGGATTTCAAAAGCTCTTCGTTATCTTTCAATATGCCCTGTAGAGGATATTTACTTGTACTGAAGCAGAGTAATAACCAGGATTCAACACATCTATCTGTTGGAATTTTGGATTTCAGTGTTTTTATTTGGTTTTGAAATCCTTGACTTTATATCTTTTTGATTGTGTGTTTATGAGATTTTGTGTACTGCAAGTGTGTGATTATCTATTAGCCATACAGACAACAAAATAATGCCTTTTAGCAAATCTAAAAAAAAAATATATGCCTCAGAAGGAGCTGAAATTTAAAACAAGTATATCTTAGAAAGGGTAATTTGTAGGAATTTGGTAGAGATGAAAAAAAAAAAAAGAATTAGAAAAGCAACCAGCAACAATGAAATGTGTCAAGGTTTCTCATTTAAAGGTATATAGAAATATGGCAACATTGAAAAGCATGTTTGTCTATACTAAATATATATGGTGGTGTTATAGGGAAATAAAATAATGGGAATATATAGTATAGGTTTATATTTTAAGAGAACTGTATGCAACTGTTTTCTTGGTCAGCTTAATTCAAGAATTTCTTTACTTCATTTTTCTTACCAAGTTTAGGGCTTATTTGTTGTACTGACGGGCTTCCAAAGTAACAAAATCTGTTTTTTGTCCATGTTGTGTTATTCTAAGTAGCCTTCAACTTTCCTGGTTAGTTGGATAGCAGGATATTTTGGCTAGAACTGAAGTTAGCAGTTGACACAGCTACAGATGGAGGCTGGGGCATGATTAAATGTCTCTCATTTAAACTGAAATTAGATACTACAGTCCTGGTGTTGAAATGATGTATTTCCCATATTGGTCACCCTCACCCCACCATCCCTATGCTCAAATATTTGGAGAAACCTCAAGAAAATCATATGTGATCAGTCCCATCAATTCTTAGTAAGATGGAGATTCTGACTCCTTCTTGATGCTGGATTCTAAAGCCACTGTCCACTGTGTCAGACTATAGGAAACTTGATACTGTTTTGTCTCAATACTAGTTGAGTATGCGGGCTACCTCATTGTCAATCAAACCAAAACAGCACAGCTGTTCTCACTGCTGCCCAAAGGGGGACGCCTGCACCCTTGTTCAGAATTCTTCTCTAAAGTCATTTTATCTGTGGTACCTTTTCTGACCATCCTATGTGGAGTAGCACCCTTCTTTCAGCACCACATATACCAACCTGTTTGTTTCCTTTTCGATTCCTCCCCCACAACTTTATTAGTAAGTTTTTACAGACCAGTAGACTCATCATTTTTGTTCATCACTATATGTCTCAGCCACTCAATACTGACTCATGGCAGAAACTCAATAATATTTACTGGGTGAATAATGAATTAATTTCCAGATTTCCTCTTATAATTATATAAGTTAAGATTTTTTATAGCAATTCTAGTTGGAAATATTAGAGGATTTTTTTAGGACATATTTCTAGATTTTTCCTACAGATTTACAATTTATTTTCCTAAATTTTTGGAGGGTTTCTACTCTCCCCACTAGTGAATATGAACGGCATTTTTCTGATCTTGTCCTGGTGCTGTATATAACATTATTTTTAGCTATCCAATTTAACAATACAAAAATATTATCTGACCATAATTAACAATTACTTAATTATTCTTTTTTTAAAATATTCCAGCCAACATAATTTCAGTGTGTCATAGCTTGCTTGAATTTGGATTTCCTGTTACTATGAACATTTGTCAGACTAGAAGTCTTCAGATGTGATTATGTCCACATTTTGGAGTTTTTAGAATGAAATGACAACCTAGGTCCCTGTAGGGCAGCATCTCACCACATAAGTTAAATTCTTCAGAAATTCAATTACCTTAACATAAGTAACTTATTTATAAACGTATTCATAATTACATGTTATCATCCAAAATGGAATACTTAACAATTTTAAAAGAGACTGATAAAATATTAGATACTTCAAAAATTTTTAAGATCTTATATTGCCAAATAATTATTTTATTCTATATACAGACTAATTTCAAAAATATATCTTCTAAAATAAAAATTGTATGTATCTCCATATAAAGATAAAAAGAATGTTATTATGTGATCATTAAAATAACATTGAAGTGGGAGTATCCATTATTACTACCCCTTAGAAAACTGTATCTACTATGTTCCACTGAACTTTGTGTTTATGTTTTCATCACAAAATAAATACTTTCTATTTAATGTTAAATGTTTTATAAGACCTTAAAATAAAAACTATATTATCTGAGGTTCCAATTCTCAAATGAATGAATCTTCTGAAATTATTATTTTCAATGCCCAGATTGAAAAAATAAGATTAGTAGATTTTCTGTTTGAAAATCTGATGAGGCTGATATGCAGTTGCTATCCTTTAATTCCAAGTAGGATTTTCCTTCTCATAAAGCAAACTCAATAAAGTCTATTGCTTCATTTTTATGTATTCACAAAAAGTTGGAATTCAAAATGAGGAAAATTAATTGGGAAGATCTATCCAGAAAAAAAAATATATATATGCTTTGAGTTTTGAATTGTTTATGGCACAATCTTCTTAAAATCACAAATTTGTTTTGAAGTAGCTGTTGCTTCAGCTTAAGCAGGTTTGTGTCATTACAAAGATAGCNAAAAAACCAAAAAGACATTCTTTCTTTTCTTCAAATGAGTAATACCTAGTTCTTTCGATACAACTAACAATGTCGTTAGGGAAGGTCGATTACTTCTCTTCTAATATTATAATTTCATGCTGACATTGTATAAATGTAGAACATTTGCTTCTGGAAATATTGAGTATGTAGTCCGAAGAATTCTTCCTACTAATAACACATCAAAATGTCAAATAAAATAAACCTTCTTTTACATAAATAGCTATGATCCCAAAACTTTAAGGAAAATGCCTAGGGATCAGAATTAAAAACACAAAGAAAAGTTCAGGCCATAATACTAAGTAAGCACTAAAACCACATTTTTACCAAAGGCATTTGACTGCAGCAGAAATTTAAAGGCTTGGGTTTTAGGTTTTTGAAGCTATGCAGGGCAAGTAGACTCTATCTTTCAGTTCTCAGAACTGAGTATTTTGTCAATGTGTAAAAGTACTCCATATGGGGTGCTGGTCAGAGGGCATCCTTACACTGAAGACAGCATCATAAGTTCTCAAGGGAAGTCCCCTCCTTGCCTCCAAGCTTGGAATTTCAATAGGACATTTTTCTTTTCTATAAGCCCAGCAGCTTTTGAATAATTATTGCCTTGGTCGTTTGCTATGAAACTTTCAGTGATGATGGCTATACGATTTTCCTTTTTGCCATTCTCTTATGACTTTCTCTATGAAGTGAGTTACTGGGTTTAACATAATGATGGGTGGAAGACCATGACAATCCGTGCTGAAGGAGTAAGGGAGAGCAAGGAAAAAAAGATCCAGGTCTACAGTTGATGTTTTTTCTCACTGTCTGAAATTCTTCTTAGCTGTACCAGTACAGAGAAAATTAAATTATTTAAAATAAAATTATTTTTGGTATTACTGTAAGTCTAAATTTTGTGAATTACTCCCTACTAGAATGAAAATTTCATGTGAGGGTATGGAAACTTTTTCATTTTGTTCACTATGAAATTCTCAGGTGTTAGAGGAGTATTATGGCAGATAGTAACTAATTAATAGAATAAGAAAAAAATATTATTTCTGCCTAATGGAAGATGCCTGGTATAGCCAATCTGTTGCCAGATAGTGAGCTAGTTACAGAACTTTGGAGCGGTTCAGAGCTGCTTACCTAATGTTCTCACATTCTGATTCCATTCTAAGTGGTGCATCACATACCTCTTCTCTCACATTGCTTTGTCACCAATATTTTGCTTGTTTTTCTTAAATTCCTTACTGGTACATTCCCAAGATCCCAGGATTATAATCTCAGTTGTTCTCCTTCTGGGAAGAATGAACACTATTGACTGGATTTCCATTACCACTCTCTTAGATGGTCTCACAGAACACTATCCTGTAAGTCACAGGAAGTTCCCATGAAGGTATAGGAAAAGATTTAGCCAGAGCCGAGAGAAAAGTTTTTAAAAATGTTGTTAAACATAAAATAGCACTTAATTGCATGGGCATGCTTTTGCCCCTTGCTCAAGAAGTATATCTCAGCTGGGTGCAGTGGCTCATGCCTGTAATCCCAACACTTTGGGAAGCAGAGGTGGGTGGATCAGTTGCGGACAGGAGTCCAAGACCAGCCTGGCCAACATGGCGAACCGCATCTCTACAAAAATACAAAAATTAGCCGGGCATGGTGTTGCGTGCCTGTAGCCCAGCTACTAGGGAGGCTGAGGCAGGAAGCTCACTTGAACCTGAAAGGTGGAGGTTGCAATGAGCCGAGATTGTGTCACTGCACTCCAGCTTGGCAACAGCCACTGCACTCCAGCTTGGCAAGATTCCATCTCAAAACAACAACCACCACAAACCCAAAACTTTCTCTATTAAAATACTTAAAGATATTTACATACATGTTTCATTAAGAGTTTTTAAATGTTTTAAAAAGAATATATAAATCCCTAATCTACAGATTTAACTTGCTGACTTTTTTTTTCAATTTAATAATTCTTATAGTGAACATATTTTCCAGCTCCATTTGTTATTCCCCCTTTCCCACTGATGCGATATGTGCCTTTTATATAGATAAAAGCCCCATACATATGTGGGTCTTTTTCTGAGTTCCCTATTTCATACATATATATATGTCCCTTGTTCAGTACTATACAGTATCAATTGCTATTGCTATCACTTTGGCTTCACAATAAGTCCTTTTTATCTGTTTAGGGCAAGTCACTTGTCCTTCAGAAATACTGTGGCTATTCTTGCTCCTTGTTCTTCCACATATGTTTTAAAACACTCTTGTTAAATTCGATGAACATTATTTTCTTTTGCAGATTACAGTGCTCTTTTGTTGAGACTATAGATTCATAGTCTCAATTTAATATATTGAAAACAATATATTAAAAACATTGTCTTCTGACTCAAAAACTGAATGTAAGATTAGTATCTAAAAATCAGTTTCATCTCTGCCCTAATGGCAAATAACTGAATATGTAATTGAGAGGAAGACCTCATTTTAATAGAATTAAAAAAATAGGCTTGAATTTTGTTTTCTAGAAGTCTCTCTATAAATACCTTGAAAATGTACTCTCAGTTTTTGAGTCTTCAAAAGTGTTTTTTTTTTTAATTGAAAAATGTTAGACTGAGTTCCAGATATTTTAAGATCACCTGTCTCTTTCTGAAGACCTCTAGATATTTCTTAAACATGTTCCAGCATAAAATTTTGCTATGGAGAATTTGAGACTAATATATTTTTTCTTTAAATAATTTGACCATTTTGTTCAGATACCCAAAGGATTTTCTTAACTTGGAAATCCAGTGATATTAGAATAGGCATCATTGTTGATCATCCTATTAATTTTTATGGTCTTTTAATATGCAGATCAAAGTATTTTCCCAAATTTTATATTATTATTAATATTTAAAATCTGTTCTGATAATATGGATATATCAGTTTAAGAGAGATATATGTCAGATTTTCTCGCTCTGAAAATACTGTTTTGTAAACCTCATTTTTTTTTTAGGATAATTTAACTGATATTAAATTTTAGGTTCACAATTATTTTGCCTCAATACTTGAAATATAATTAGTTGTAGTCTCCTGACTATTTTTGTTTTAAAAAATAATAAATGTGGTCTACAGGCACTTTTCCTTCAGTGTTATCAATGACATCTTCATTGTCACTATTATTAAAATCACCTTGAATCAGAAACGTTTTGGCTATTTCACCAATAGCCAATGAATGAAAAATTAAATCCTCATTATTGTTGTTAAAATCTTCCCTATATCCACTTGTTCCAAACTACTGATGGGCTCTGATAGTATATATTTTTTACCATGAAAAATATACACCATAGTATATATTTTTTACCAGACTCTGATGGACTATGATGGTATACATTATTTTTTTCCACTTGACACTAAGAATCCTTTAGCGTCATTGCCTTGTTTATCATCACTGATCATGGTAACAGGTCAGAGGTTATGCCAGGCATGCATGCATAACTAACTGTGTCTCTAGTCACGGTGTTCCAAGCATTGACAACAGCAATATGGCATGTTTCAGGCTAAACTCCTTTTGAAAACTTTCCCTGCCCATACCTCCATTCACTGCTGGTAGGATACTGTTCAGTGAAGTGTTTTTATATTTGCTCCTCATTGATCAAAGAATATGCTCATCACATGGCTAAATTAATAAAGTCACATTTGGGAGAAAGTACATGACATAAAAATTATTTTTGATGAGAATTTCAGTTGGAGGACAAGCAGATCATTTGTCAAGGAATTATACGGCATTGCAGTTTTCATCCTGTTCAACTTACCTGCTGGGAGCGTGAACCAAGCTGCTGCTACAAAATGTTTGTGAAGCCAATCAGAAAAGATGTTTCTGGTGATATATACCTTTTTTCTTTCTTTCTTTCTTTTGATGGAGTTTTGCTCTTGCTGCTCAGGATATATATAGTGCAAGGGTGTGATCTTGGCTCACTGCAACTTCTGCCTCCCTACTTCAAGCAATTTTTCTGCCTCAGCCTCCCGAGTAGCTGTGATTACAGGCATGTGACACCATGCCCAGCTAATTTTTTGTGTTTTTAGTAGAGACAGGTTTTCACTATGTTGGCCAGGCTGGTCTCAAACTCCTGACCTCAGGTGATCCACCTGCCTTGGCCTCCCAAAAGTGCTGGGATTACAGGCATGTGCCACCATGCCCTGATCTATGCCTTTTCATTAGCGTAGTAATGGACTGGTAAGAAACAAACTCTTTAAAAACGGCAAGGATGCAAGTTCTTGCCTATCATAGGAAGTTTACACTTTACACATGCCCAGGGCAGTTATTCCATCCTTGGTATCTTTAATTCCTGTAGGAGTTCTCATCAGCCACAGTCAGTGTCTGTCTGGGGCAATAAGGCCAAAGTAGTGATGTTTCATCATACTTTAAACTTGTTTTGTCATCAGAATGTCATCAGGAATGATGTTGGCAAAGTTGTCAAAGAATTTTGCCACTGCTTCATGATCAGCAGATATTTTATCATTTTAAATTGTTAACAATTTAATGTTGTTTACTTTCTTAAATTTCTTCAATCAGCCTGTTGAATATTCATAGTTTCCTTATATTTTAAGTTCATTGTGATGGAATTCTGTTTCATGACCAGCATATCACTAAGTGGCATGTGTTTACTGTGATGCTGATGGATCCAGTTTTTCTATACACTATCGAGATCCTCATTTTTAGCTTTATGTAGTATTTTCCTATTTTTTTATTAACTCTGTTCATCACTCTCAACTCAAAACTCCAACAGTTTATTCCTCTTTTTTTTTCATGTTATATATTGTGGTTATTTCAACATCATACTTCTTTATAAGGTGTTTCACATTTAAACTACTATCTAATTTCTCCAACAGCTTGACTTTCTATGCTATAGATAAACATAAATGCTTTTTTTCATCATTGTTACTCACAACAGTGTCTATAGAAGTTTTTGAGATTTTCAATAGCACCTATACATCACAGAGCAGAGAATAAACAAAACAAACATAGTGAAAAAATGTTCGTAAGTCTTGGCCCCACATGCGACATGGTGGGAAACCTGCTATTGGCATGTTGGCCGGCACATGTGTCATTTTATTACCCTTTGTGGGAAAATATTGGTGGACATGAAAAAGATATATTGCAGATGAAGTGGGCTGGGAAGGACTTTTTTCCTTAAGGATGCTGAATAATCTGTGTATTGCACATCTGCGTTTTGACTGTGACATGTCACATAGGGTGGAATTTTCCACTTGTGGCATTTTGTCAGCACACATCAGATTTTGAATTTTTGAATTAGGGATGCCAAATCTGTATTTTCTTTCCAAATATGCCCCTTCTCCTTTTTATTCTTCTGGTTAATGACAATCACAATGCAAACAGTCACTCAAGCTAGATATAGGGTAGTGATTCTCTGCTCTGCCCCTCAAGTTTTTACCCATTTTTACACTGTACAATCTGTTTCTTCTTAGATTATATGATTGCTTTCTCTAGGTTGTCTTTACTTCCCATCTAGATCTTTGATATTGCCTTTAATTTGTTCTATATGTTTTGTTGTCATTTTCATTCTGCTTCTAACCCATTTGTCATAAACAATATGATCTAGTATACCTAATCTTTAAGTATATTTTATAGATTAGAGAATAAAGTTCAAAATTTTATGAATACTATTCATGATCCTTTCTGTTCTGGCTCTGTTCTCACTTCTTCCATCGTGTTTGCTCTTTTTAATACAAAAATTCTAACAGTCATCCTCTTTGCTGATCCCTCTGAAGTAATAGATTTTTCTTTTAGATTCCAGCAGTTTGTTATTGCTCAAAGCTCCTTTGCATTGAATATAATTTCCAAAGTGAACATGACTTTGGGCCATTTTTGTCTACTGGCCAGGTTGAGAAATTTACTTAATTGTGATTGAGGCTAAAGCATTTGAGTATAGTGAAGTTCTAGTTCTCTATTTCTACATAAGTAACCACGCTAAATCTTAGTGGCTTAAAATAACATAATCATTTATTTGATCAATTATCTTCCATTTGGGCTGGGCTTAGAGCAATCCACCTCTGCTCCCTCAGTGGTTACTCTTTACAGGGCCTCTTTACAGGCTAGCTGGGCTTCCTCACTATATGGTAACAGGATTTAGGACACATTGTAAAAGGTCATTGTTTCAACCAGTTTTGGAAAATACAGTCATCCATATATGGTTAAAATTCTAGGCAAATTAACAAATGCGGGTAAATGATTTCTACATATATTAACATTTTTAAATTAAAAAAGTTACACAAATTTTTCAATTATTGTAAGCTAGTGACGTGGTTCTAGTTTTAATAAAAACATTTTTTTAAAGTAATACAATTATTACTGTACATTTCCTGGCTTTTATCATTTAGTGGTTTCATTAATAATTTATATAGAGAGTCTGAAAACAGAGCAGCCATTAATATTAGATAATTTATTATATATCTAATTGATAAATGATAAAATGATAATGACTTGTAGGAATGTCCTAATTTTGATATTATTAATAAAAGATATTGTGAATAAGAAATAGTTATTTTCCAATGATAACTTATAATAGGAAAATATTGAAAGAAGTGAATGCCCTTAAATAAAAATGTAAGATCTTCTTTTCTTTCGTGCCTCACATTAATTTTCTTCCCCTGGTTTTCTTAAAGAACTTGAAACAGAACTAGCTTTTGACCCAGCAATCCCACTACTGGATGTATATCCAAAAGAAAATAAATCATTCTGCCAAAAGACACAGGCACTTATATGTTCATCACATCACTATGCAAAATAACATTGACATGGAATCAATCTAAGTGCCTGACAATGCTGTAGTAGATAAAGAATATGTGGTACACATATACCTTATGGAATATTACACTGCCATAAAAAAGAATAAAATCATGTCCTTTGCAGCAACGTAGATGCAGCTGGAGGCAACTGTCCTAAGCAAATTAACCCAGGAACAGAAAACCAAATACCACATGTTCTCACTTATAAGTAGAGGCTAAACATTAGGTACTCCTGGGCATAAAGATGGGAACAATAGACACTGGAGAATATTAGAGAGAGGAGGAAGGGAGGATAGCAAGTGTTGAAAATACTAAAATTGAGTACTACACTCACTTCTTGGGTGATGAAATTAATCGTACCCCAAATCTTACATCCCATGTAGTATAGCCACGTAACCAACCTGCACATGCAGCCCCGAATCTAAAATAAAAACAGAAAATATACAAATAAAAAAATAATGACTGAAGAAGCTGCCTCAAAAATCTTTTTTCTTCTTATTTTTCTTTACTTCTTCCTTCTATCCCTTCTCTTCTTCCTGTGCTTTCTTCCCTCGTTTCTTTCTGTATTCCTATTTTTCTTTCTTCTGTAATTTTAATTTTATGGATTAGAAAGCACCACCATCACCAATAACAAAAAACCTAGCTTTATAATCATATATTTCATGACTGTGGTTTATCACAGCAGATTATTTCAATAAATAAAATAAGGTAGGAAATTTGTAAGTCTATGGATGCTACAGGAAGTTCTCTTTGAAAGTTTTGGGGAGCAAAGATTATTTTTAACTATCCTGTGGGACCTCTAAATTAAGTTATATATACATACATATGATTTTTCCCTCAAATCAAGAAGAATAGGAGAGAATGCTAAAGTAAAATTCAATTTTGCTTCATTTTAAATGAATATAATATGTAAATTGGGAAGATAATATGATTATACTCTTTCACAAAAAGCAGTATACCATATGTTCACTTACCTTTCTGTATATGTTCAATCCTTTTATTAATTTTATATGTTGAAAAGGAGTCATTTTATTATAAATTTGATGTGTGTTTTCATATGTGGACTATTTGAATCTTTGAGAAGTCATGGCATTTATGATATTATCAATGTAAAATATGTCTGACTTTTATCCCTGTACAAAAGATGACAAAAACAGCTGCGCAAGCTTAACATTTTTAGGAAAATTATGCCTTTCACATATTCCCCTTCAGTTATCAATTACACATGCATAGCACATGAAATTTCATATACACATATGCTGGATATTTTGCACCAACTCTGATGAATGAAACAACAATAAGGAGGTATACTGGTCTGGACCATTCTAGGTCCTCATGAAAAGAAAAATGGGCACATATTTATATGATACAGATGTATAACAGAGCTACAGTGCATGCTGTCAGGAAGGTATGCCGATGTCAGTTACTATGTCCAGGATAGATATCATTGTAGAGCTCTGTGGGTCTGAAACATGACTTAAATGCCAGTTGTAGCATTTTGATTAGATATGCTAGACTCTGCACTTCATTCCCTCCTTGATCACAAGTGTTTTACTATCATTCCCTGTATTTATAGTTAAAGATAGTTACCTTGATTTTGAATGTGTATGTTGGTGTTTGTATATGTTTTCATATTGTGTGATGCCTAGGCTCTAATAATATATGAGTTGAGAAATAAATATTTAAAATATTGTAATTATTATCATTTCTACATGCATATTTTGTCTACTTTTATGAAGAGGTGAAAATATGTGTATGGATGGTAAGAAATTAAATTGTACTGATACTAAAATCCACAGGAATTATTTTTTGCATATTCTACAACATTTAATTATGTTTTGCCCCATTGAGGGATCTTATATTAATCATAGTGATTAGTGTTTAGTGATGTATACCTATTTTTGCCATGTAAGCTCTTAAGAACTATATATATTGGCACTGGTAAGAGCAATAGCTTCTTAGTCTCTAAAGTCATTATAGAATCAGTTCATTAGACAGCCAATAAATATTTTGTACCTTTAATATATGTAAGACTTTATGCTATATTTTGTTTAAAAGTTTTAAAAGGCTCCCTGAGTTTTTCCCTCTGTGGACAGATGTTGGGCTAACCCTGATGATAATTTACAGTTGTTTCAGCAGTGTTGTGTTAGTTTCAGCAACTTACTGCATTGGAATTAAAATGAGTTGATATACCTTTCTTTTAAGTCACATCATGCATGTACATTGTGCTTTCTTCTATTTGCCCCATTCAATGTATGATAGAAGTAAGTGAGATCATGTTCTTTGTAGGCACAGAGCTGAAGGCTATTATCCCTGGCAAACTAAACCCCAATGAGGAAACCAAACACTGCATATTCTCACGTATAAGTGGGAGCTAAGTGATGAGAACACGTGCACACATAGAGGGGAACAACACACACTGGGGTCTGTTAGAGGGAGGAGGTTGGAAGGAGGGAGGGGATCAGGAAAAATAACAATGGGTACTAGAAAAATAACATCAGGTACTAGTCTAGCACATAATGGGTACTAGACTTAATACCTGGATGATGAAATACCTATACAATAAGCCCCCATACACAAATTTACCTGTGTAACAAACCTGCACTTGTACCCCTGAACTTAAAATAAAAGTTTTTTAAAAAAGAATTCAGTAGAAAGAAGTAAAAGCACACACATGGATCTCATGACATGCTCTGGCTTTTTCTCAGTACCTAGTGGTGAAAATTAGAGGAAATCCTCTGTTTTCCTTATGTGGTATTTCCATGGAGGAGGGACTTTAGTGAGAACACTTGTGGCTTAGCTTTCTACCAATCTCCATTTCTTCCTAAGGAAGGAAGAATAACCTAACTCATTAGAGAATCTGAAAGAAGAGATAGATGTGCATAGCTCAGCTCTCCTGGGCTTCACTGTTCTAAGCCAGAATGCACAGAGAAGGTGTATTCTATTCCATTCTTCTGCATGTGGGCTGCCTCATAAATGTTGAGATGTATTCTACTGAACTTGTGTATTAGTGGATAGAATTTAATGTTCTATAGCAAACCCATATTATGACAGTAACCATGTATTGTCATAATCTTATTCGCAAATATACGTTTATTGAATGATTATTATTTGCCAGGTTTTATATTATATGAGGATTTAAAGTAGAAAAAGGTGTTTTCATTATCTAATTACATTCTGCTAGAGGATACAGAGAAGTAGACAACTGAACCATGTACCTATGAAGGAGGGCTTGAGAAGGAGACTCCCAAATCAAATTTTGCCACAAGCCTAATTATTAAATAATCTCATTTATAATTTTAAGTTTTTGGCTTTCAGAACATAATAAGAACCTTAAATATACTATATAGTGTATAGACTATACAGTATATGGTATAATAGCATATTAGTATATACTCTATATAGTATATTAGTATATAGTATATACTACTGAGTATATTTAATACACTGTTTAATTACCAAAGACCACACAAAAGCCTTGTGACCCTGATGTTCATCATGTATCTTCGCCTACAATATCTATAAGAACCCTTATTCTTTCATTCTTATACTCTTTCAGGCCTTAGGGACATCAAATGAGTACACATTAACTTGTTTGCCTGCTTCTATATATCTTCTCTGATCCATACCCCTTTTCTGTTTGGCTTATCTCTGCTTTTTATATCAGCCTCTTACTCCTAATAACACAACTGTATACATAGCTAGTGATTTGGCAATGATAGTACATAGTTTATAAAATGCATAGTCTACTGAAATCAATCTATAAATGGGATCTTCCTCTATCAGTGAATCATAAAGTACTTAATGCACTGTGTTGTTTGTGTGTGTGTTTGTGTGTGTGTGTGTGCATGTGCACATCCTGAACACACATAACTTTTGTATTTTCAAAAACCTTCATATTAACTGTCATTTTGGTAATTGTTAGGCTTAGTTGTCATTTATAAGTTACTCTGATACCTGTTTTTTTATTGTTGTTTGTTTGTTTTTCCTTTTGAGGGACTAGAAAAGTTTTCTTGGAGGTAAAATCTTGAGTTATTTCAAAGTTAGTGCTGGAGTAACCCTTACTTTACTCAGGAGCTGTAGCAGGTTGGAGATGAACAGTCCATATAATGTGACTCATCCAATTTGAATGCTTATGACACTGAGTCCATTCTCATCTTATTGTTTACTGAGATCCCTCACTGAACTTAACAACAAGTCTTCATTTTTGCTCTTTATATTTTAGAGGTCAAAGAGATTTGGTTCAATTTATAACATCAACTTGTGTGCATCTTTGAATTAGTTTGCCCACTTTGCAATCTCCTCTCATTACATAAAAGCAGCTCCTTTTAAAAATAGTCTCAGTTTTCATAATCATGGATTTTGAGGTTATATATATAGGTTTAATCCATTTTCAATAAAGCTGGAAAAGAGATTTTATGTGACTTTGTTATCTACAACCCTATAACTCTTTAACTTTTGTGAATGAAATGATTACTATAAAGTTTTGAGAAATTGCCTCTGTTCTAAAATGAAGTTAATGATCTTAAATCAATAATGTATGTGGCAAACCTTAACTGTATCTAACTTGCAGTAGATTGTTATAACCAAATATTGAAAGAAATGCAGCTTTAAGTTGTAATACACCCTAAACACTCAATAAACATTGATAACTGGAGGCAGTTGAATGCAGTGGTTAACTGATTTAAAATCAGAGACACTAGTACTTGAATTTTAGCTCTGACATTAACTAGATATTGGACAAGCCGTTTAATCTTTGTGAAACTGGGGTTGTTCAACTGTTCTAAAATGGTGATGATAAAATCTTAAGAGATAATTATCTGACCTAATTTAATGTACTGAAAGTGTTTAGAATTCTATTTGTCATGAATATTTGGAGTTATATGACAAATGTTCAATGGTATTGATGAGGATGATGGGGGAGATGATAATGAAGGTAATGTTGATTGAAGCAGACAAGAATATATTGGAGATGTTTCCAAGCTAGGCTGCTTGGTGCTCATGCTGAAATTATCTTCTTTGCCCTATATTGAAAGCCAGGGACGCTTGTCCATCTAGTAAGATCCTATGTGATTCAAGAAGGAGAAATTTCTCTTCTGTGGCTTTAGATATACTGCAAACCAGAGCAGAAATTAACCTTCTAATTAATCCAAAGGTTAATTGGAAGCAAATATTGTAGTATGAATAAGGGGTTCAAGTGATGAGAAAATGGAGTATGGGGGAGGCAAAGAGGAAACAAGTATCATCATCACCAAATGAGGTAAAGAATATGAGTAAAATGGAAACAAAGAGCAAAGTATTACATTGCTTCTCCAGAATTTGTATTTTTATGTACTTGTAAGTGTGGAATGTACTTCCAGTTAAAAATTGAGGGTTCCACCTTATAAAGATATTATACTGTTGAGACTTGAAGACATGAAGATATGCCTATCACAGTGCTTGGTATATAGTTGTTAATAACATATATTTAATACTTATTTACAGATTATAAGTATTACTTAAAATATTTGAAAGTAGAGAATATGATACAAAGAAAACAGAAGTTCTGGTTATAACTAGAAAAAAATAAAAACGATTAACCAATATATTCCAATATGCTAATATTTAGTTTCTCTCTCCCTTTCTTTCTTTCTTTCTTTCTTTCTTTCTTTCTTTCTTTCTTTCTTTCTTTCTTTCTTTCTTTCTTTCTTTCTTTCCTTTCTTTCTTTCTTTCTTTCTTTCTTTCTT
>NW_016107337.1:7715320-7740667 GCF_001604975.1 Cebus imitator
TTTTTCTTTCTTTCTTTCTCTTTCTTTCTTTCTTTCGTTTCTTTCTTTTCTCCTTTCCTTTCCTTTCCTTTCCTTCCTTTCCTTTCTCTCTCTCTCTCTCCTCCCTCCCTCTCTCTCTCCTCCTTCTCTCTCTCTCTCTCTCTCTCTCTCCCGCTCTCTCTTTTTTGAGACAGAATAGACAGAATTTCACTCTTGTTGTCCAGGCTGGAGTGCAATGGCATGATCTTGGCTCACTGCAAACTCCGCCTCCCTGGTTCAAGTAATTCTCCTGCCTCAGCCCCCCAAATAGCTGGGATTACAGGCACGCACCAATATGCCCAGCAAATTTCTTGTACTTTTAATATAGACAGGGTTTCTCCATGTTGGTCAGGCTGGTCTTGAACTCCCGACCTCAGGTGATCTGCCTGCCTTGGCCTCCCAAAGTACTGGGATTACAGATGTGAGCCACTGTGCTGGCATTTTTTCTTTCTTCTTAAAAATGATTATGTAAGTTTTTTATTTTTTATTTTAATTTATTTTTGATTATACTTT
Organism: Cebus imitator; assembly: GCF_001604975.1. Lineage (NCBI taxonomy): Eukaryota > Metazoa > Chordata > Mammalia > Primates > Cebidae > Cebus > Cebus imitator. The sequence goes on from NW_016107337.1 coordinate 7,715,852, forward strand.
AGGTTCTGGGTTACATGTGCAGAACATGCAGGATTGTTGCATATGTACATACAAGGCAAGGTGGTTTGCTGCCTCTATCACCCCGTTACCTATGTCTGGCATTTCTTCCCATGTTATTCCTCCCCAACTTCCCCACCCCCTGCTGTCCCTCCCCTACCCCTCCAACAGACCCCAGTGTGTGATGCTTACATCCCTATGTCCATGTGTTCTCATTGTTCAACAACTGCCTATGAGTGAGAAAATGCAGTGTTTGATTTTCTGTTCTTGTGTCAGTTTGCTGAGAATGATGGTTTTCAGATTCATCCACGTCCCTACAAAGGACATGAACTCATCATTTTTTATGGCTGTATAGTATTCCATGGTTTATATGTGCCACGTTTTCCTTGTCCAGTCTATCATCAGTGGGCATTTGGGTTGGTTCCAGGTCTTTGCTATTGTAAACAGTGCTGCAATGAACGTACGTGTGCATGTGTCTTTATAACAGAATGATTTATAATTCTTTGGGCATATACTCAGTAATGGGATTGCTGGGTCAAATGGAATTTCTATTTCTAGATCCTTGAGGAATCACCACACTGTCTTCCACAATGGTTGAACTAATTTACACTCCCACCGACAGTGTAAAACTGTTCCTATTTCTCCACATCTCCCCAGCATCTGTCTCCAGATTTTTTAAGGATTGCCATTAAAACTGGTGTGAGATGGTATCTCAATGTGGTTTTGATTTGCATTTCTCTAATGATCAGTGAAGATGAGCATTTTTTCATATGTTTGTTGGCTTCACATATACCTTCTTTTGAAAAGTGTCTGTTCATATCCTTTGCCCACTTTTGAATGGGTTGGTTTGTTTCTTTTAAATCTGTTTTAGTTCTCTGTATATTCTGAGTATTAGCCCTTTGTTAGATGGGTAGATTGCAAATTTTTTCCCCATTATTTTGCTTACCAGTTTATGCTAATAATTGTTTCTTTTGCTGTACAGAAGCTCTGGAGTTTAATTAGATCCCATTTGTCTATTTTGCCTTTTGTTGCCATTGTTTTTGGTGTTTTAGTCATGAAGTCCTTGCCTATGCTTATGTCCTGAATGGTTTTGCCTAGGTTTTCTTCTGGGGTTTTTATGGTGCTAGGTCTTATGTTTAAGTCTTTAATCCATCTGGAGTTAATTTTAGTGTACGGTGTCAGGAAGGGGTCCAGTTTCTGCTTTCTGCACATGGCTAGCCAGTTTTCCCAACACCATTTATTAAACAGGGAATCTTTTCCCCATTGCTTGTTTTTGTCAGGTTTGTCAAAGATCAGGTGTGTAAAATTTTTATTGACAATTTTTATAATTGCTAATTTGATTTTTAATTTCAATATATTTTATTTTACCAGTTTAATTTTATTTTTTAATTTCCTTCATGTTTTAACCATTGATTTATTTATATTCTACAGCTGTTTGAAGAGAATTTTCTTAGGGAGACACTGTAAATTATGAAGGCAAAGTAAAAAGTGGATTTTTCAACTTCTTTCAGTTTGTTTCTTGTTGAAACTTTTAAACTTGGTTGGCTTATGTGGCAGAGACCTTAAGATGACCATGAATGATTCCTCCCTTCTGGTATTTATGTTAATACATAGTTCTATCTCCTTGACTATAGAAGAAAAATAACTATGGCTTTCTTCTAACCAATTGAATTTAGTGAATGTGTGTTACTTCCATGATTTTGTTGTGATACACATATAAGGCTTCATCTTCCCAGCTTATTTCCTTCTTACTTTCCTTTGATATTGATGGAAGCAAAAGGCCATGTTGTGAAATATTGGCAGAAATGTCAGATAGCAGAAAACTTTGGGTTCTAGGACATGACAGTGGTATCAGGCTGATATCAGTGAAGAAGCTGAGGGACTCAGTCATACAGCTGCAAGAAAACAAATTCTGCCAACAGCACTTCCCTTCTAGCCAAGTCTTCAGAAGAGAACACAGCTCAGCTAATACTTCGTAGTCTTCTGAGACACTGAGCTAAAAACTTACTAAGACATATCCAGAATCATGACCTGTAGCATTTATGAGATGATAGCCTAAAGTTGCTTGATTCATGCTAACTTACTATGCAGCATGAAATACTAATATTCCCATTTCATTATTTAAATTTATTTCCCATTTTATATATAGAAAATTATCTTGGATAGTAGTTTTACATATTCTCTTTATTCTGTTTTTCCTTTATCAAGGTCTCTAATTGTAGCTAATTTGTATATTTTTTGCTTCTCTTATTTTAATCATTTTTTCCCTTTGACCATATTTACTTAGTTCTTATTTTTATTTTCATGATAGTTTTCTCATTTTACTTTTGTATTCTTTATTAAACTTAATTTCAAATCTATTGTTTATAGATACTACTTCAATCTTCACTTCTGACTTTTTAAATTCCAAGACCAATTATCTCTCATTTCATTACTTTTTTCATTTTATCTATTTATATTATTTTCTGAATGTTTGATTCAAGATGTTTTAATATATTCCTAGATGTTTATTTAATGACATTTGACTCAATTACAGAGTTGAATTTCTTCTTCATTTCCTAAGGAGAATTTTTAAATTAGCCAAATTGTTTGGATTATCATCTCCTATACAATAGGTTATTCAAAATGCATTTTGACTATATTAATTTAGTGAAATATGATTTTAGCATATTTAATGCTATAAAAATTTAGAAATAGCTTGAATTTTAAAAGTATAGTATAAGTTAGTTCCCTATTGCTCTTGAAGAAACTTCTTTCTCCTGGACAGTGTGGTTGGTTTGGTGTCAAACAAACATTATTGACTAAATTCTTATGTATTGTTTCTATCAATGTGAAGAGCTATTTTGATGCATATCTTTGTGTAAAAAAAAATTCCTTTGTCAAAATTAGAGTGTCATGAAAACCAGTGAATAAAAAACCAACAATAAGAACTAGAGTACCCACTGGAACAGGAACTTCTACTTATTGGTCATGGCTTGAATTTAGAAAGATGGGTAGACAGAGTGGCTTAGTGGAAACTATCTTTGTCAAGCATATCTTCCTTGCCTAATTTAAATGTTAGCTTTCCCTAGACTACTTTTATTTCGTTGCAACTCCGATTCTAGACTTCATGCTTTTCCAAGAATAGAAACATTGTTTTAAAATAAAAGACCTCTGTTTTTTTTTCCCCCATTTATTTATTTTATTGCATTTTAGGTTTTGGGGTACATATGAAGAACATGCAAAATTGTTGCATAGGTACACACGTGGCAGTGAGATTTGCTGCCTTCCTCCCCATCACCTACATCTGGCATTTCTCCCCTTGCTATCTCTCCCCAGATCCCCAGACCTCTGTTTTAAAGCAAGAACAATGAGACTCAAAATTTAATCCACGGATAATGACAATATGGTATATGTATGCCATTGAATGCTACTCAGCCATAAAAAAGAATAAAATAATGTCTTTTGCAGCAACATGGATGGATCTGGAGGCCATTATCCTAGGAAAATTACATAGAAACAGAAAGTCAAATACTGCATATTCTCACTTATAAGTCAGGACTAAACCATTGGTACATATGGATATAGAGAGTGTAATAATGGACACTGGAGACTACCACAGATAAGGGAGTAGGAGAGGGGTGAGGGTTGAATTGCCTATTGGGTAAAAGGGTCACTACTAGGGGGATGAGAACACTAAAAGCACAGACTTCACCACTATGAAATAAATGCATGTAAGAAACCTGCACTTTTACCTCCTAAATATCTGTTTAAAAATAATAGCATTTTTTTTCAAAACAGTAATAGACCATAATTTCAACAGTTTTTTGACTGGCACACTATGCAAGAGTATGTTTATAAGTCATCACAATCTTGGTATTAGCTAAGATTACTTCTAACTAAAGACTTAATACTAAGATAACTTTTAGTTTATTTAAGTAAAATTACTTTTAATTTATGAATTAGAATGACTTAGAGAAAATTTCAAGATTTTATTGTTTCTATTTGAACTTTAAATAGTAATTTTATGTAGGAAAAATTTGATAAATATTTGCAACTATAATTGTATTTGAGACCTTTTTTCAGTTCATTTACTATTAATATATTTATCATGGTTTTTGAATAACATAAACTTAGTGTTTACATGGTTTAGCATTCATAGACATTTAGTGTTCATATCATTCTTAATGTTAAAAGAATGTCAATAAAAGAAAAATTTCTATTTTTCCATTTTTGACATTTAATTCTTAGAGTTTTAAAAATAATTTCAACTAATTTTGGAGAACAGTTGCAAATTTTTTATCTTTCTTCTCCTGTTTGGAGCTTTTTCTTTTGTGTCCCGTATTATCCTTTCAACTTCAGCTCCTATGAATTGAAGTTGGTATTGGAGATGGCTCCAAAATATAAAAAGAAATTTTGTGTTTTTCCAGTTTACTTGCAGAATTGAAAACCCTATCTAGAACTCAACTTTAAATAGTGGATTTGGTAAGAGTACATAGATAGATAGATGATCGATATATAGATAGATAGATAGATAGATAGATAGATAGATAGATCCATCTATATGTGTGTGTATATATATACATATATATAACACTTTGCTGATATATATAATATATATACACACACAATTTTCAGAATTAGACAGCAACAAAGCTGTTTACTATCTATGAAAACTCTTCTGCTTAGTAGCTTTACTCTATATTGTGGGTAATTGTCCATCTGCATAGGATTTTTCTATTCCACACTATCTGGAATGCTGTAGAAGATGATTTTTCAAATTAATTAAAATATGATGTGTAAAAAAAATTTTTTTTTTCCTGAACTTGTGTTTCCTGGAAAAAAAAAAATTTTTTTCTCTTGCATGTGGTCAAAATTATCTTAGAGTCCATTTTTGTGAAATATTCATTTTATTTCCCTGAATGGACTGAATGAAATACGCACTTCAGAAATTATGAAGAGAAAAAAAAAACAGAAGGGAAAAAGATATTATCATTACTAGTAAACTAGTCTACAGAAAAATATATGTAACTATTTTTTTGTTGAGGCCTGTATAACCATTATGGATCTTCACTGACCTACAACCAACTACTTCAAATAATACATATAAACAGTGTGCAGCAATGCTTTAGCTTGTCATTTTTAATTTCTGTACTTGTGCATCTATATCTTAGCAAAGTCTCAGCTCACTAGCACACTGAGCTATGTAGTGGATATAATCTGAATCAAAGCACAATTGCAAAAATATCAAACATGATCAAAAAGAGAAAATCACTACAAAGGAGAATTCACCACGGTAACTCTTTGCAGTTCCCAACTCAGAGGCCTAGTAGCCTCATCAAAGATACAAGAGATGGAAAAGGCCCATTAGGTCATCAAACCTATCCCCTCACCAAAGAAAGAAAATGAATTCAAGCAACCCTATCTGCTGGCTTCAAACCAAATTCAAGATAGAAAGACCCTGCTGCTGCTCTTGACACATTATTTCATGACACTGGATGTCATTTATACAAAAAACTGAAATGAATTGTCTGCCCCCAGCATCCTAGAATGATAGAATAGACTTTGAGAGCTGGAAGGTACCTGAGCCCAGCCTCCTCATTTTGTAGAAAAGTACCCTAAGGACCTGAGAGGTTAAATGACTAGCTCAAATCCACAAAGCCACTCACAGCTGGACTAGTATTAAAACCAAAGTTTCCAGACATAACTAAACTGCTATTTCTAGCAAGTAATTCTTGTTTGAAAAAAAAAAATCGTGGCAACAGCCTATTCTATACATTATATTTCACACATTTGGATTTGACTTATTTTTTATGACCTAATTTTTAAAGTTCTAACTTTGAAGTGGTCAAATCTAGGTTTTCACATCCAGAACACTAACTTTCACAGTTGATATTGACTCCAATAACAGATTTCCATTGTATGCCAAATCCCTTCTTTACTGCCAGGCCCAAAGCAACCTACAGAAATATAATAGCTTCATTGGTTGACCATACATGTGAAGAGAATGAAGATAGTACAGTATCTAGATTTAACAATTTACCAACACCTTACTCCACCCTCTACTCCAAAAGCTGTTGGAAAATTCTATTGTGATAGATTTAGATATTTTGCTAATGAATAAATGGGAAAAATAGATGGCCTTGGAAGAGCTCTGGCATTTAGTGAGGGGTTCTCTTGCCAGACTTGTTTTAGTGTGAGGTGCAAAATCAGATGCCTGCAATGCCCAGGCAGGTGAGGAGAGTGAGCTCAGCTGAGCTAGGGGACATCAAGCTGTGAATCCAAGAGATTAGTGGCTATTAATCAGTCCTAGAGGACAGATGGCTTGTGGTAATGTAGGTCCAATATTGTAAGATCTTATAGTTTCAAGGGAAGCTGGAATTTATAATGTTTTTGAGAGATTTTCCAGATTTTTGAAATGCTGTTAGGTTAAATAAAGTAATTCTGGAGGTCAGATAAAGTCAACAGATTTCATAGTGTCATAGGCATTTGCATACTATATCCTCTAGCATTATAAAAGCAGTGCTACATATTTTCATAAAAGCTGAGAAATCTAAAGTTGGAGTTTATCAATTATTATAATTAATTGTTAATTCATAATTAACCAATAAAGGAACGACTGGGTTCTAGGATACTTTAAACCAATATATGATCTCTGCCGCCTTTTATGCAAGTTCTCAAAGTAGAAGAAAAAAGTTTTTGATTCACATTATTGTCTTATTTCTTTATTATTTAATTATTTCTAACTACGGCTAGGGGTTTTAGCTAGTAGATTTGAATTTCTTTTGAAAGAATCTTAAAATATGCGACATGAACATAGATTCAGGGATAGATTCCTATTATTTTGAACAATTATCCAGTTGATAAGAATGTTATGTATTAAATAGTTTAGACATTATTAATTCTTCATAATGAGGAATACATCTGGAGTTTTATGGTTTATTAGCTTCTTTGAACTTCAGAGCACATAGCTATTAGCATCAGTGGGTAGGGTTTTTAAACACAGTTTGTTGTAAAATGTTCATATTATTCAAAGCTGTCTGCAATCTCTATCAACATACCAGTGGTGTTCTTCATAGAAATAGAAAAAAGGTTTAAAATTTATGTGAAATGCAAAAGACTCAGAAAGCCAAACAATCTTAAGGAAAAATAACAAAGCTGGAGACACCACAATACCTGACTTCAAACTATACAGTAAATCTATAGTAATCAAACAGCATGGTACTAACATAAAATCAGATACGGACTAATGGACATAAATTTATGCATTTATAGCCAACTGATTTTTAACAAATGCATCAAAAATACACATTAGGGAAATAACAGTCTTTTAAATAAATGGTCCTGGGAAAACTGGATACCTACATGCAGAAGAATGAAACTAGATCACCACATTAAAAAATAAACTAAAAATTGAGAAAGACTTATGTGTAAAACCTGAAACTATAAAACCACTAGAAGAAAAAATAAGGAATCACCTCATGTTTTGGACTAGGCACAAATTTTTCTGACAACTGCAAAAACATAGGTAACAAAAGCAAAAACAAACGGGGGATTACAAACGAAAAACCATCTGCACAGCAAGGAAACAATCGATAAAGAGACAACCTACACAGTGAAGAAAGGTATTTGCAAATTATGTATCTGATAAGAGGTTAATATCCGTAATATATAAGAAACTCAACTAAATAGTAAAAAAAAAATTAAAAATTGGACAAAAGATCTGAATAGGTATTTCTCAAAAATAGACATACAAATGACCAGCAAATACATGCAGATATGCTCAGTATCACTAATCATAAAAAAGTAGATAAAATTACAATGATATATCACCTCATCCTGGTTAGAATGGCTATTATCAAAATGACAAAAAAAATAACAAATGCTGATGAAGATGTGGACAAAGAGGAATTCATACACTTTTGATGGGATGTAAATTAGTATAGCCATTATTAAAAGCAGGTATGGAGGTTCCTCCAAAAATTGAAAATAGAACCGCCATATGATCAGTAAACCCACTACTGGATATACATCTTAAGGAAATGAAATCAGTATTTTGAGGTGATATCTGCACTCATGTTTATTGCAGTCATAATAGCCATGATATGGAATCAACCTCAGTGCCCATCTGCAGATGAATGGATAAGGAAAACATGGTCTCTATGCAATAGAATACGATTTAGTCATAAAACAGAAGGAAATCTTGTCATTTGAAATAACATGAATAGACTTAGAGGACATTGTGTTAAGTGAAATAAGCCAGGCATAGAAAGAGAAACACTGCATAAATCTTACTCATAAATGGAATATAAAAATGTTGATCTCATAGAAGTAGAGCTCAGAGAATAGTGGCAACCAGAATCTGAGGAGGGTGGTGGGGTGGGAAGAATGTGAGAGGTTGGTCAATGAGCACAAAGTTACAGTTAAACAAAAAGAATAAATTCTGATGTTCTGTTATGCAGTAGGAAATGCACTTCAAAATAGCCAGATGAAACGATTTTGAATTTTTTTCACCACAAAAAATGATAAATGTTTAAAATTATGGATATGCTAATTATCATTATTTGGTTGTTATACAATGTATGCATGCTTTGTATTTCACACTGTACCCCACCATTATGTACAATTATTAAGTATCACTTATAAATTCAAAAAATAGAGCTGAGAGTTCCATCTAAGTTATCTGAGTGGTAAAACCTGCCCTCTAAAACAGACATCTAAATGGTTTCAAAGAAAGGCAGACATATCATTGGAAAGCTGTATGCTTAGATTTCTATTGGAATTGAAAGAAGTAAATCTTAGATGTGTTTCTTTTTTAACAAATGTTAGTTTTGTTGTGTAGCAAGCATAATTCCAGAATTTGAAATTACATTGCCTTTTCACTTACTCTACACATGTGTGCGTGTGCACACACAAACACACACATACACACACACACACACTTGTCTGGATTCCACTCTCAACATTCTTAATTCAGTGGGACCTGCCGTAGGGGGTAGGGTGCTTGATAATCTGCATTTCTAAGTTCTCAAATAATTCTGACACTGCTGATCTGAGGATAAGATTTTGAAAACCATGTTTTTAGAGGATTGGTACATTTCAAGGTACAATATTTGTAGAGTCAATCAGACACTTCTTGCAATGTCAATAAGCTATAGAGAGGGGGTACATGATGAGAGTTGTTGATTCAGAAAGTATCTACAGGTATCTGTTCAACTAGTGTATCATAATTAAGTGTTTAATTTTATGCTCTTGACCCCATGAGCATAACCCTACACTATAATACCTCTCAAAATAATGACTTCTAACATTTGTCTCAATTTGTTTCAGTTTATTCTGTGAACCCAGTCTCATATCAGCTTAGAAAGTGTAGTATAAACTAATATTTTCAGATATGTCTTCACTAGGCAGTCTATTATTGAGCACATGTACTCAAATCAGAGGTGTTATATAAATCTGATAATAGACGCTAAAAGCCATTGAGTACAAATGAATATCCCCAGTGCCCATTTCTTCACTGAGTTGCATTTTGTGACTGGAAAATGAGCATAGTTTATGTTTCAATCAAGACAACCATATAAGTTTATTTTTGCACAAAGCATTTTTGGAAAATAGGGTTTATCATTGCATCAACATTCATTATGGTAATTCTCCTTAAATACCACTTTACAATGCTGCTGGCTCCTTTATTTCCTTAACTGAGGTTTCCAGAGGGCGTGTGTGTGTGTGTGTGTGTGTGTGTGTGTTCTTGTGTTTGTCTTTAAATATCCCATTTTTTTCTTTCTCAAACTTAAAAAAAAAATTGTCCATAAATGCTACTAGAAAACTATGTTTGCACGAGAATTAGACAAAAAGTACTGCCTTGGTCTATTCGTCTATTTATTCTGTCACATGATTGCTTTAGTGTGTTTGAAGCACTATTTTGGAGCCAGACATAATCACATTCTGCAGTTCCTCACCTTATTAACTGACAGAGCACTGTTCCTATTAGACAATTGATCCTGGGCAGATGAAGCCATTAAAAACAGTACTGATTATCTGAAGAGAGGCGACAGCAATGCAGGCTGCCTCACTTCCTTTTATGCTTAGGGAAGTTGATGTTCCAGACGAATAATAATTGATATGCAGTCTGCCTTAATTGTGGTTGTTAACAGCCAGTATTATAATGACAGGCTGACAATTTCTGTCTAGTCTATTGTATGTTTATTTCAGAATCCAAGACCCACTGGGTAATCTTTCTGGTTAACCTGAACTTCATAGAATACATTTTTATAATGTCTCTGAAATACAAACTTCACAGTTAATCCCAGTTTTTGAGTTACTTTGTACATATTTCTAGGCGTTGGATGTTTATCTTAGACAAGCAGGGTGCCCAAAACCATGTGGACATATAGCACAGCATGTTTGGGTAAGGAACAGCTAGACAAATAGGTTGGAAAAGAATGACATGTGCACACACACACACACACACACACGCACTCACTCTCTCTCTCTGTCTCTCCTCTCTCTCTGAGACAGAGGAGAGAGAGAGAGAGACAGAGAGAGAGAGACAGAGAGTGAGAAAGAGAGAGAGAGAGGAACCCTTCTGTGTTGTGTTTTATTCCTAAGCAAAAACTTTTTGTATAGATTCCAATTTGACTCAATCAGTTGTAGTATAATACAAAGCTGGGTTAGGCTATATAAGACTAAAGTAAAAATTCTTTCATTTCTTTTATTTGTGTTCACAACAGACATTATATCATAACTATATATGAATTGAAATTTGTCTGGAGCTTGAGATATAATTAGCAAATATCTGACAAAAATCTCAATATTGCAGTCATTTTTCACATTATATGTCCTTTGCAAGACCCAAGTCTTCCATTAACTGATACAACATTAATTGTCTCAAAGAACAATTGTTCCTCAGCATGAAACTATTACAAAAGCATATTCAGACTACCAATTTTCTTGTCCAGAATGACTGGTGTTCCCAAAAAGCCCTCTTCTTCAGTGTTTCCACAGAGGGCATACATAGAAATTATGGCCTTTGTATGTACCAGTAGAGTCAAAGAAGAGGATGCTTGGGACAAGGGGGACGTGCCTGGAAGCCCAGGCCTTTCTGTGACCACAAGAGCTGAAGGAATTGGTATCTATCACCTTAGCACACCTGTAGCTTTTCCTACTGTGCCATATTGGTTAGGCAGTTCTGAGGGAAAGTGCATTGTGGCAATAATTGGAGTTGACTGAATCACAAAAATAATCTCCTCTACCTCACTAAAACCAACAAACACACACACATACACACACACATTTCCCCTCCCAGTCATTCAGAACAAATATTCCTGCTATAAACCATCCTCCATTATTTCTCATGACTTTTAGGTTATCAAACAACTTCTCTTCTGGTAAAGAATAAGGGATATGTTTTGCTTTTTGAAAATTGCTACTTCCAGCTGGGTGTACTGGTGCATGCCTGTAGCCCCAGCTACTTGGGAGGCTAAGGCAGGAGGATCACTTGAGCCCAGGAGTTTGAGGGGCAGTGAGCTACAGTTGCACCACTGCATTGCAGCCTGGGTGACGGAGTGAGAGCCTGGCTCAAAAAAGAGATGGGATACTTTTCCATTTCTCATTTCTGTCTTGCTAGTGGTTGTTACATTCTTTGCTGAGTTATAACTGCCTGTTGGTTGTTCAAAGACATCAGTTCTTCAAGATTCTGCTCAGCTGTGAATTTTCTATTCTACTGTAAAGATACCTTGTCTCCAAACCAACTTTTAAAAATTTTGCCTTTTAGCAAATTATTTTCTTTTATTAGTAGCAAATTAGAGCTGTCCAGTTTAAAAAATCCCTAGTGCTTTGTCAGACCAGTGTGGAGGTGAGGAGTTTGGAGGTGTCAGGCAGTGGGGGGTATTAATATAAAAGGCAACATTACGTGTTGTGATAATTCTGCTAACACCAGCAGAAACATGTAAGTTCTTTTTTAATTTTAATATGTTTGCATGTGTGTTTTATAAATATTTTATTTAGTAACAGTTTTAGATTTACAGAAAAAATGCAAAGATATCACTGAACATTCCCATATTTTCAACACTAAATTTCCCCTTTCATTAGCAGTTTACATTAGTAAAGTATAGTTATTACAATTAACAAACTAAAATAAATTTCATATTATTAAATAAAATTCAGGCTGCGTGCTGTGGCTTAGGGGTATAATCCCAACACTTTGGGAGGCTGAGGCAGGTGGGTCTCTTGAGCCCAGGAGGTCTAGGTGACAGGCCAAGGCCCCCTCTCTTAAAAAAATTAAATAAAAATAAAATTGAAATTAAATAATGTCTATACTTTATTCATATTTCATTGGCTTTAACCTAATAGGTCCTTATTGTCCCTGGGTTCCATAAAGGATTTCATGTTACATTTAGCAGTCATTTCTCCTGGACTTTTCCTGGGCTATAATATTTTCTCACACTTTTCTTGTTTTTTTTATTACTGTGACAGTTTTGAGGAATACTCGTCAGACATTTTGTAGATTGTCCCTCAATTGGGATTTGCTTAGTGTTTTTCTCATGATTAAACTGAGGATTATGTTTCGGGGGAGAAGATCATAGAGGTAAAATGCCCTTCTCATCAACTCATATCAACAGTACATCCTATCAACAAGACTTTATCATTGCTGAGGTTGACCATGATCACCTGGCTGAGGTAAGGTTTGTCAGGTTTTCCTACTATAAAGTTATTATTTCATCTTTTTCCCTAATTTTTGGAAAACAGTCACTGTCTATAACCTATACTTAAGGATTGAGGAGTTATCCTTCTAAGAGGAGTATCTACATAAAACATTTAGAATCTGTTTATTCTCCCCCACTTATTATTTGTTTATTTAAATATTCCTTTATATAACAATGGACTCATGACTATTTTATACTTTGGGTTATAATCCAATACTACGTTATTTTGTTGCTCAATTGTTTCAGTTTTGGCTGTTGGGATCTCTTTTGGTTAGTTGTGTCATTTTAGGATATCTCTCCATTGTAAGATTTTTGAAATCAACTTTTTTTTTTTTTTTTTANTTTTTTTTTTTTTTTAATTTTACTTTAAGTTCTGGGATACATGTGCAGCTTTGTTACATAGGTATACCTGTGTCATGGTGGTTTGTTGCACCTATCAACTTATCACCTAGGTTTTATGCCCCACATGCATTAAATATTTGTCCTAATGTTCTCCCTCTCCTTGCTTGTCACCCCCTGACAGGCCCCAGTGTGTGATGTTCCCCTTTCTGTGTCATGTGTTCTCATTGTTCAACTCCCATTTATGAGTGAGGACATGCAGTGTTTTGTTTTCTGTTCCTGTGTTACTTTGCTGAGAATGATGGTTTCCAAATTCATCCATGTCCCTGCAAAGGACATGAACTCCTTTTTTATGGCTGCATAGTATCCAATGGTGTATATATACCATATTTTCTTTATCCAATCCGTCATTGATGGACATTGGGTTGGTCTTTGCTATTGTGAATAGTGCCGCAGTAAACATATGTGTGCATATGTCTTTATAGTAGAATGATTTATAATCCTTTGGGTATATACCCAGTAATGGGACTGCTGGGTCAAATGATATTTCTGGTTCCAGATTCTTGAGGAATCACCACACTGTCTTCCACAATGGTTGAACTAATTTACACTTCCACCAACAGTGTAAAAGTGTCCTTGTTTCTCCACAACCTCACCAACGTCTGTTGTTTCTTGACTTTTAATGATCACCATTTAGTCGGTGTGAGATGATATCTCATTGTGGTTTTGATTTGCATTTCTCTAATGACAAGTGATGACAAGCTTTTTTCATGTTTGTTGGCTGCATAAATATCTCCTTTTGAGAAGTATCTGTTCATATCCTTCACCCACTTTTTGATGGGATGGTTTATTTTTTTCTTATAAATTTGTTTAAATTCCTTGTTAATTATGTTAAAATCCACTTTCTTATAATTGGGAGCTACAAGATGATCCTGGCTCATCTTCAATATTGCCTATTCTAATCCTAGAATCTGCAGATTCTCCAAGTCACCTTGGTATGTTTTATTGGAGAATGGTATTAAAGACCAATAGTTGGGTGCTATGTATACTCATTGCTACTGAGGTATCATTTCTTTTAGGCCCTGTCAGCTGACAGAGCAAACAATTGTGTATGTATACATTAACCTATATATACACTAACATGTTTATATGCACATATCTATAAATATTTCTATGTGAAACCATCTGTATTAAGATACACATGAGTTCATACTGATGTATCTAACTATAATTCAGGAAGTGGTACAATATTGACATTCTCACCTGGTATTAAAGCCTCCCCAAATGAGTTACTGGACTACAAGTACAAAGTCAACTCACATTTAGATATCATTCTTACTGCATAGCTCTGAAATACTCCCCTTTGCACAAATCATTTTCACTTCACCTAAGAAAATAATTTCTTTCTCTTGAATTTCCAGGCCACCTCAGTGAGACTCCATCATTTCCTCTGCTTCCATATCTATATACAAATTATTTGAGAAAACAGTAATAATACTCCATGCTTATGCCTTCCTGAAAACACACTTATTACACATTTTAGGTATTATGGCCTTGAATGGGAAATTCATTTTTAAATATATTATTTGCACACATTAGACATATTTGAGTATATACGTGTTTGTTGTTTATTTTATACATATACAGCTATATGGAAGTAAACAGTCAAATATTAATTGAAAGCAAATCACGGGTATCATTGTCATAGAATTGTAGTATTTCAGTACTGAAAAAAATATTAGAAACCATCTATTCCCTTCCTTTTCTTATGCATTTACTCTTTTAATAATATCCCCTATTCACACACTGCTGAAATACATACAGTTTATTTTAATAAGCATCCCCAAAACAGCTCCTTCTCATAACTTTCTCTAGTAAACCCTGTTATCTTGTGCCATAACATGTATTGGATATTTTAATAATTGTGCCATTATCTGTAAATGTGGACGTTTCTTAAATGTTTAGACTTAGTTACATAAATGCCTTTATTGGTCAGCTTGTTGTCAACAAGTGACTTGGGTATATTTTCATTTTCACAGTTCAGAAGTTGTTACAAAATTGAAATGAAGACATACTTTAGTTATTCTTTGCCAGATTGTTGTTTTTTATTTCTTTTGAGCACCAAACGATAATGAAGAAAATAGTATCTAAGAGAAACCATGAAGACCAAAGTCCACAGAAAGTTGCCAAAAATAAAAATGAATCCCACAAAAGCCAAAAGTCTAAGATCTCCTGATCCAAAGAATCTGGAGATAATTAAAATGTTTCAACAGAGGTTCAATCCAGGCCATTTCACTGAATTAACAAAAGCAAGAAATGTAGCAAGAATATCATTATTCAGATATCATATAGGACATATAAATTAAGTTTGTATGTCCCAAAGTGCCTGTTTATAAGAGAGAAATGCACTAAGGAAAGAATAAAAATGGTTGCCCAGGCAGAAATAAGCTGATGGTCATTTTTTTGAGGCAGTACTCATCTATAGGACGAACAACTAACTAGAAAAAACATCAATTTCCCTTAATTTGTTTACAAATAATACCGAATTTACTGAAGTGGTGCTAGAATGAAGCTGAGGATACAAACAGCCATGAAGTTGATCATTTTCCTTTTTCAATCATCTCTTCTATTTGAGCTCTAGTGACAAATGGCTTGAGTTTGAGGAAGTTCAGAGAATCTACTGCTGGTTCTTTCTGCATTAGTTTCTGAGCCATTCCTCTGCCCTGCTGCCGTGAAGTTGATCATTTTCCTTCTTCAATTGTCCCCTTTATCTGAACCTTGGTGACAAATTGCTTGAGTTTGAGGAAGTTCAGAGAATCTAGTGCTGGTTCTCTGTACATTAATTTCTAATACATTTCTCTGCCCTGTTGGTATTTGGTAAACAGGTATATGCAAAGAATTTCAAACTAAGAATGATACGAACTGTGTTTTAATATTAATCTTTTAATTTATGAAGTCTTTGGTTAATCCCCTGACCTTCCTGAATCATATAATGATGGAAAACTAACCATGATATATAAACATGTATTAGATACCAACTATTTGCTGTGCATTGTGCTATGTTCAGGTGTTAGAGTGGTAAAGAGGAATCAGTCTCCCTTCAAGCTTTCCTATTTAGTATTTATATTAATCATGTAAACAAATAACTACACTGCCATATGGCAAATATTATTATACCTGTTCTAAACAGAACAATTCAATGAATAGAAAAAATGGAAAATTAAACAAAAACATGACATGTTTGTAAAATTTCAAATAGTTTATTGTATTTGAAACTTGGATTGTATGACAGGAGTTTAAGAGATGATGTTCATCCTAAACCATTTGGAATTTATCCTATAGTCAAATCATAGTTATTAAAGAATTTTATAAACGCTGCATTGTGGGAATATAGTAGTGCTAAAGAGGATAGAATTTGGAGTAGGAGGACTGGAATCCTAAAAACAGGTTGTAGAGGGTCTATTTCCACAGTTCAGATAAAGGTAGATGGATTAATAAAAAGGAAGAAGATGTATTGAGAGATATTGCAACTTCTTCTGGAAGGGTTTTAAAGATTCTGTAAGATGATAGAGGCAAGGGGACTTTTAAGATGTGAATTATTTCATTAGGAAAGCCTAATACAAATTTCTGATACTAAACTCTCATATTGCAAAGTATCGAACAGGAAGATATAACTGGCTTGTGTGAATTTCTGGTGGTACTGCCCTATTTGAGTTTATCAAAATAAATTTCCATAAGTCAAAAAATCATTTTCTGTATGACAGTTTCACTTTGCTTTCTTAGGGTCGGTTTGCCAAGATGGGTTTGATTGCCTAATTTAGGGTTAATGTCCACACTGTGGATGCCTGTATATGTGTGTAAGGGGTTGCAAAGTTCCTATAACTGGTCCATAAAATAGAATTGATTGGCATTTTCCCCAAAGCAGAATACTCAGTCTTCTCAAACTGAATTAAGTCGTCAAATTCAACTTCGGTTTAATGTCACTTCTTGACAACCACAGATAGAATTGGATGCTCTTTATTCCCTATTTACAGTGCTTTGTAGCTACCTTTCTGGATATTTCATTCTTCATTTATTCACCAAGTATTTGACAGCCTGCAATATCTCAACACTGTGCAAGGCACTAGACACATAGCAGTGAAACAAATACACACAGTCCTTTCTCTCCCCCAGCTTATAATCTTAGATCCAGCTTGTTTGTCTTTCTTTAAAGTATAGGCAGGGGCTTAAATTCTTATTGGAGGGTCTAACAGTATTTGACACATTTTGACTTGAAAAAGAACGCACATCCCAAAGTAAAATAGTGAAGAACTCTCTTAGACCTTTGTTCCTCCAACAAATTTTCAGGTCAGATCAGATTGTTTTGTATCTCTCATTAAACTAAACGTGTGTGAGTGGCCAACCTAGAGCATCTTTTTTCTTTTCCAAGAGTAGCCCTTGATTCTGCTCTATTTTATCTTGAAAGACCTTTCTTATTTTGATTAGTTTTACTTTATTCTATCACGAGAAGAAAAAAAATGACTTGCATGAATAAACTTAAATAAAATAATGAAAGAATACTTTTGAGCCTAAAATAATTAACCATCTGACCCTGTGGGAAACATGCTGCATTCTTTGCTTTTGTTGAGAAGAAAACATAAATTATTCACTCAAGAATTAAAAACCCTTTCATTGTTGTCAGCCTCTAATTTGTTTCCCTCCAATTTCTCCTTGATATTCAGTTGAGGTTGAAAAACTTCTGAGTATTTATATATATTACTAGGACTGATTTTATGAAAGTCAAAATGTAACAGTATAATACAAATTTTAATGAATGCATATTTAAAACTTTATTTTAAAATAAAAAAGCAATTGAAAGAAAAGAATGGGAAATCAGTTGGGGTTAAACAAATAATTTTTTTCCTGTGAATATTTTAAGTAGATCTTTAACAATGAAAAGTATTTGTGGGGTCATTTTCTATTTTTAGAATAAATGAGGAAGTCTCTTTGTAGATGTTTCTGTAAATTACTTACAGACATCTGTACTGAAAATTTTAAATACCAAAGTGCCCAGTAAAACTTTCACTCATTCATTTATCAAACTTTCATTGTATTCTTGTTATGTATCAAATGCTGTCATCAGAGTCATGGAATGATATTTTAGAAAAAAAAAATGCTTGTGTTGTCAAGGAATTATATTTAGTAAGAGAGTCAAAATATGTACACACATAACTAAAAATAAAGCAGGGATATTTCTGACAAGCACACAAAAAAAAATGTTCTGCATTCAGCCTGTTTAAAAAATCTTGAAATTGGCCGGGCGCAGTGGCTCACGCCTGTAATCCCAGCACTTTGGAAGGCCGAGGCGGGCGGATCACGAGGTCAAGAGATTGAGACCATCCTGGCCAACATGGTGAAACCCCGTCTCTATTAAAAATACAAAAAAGAGCCAGGTATGGTGGCAAGTGCCTGTGGTCCCAGCTACTCGGGAGGCTGAGGCGGAATTGCTTCAACCCAGGAATCGGAGGTTACAGTGAGCCGAGACTGCGCCACTGCACTCCAGCCTGGTGACAGAGCAAAACTCTCTCTCAAAAAAAAAAAAAAAAAAAAAAAATCTTGAAATTATGAAATATTTAAAACATACAGATCATTTTAGCAAGTAATAGACATTCATATTTACATTACTTTGATTTAATAAATGTTGACATTTTGACTTATTTACCACATGTCCTTTTATCTTTTTAATAAATATAATGCTGCATAAACAATTAAAGCTCATCCCTATTCCATGCTGCTCCTTTCTCCCTAATGTAACTATTTTACTGAAGTTGGTATGTCATCTCTCTCTCTATGTTTTTATATATTTATTATATGGTTGTAATCCAACAAAATATGGTTTTATATATTTTAAAATTTAACATGAATCCTATGTTTTTTGTATTGTTTGGATAATTTTTACTGTAACATTATTCCTTCAATCCAATGTTCCATTCCTCCCAAAGATTTGCATTTAACTCAATACACTTTTTTTACCGCATATGTGTGTGTTTGTGTGCGCGCGTGTGTGTGTGTACGCTAAATTTTATATATATATATATATAAAAATTGCACTTCAGGCTCTGGGGTACACATGCAGAACATGCAGGATTGTTGCATAGGTACGTACGTGGCAATGTGGTTTGCTGCCTCCATCCCCTCATCACGTGTATCTGGCATTTCTCTCCATGTTATTCCTCCACAACCTCCCTACCCCCCACTGTTCTTCCCCTATTCCTCTCCAACAGACCCCAGTGTGTGATGCTCCCCTCCTGTGTCCATGTGTTCTCATTGTTCAACACCTGCCTATGAGTAAGAACATGCTGTGTTTGATTTTCTGTTCTTGTGTCAGTTTGTTGAGAATGATGGTTTCCAGATTCATCCATGTCCCTGCAAAGGACACAAACTCATTTTTTTTTTATGGCTGCAAATTCTTCCATGGTGTATATGTGCCACATTTTCCTTGTTCAGTCTATCATGGATGGGCATTTGGGTTGGTTCCAGGTCTTTGCTATTGTAAACAGTGCCGCAATGAACATAGGTGTGCATGTGTCTTTATATTAGAACAATTTGCAACTAACAAAGGATGTAATGGACCTCTTCAAGGAGAACTACAAACCACTACTCAAGGAAATAAGAGAGGACACAAACAGATGGAAAAATATTCCATGCCCATGGTTAGGAAGAATCAATATTGTTAAAATGGCCATACTGCCCAAAGTATTTTATAGATTCAATGCTGTCCCCATCAAGCTACCTATGACTCTCTTCACAGAACTGGAAAAAAACACCTTATACTTCATGTGGAACCAAAAGAGAGCCCACATAGCCAAGACAATTCTAAGCAAAAAGAACAAAGCTGGAGGCATCACGCTACCTGAGTTCAAACTACACCACAAGGCTACAGTAATCAAAACAGCATGGTACTGGTACCAAAACAGAGATATAGACCAATGGAACAAAACAGAGGCTTCAGAGGCAATGCCACACATCTGCAACCATCTGATCTTTAACAACCTGACAAAAACAAGCAATGGGGAAAGGATTCCCTGTTTAATAAATGGTGTTGGGAAAACTGGCTAGCCATGTGCTGAAAGCAGAAACTGGACCCCTTCCTGACACCTTACACTAAAATTAACTCCAGATGGATTAAAGCCTTAAACATAAGACCTAATATCATAAAAACCCTAGAAGAAAACCTAGGCAAAACCATTCAGGACATAGGCATAGGCAAGGACTTCATGACTAAAACCCCAAAAGCATTGGCAAGAAAAGCCAAAATAGACAAATGGGATCTCATTAAACTCCAGAGCTTCTGTACAGCAAAAGAAACCATCATTAGAGTGAACTGGCTACCAAAAGAATGGGAAAAAATTTACAATTTACCCGTCTGACAAACGGCTAATATCCAGAATCTACAAAGAACTAAAACAAATTTACAAGAAAACAAACAAACCCATTGTAAAGTGGGTGCAGGATATTAACAGACACTTGTGAGAAGAAGACATTTATGAGACCAACAAACATATTAAGAAATGCTCACCATCACTGGTCATTAGATAAATGCAAACCAAAAGCACATTGAGATACCATCTCATGCCAGTTAGAATGGCGATCATTAAAAAATCTGGAGACAACAGATGCTAGAGAGGATGTGGAGAAATAGGAACACTTTTACACTGTTGGTGGGAGTGTAAACTAGTTCAATCATTGTGGAAGACAGTGTGGCAACTCCTCAAGGACCTAGAAATAGAAATTCCATTTGACCCAGCAATTGCACTGCTGGGTATCTATCCAAAGGATTTTAAATCAATACACTTTTAATAAACTGCACTGATCCTGTTCAATTAGGTCCATTCCTGTTGCTTGCATCTAGTAACCTGCCTGACACAGCTTACTAATAGGTACCATTATTGAAATTGTCACCTTGTGCCAAATGCTGTTCTCAGCTTTTGCAAGTAATAAACCATTTAGTTCTCATAGCAAATCTCTAAGTTAGACAGTATTGTCACTTACATTTTGAGGAAGAGGGTCCTAACAGAAACACTTTGCCTAGAGTTATATAATTAGTAAGTGATTGAATTGCTTTGGAACTTAGGAATTATAGTTTCAGAACCCAGGATTCCCACTTCACATTTGCAATTGTGTTACCTGCCAATTCACATCTTTTGCTCTATTACTTTACTGGCATATCTGTAATCTTCTTATTTATAGGAGGTTATTTCTAAAGAGATTAATCTTATGA
The DNA here is from genome assembly GCF_001604975.1 of Cebus imitator. Lineage (NCBI taxonomy): Eukaryota > Metazoa > Chordata > Mammalia > Primates > Cebidae > Cebus > Cebus imitator. Next base: position 7,737,131 of record NW_016107337.1, read on the forward strand.
CAATTATTGTCATTAAAATAAATTTTTCCAATATGAGAATCATCTTCTATATTTGTTTCAGTGACTTTTATTGTAGAGAAGGTTATGCTTTTAAAATAATAAAGTCAATTATTTCCTTTTTTGTTAGTGCTTTTTATGACTTGTTCAGGAAATATTACCATATATTTTCCATACAAATCATAAAGTCCTCTAATATTTTTATGCAAACACATAAATATATTCTTTTACATTTTCTTCAAAGTTTTTATCAACTTTTGTGTTTTTGTATCTTTATCTGTAATTTATTTTATACAGACAGAGGTAAGGATGTAATTGCCTTTCAATGTGAATAAATAACTAAATAGTAATGAATAGTTTTTTTATGGGTTCTGTATTCAAGTACAGTAGTAAATCAACGTATCACTGAACCAACATCATTCTATTTTAAAAATTACTGCCAAAATATATTCTCATATTTGAAAAGGCAAATTATCTCTGCTTATTTTTTTTCATGGGAATTGCCATATAAAATTTGTTTTAGCCTTTTAATCTTATATAAAATTTTAAGGATAAAATTTCACGTTTTCCCCCTAAGAAAGCTAAACCATTTTATTAGACTTATTACTAAGTACTTTTTTGTTATTGTTGTTCCCATTTTGAATTGTATACATTGTATTATTATGTTTGTTCTGATTGAGTTTTACTGATGTGTAAGAAACTTCTTATTTTGTGAATCATAAAGAAATTGCTGGCAACTTTTTAATTCCAGCAGACTGCCTGTAGTTTCTTTTCATGTTCAGCAGAAAGAATGATGTTGATGGAAGAAAATGGCAATTTTCTTTCTTTTCTACTTCTAATATTTTTCTCCTGGATTTATTGCATTTGTAGGAATTGAAAAATATTTTCAATATTTATTGCATTGTGTAGGAAATGAAAAATATTTTACTGACCTAAAGGAATGTTTCTAACATCATCATTGATATGCCTTTTTACTTTTTTTTTTTTTTTTTTTTTTTTTTTTTTTTTTTTTTTTTTTTTTTTTTTTTTTTTGTGTAGTGGTTAACTAGCTCTTTATTAGTTCCAACGTTTTTTACCCCTATATGTTAAGTTTTTAACACAAATGACTGTTAAATATTATGAAAACCAACTTCTCAATGTTTTATACCAAGCACACAAAAAAGTTAAATCTATATCCAGACACATTGGTATATATCTAGAGATTGGATACATCTAGTAGTTGGAGATCACCAAAGACAAATAGAAATTCATAAGGCAGCCTGAGAGGAAAAGTTAGATTGCTCACTTAAGAATGACCAATTAAAACAGCACAGCCAACATGTAATAATTCACAAGATAAAAGTATGATATTTTACGCTGGGCATGATGGTTGTTGCTAGTAATCCTAGCACTCTGGGAGGCCAAGATGGGAGGATCACTAAAGGTAAGGAGGTTGAGACCAACCTGGTCAACATAGCAAGACCTCACCTCTATAAAAAAAAAAGTAAATATGACATTTTGAAGGGATTATGAGAAAAAATTGAAATGTAGATTTAGTGTATCTAAATAGATCTTTATAAATGAAGGCAAATGATCTCAAAAAAATGGTTTGATCTAAAGTAAAGAAATATTTAAGTAATATGTATAGGTTGAAGGAAAATGATCCCAGAAGACTAATTTGGGATGCAAAAAGAAATATAGCACAGAGAAGTTATTAAAATTCTATATAAAGATAAACTGAAATTCTTTTTGGTGTTAGAGCAATGTTAATAATATAAGTAATAATTATTAGTAGTACTTGGAAAGGTTAAATAGATAAAAATAAAGAAAAATAGCCAATAAATTTGGATGGAGAATCAAGGTTAAGGATTCTAAAAATTATTTGGAATTTGATATGCATACATTGTATATTTTTAAGAATAATCACTATTAGAAAAGAACAAATGAGACCGGGCGCAGTGGCTCACGCTTGTAATCCCAGCACTTTGGGAGGTGAGGTGGACGGATCATGGGGTCAGAAGTCCGAGACCATCCTAACAATGTAGTGAAACCTGGTCTCTACAAAAAATACAAAAATTAGCTGGGCATAGTGGCGTGTGCCTGTAGTCCCAGCTATTTAAAAGGAGGCTGAGGCAGGAGAATCTCTTGAACCTGGAGGTGGAAGTTACAGTGAGCCAGGATCTTGCCACTCCATTCAGCCTGGGTGACAGAGTGAGACTTTTTTTTTTTTTTTTTTTGATGGAGTCTCACTCTATCACCAGGCTGGGAGTGCAGTGTTACAATCTCGGCCCACCTCCCAGGTTCAAGCGACTCTACTGCCTCAGCCTCCCAAGTAGCTGGGACTGTAGGCGTGCACCACCACGCCCAGCTAATTTTCTTTTTCTATTTTTAGTAGAGATTGGGTTTCACCATGTAGGTCAGAATGGTCTCAATTTCTTGACCTCATGATCCGCCCACCTCAACCTCCCAAAGTGCTCGGATTAAAGGCATGAGCCACTGCACCCAGCTTATTGATTGATTGATTGATTGTATTTTTAGTAGAGATGGGGTTTCACATTGTTGGCCAGAATAGTCTCGATCTCTTGACTTCGTGATCTGCCCGCTTGACCTCCCAAGGTGCTGGGATTATAGGCGTCAGCCACTGCCCCTGGTCACAAGTCAGTTTCAAAGCTGTTAGGTTGCACTGGAGAAGGTAGGCATATCTATGCCTGGAACGATGGGGGAGGGGTTGTGGCAAGGTAAGGACACTGTCCATGTGGGAATTTACTTAGCACAGGCTGTTAAGGCCCAAATATAGCAAGCAAGGTAGCTGTGCAATATTTATGGATACACGGTTGTATAGTAGCAAAATGAGGTGTTAGAGGAGGACTTTCATTAGCAGAAACCAACTGTCATGAAACAGCAGAACTCCCTTAAGGTGGGAAAGAATGCCCTCACATGATTTCTCAGGGTAAGGCTGATGCCACCTGGGAGAGTTGAATTTGCTGGAGCTTTCAGGGTCTGAGGTGGGTCAGCAAGGTATTGTCGCAGATGGCTGACTTGGCATGTGTTATCAGAGCTGAGGCAGATCAAGCAGGCGTCCTCATAGGAGTCATGGCCCAACATAGATTGTGCAAACATATGTTTGATGAGGGAGGTATTTCTTAAGAAGGAAATAATGGTAACAATGGGACATTGGTCAAATATAGTCAATTAATTTATAAAAATCACTGATAACAAACTAGAATTACCTTGTAATGTTGGATTGAATTATAATGGAAGGTAGTTTTGTAAAGTATTTTGACATAAATAAATAGGTACAGAAATATTTTCTTTTTTTTTGATATCTCACTGTCATTTTATTTTATTTTCCCCTTTATTGCATTTTAGGTTTTGGGGTACACGTGAAGAATATGCAAAGTTGTTGCATAGGTACACACGTGGCAGTGTGATTTGCTGCCTTCCTCCCCATTACCTACATCTGGCATTTCTCCCCTTGCTGTCTCTCCCCAGCTCTCCACCCCCCACCGTCCCTCCCCTATTTCCCCCCAACTGACCCCAGTGTGTAGTGCTCCCCTCCCT